>NC_135660.1:68488474-68799496 GCF_964188315.1 Podarcis muralis | reverse complement strand
GTTTGTATTTCTCCTTTCATATCCGAAATAATCAAAATCCTATGATTTATTAATTTCTAGGGTTTAGTCCCCCCCCCCCCCCCGAATATTTATAACAATAGGAAGCCTCAGGTGCTTCAAAGCACTGCTTGGGCTTCTTTAAAAATCCTGTATAGTGCTTTGAAAACCCAACTTTGGGAGTTCAAAGCATTCAATCACCTGATGTCAAATTTAACTTGTGAGTCTGACATCTGCTAAGGAACATGCGGAGCCAAAATGGATTCTTATTCCATACTAGGCATGACCATCACCCATTCAAAGAAGGAGCCACCAATTCTGCCAGGCTGAAGCAAGTCACTTGTGTAAGCCTATGCAGATCTCTGAATCTCAGCCGATATTTCATAGACGTTACTATGTCTAATATTCCTTAGACTCTGGGATATTCAGTGAAATGGCGTTGGGAGATAGCTGTCAACAAGCGATTTGTTTTTCTTATCCCTTTTAACCAGCAAGGAGGTAGAAATGTGATAATGAAAGGTTAAGATGCAAGCTACTACTTATGGAGAACTGCAGATAAGATATGGAAATGCCTGAGATGTTTTGCCCAAACATCAAATACTGTACCTTATTAGCATAATTCCTCATTCCAGTGGAGCATGTCAGTATAGCAGCATGCCAGAAACCAGTTAGGGGGCAATTCATTGATCAGTTAGACTGGAGAAATCTGATTGGCCTCAGTGGAGCTTATCTCACTGTAAATGACCCTTGAATATTTCTCTTTAGGCAAGTCTGAGCTCTGCCTAATGCCAAATCTAAGGATGTTCTGATGGGACTTTGGATTGGATTGCAGGACTGAGCCATTGCTGTTTTTAGTCCTGAAAGCAGCAATAGGAAAGAAGCCAAGCTGCGTGCTTAAAGCTAATGCTCCATGTATGTGTGTTCGAAAAACACCGTTCCGAAATTATGTTATGATTCACATTTCTGCTTTCCAAACGAAAGGGAGCAAAGGCAGGCCCATTTTCACCACGGAAAGCAGCAAGTGCTAAGAGCCTGAGAGATGAGCACAAAAAGATACAAAGGAGTTTTGGAAACGGATATTATTACGCTACCGGCTGCCTCTATCTCTGTTTTTGCTGCAGTAGGTAACCCTGGCATTGCACTCTTGTAAGCTAATTTGTACTTAAAACAAGATCAGCTTTCTGACTAATTATTATGCAGAGCAGGCAGGCACATTCCGACTCAGCCGGGCGGCCCTGTCAACGGCTGAAAACCTTAATTTGTTAAAATCATATTTATGTTTCTGAACTGCTATTAGCACTTCAGAGCTGTGCCTAAAAGACCCCATTCCACACTGTATCCTTTTAATCAACAGAATAATGAGCTACATGCCAGTTACGAGATTGCTACTGCTTCCCCAGCTCCCAGGGGAGGATAGCTTCAATTTCCCTCTCTGATTTTAGTGAATGAAGGATGGGATTCACCTAACCTGCCCTGTTACTGGAAGCTGTGCACAAGGACTTTCACTTGCACAGCGGGGCTTTCCCTCCCCCCCGTCACCCACACCCCTGAAATTAGCTCTGGGAGGGGTCAGGAGAACCCCCAGAATAGCATGTGGGGGGGGGGGAGAGGATAGTTCACTTTGGCAAGCAGGAATGCTTGAGCAAAAGAAAGGTTTCTTTGAATTCCACCCTATGTATCCAGCTGTCTATGGGTAGTAGTCAATGCTAGTCTTCCTCAGAGTAGGCCCATTTGAATCAATGAACCTACTTTAATCATGCCCATTAACTTCAGTGAGTGCACTCTGAGTAACATTAGCACTGAATACCTGGTTTAATGTACACATTTTTATTTACACATTAAGATCTGGAAATTCAGGATACCAATTCAAATTCCCTGCAGTGGTGCCATTAGGTCCCCTGGCTTACTGGAGAATTAAAAAAACAAAACACATTTAAGTGGTGATATGTACCTTGAGTGAGGCTCTGTTGTTTAAGCTGCTACGTCTGTCTCTAAAAAGTCACCCCAGTCTTGAGTGTGAGTTGTCTCAGCTAGAAGCTCCCCTGGGCTTGCTGACATCTTCATTTGCTCTTGAAGTCAAATAGCTTCTCCCCATCGCCACCTCCACTTGCTGTTAACGATGGTACCTTCCTTGTAGATGTCGAAGCTCTTCCTTTATTTATATGGTCTTTGTGTTTCTACAACAGAGGCCGCTGGGCTAGAACTCCCAGCAGCCCCAGCTAGCACAGCGAGTGGTCACAGATTATGAGATTTGTTGTCCAACAACATCTGGAGGGTCTCAGGTTCACCTCCCCTGCTTTACCGTATCAGTACTTTCCCCATTTTTTGGCTTCAGAGAACCTATTCCACATTGGTTCACATTGACCATTCAACAGTAACACCTTGCAGAGGATTCTGGGAAATGTTCTTGGGTGCGCAATAAGTTCACACGTGAAGCCTTATGTGAAATGGGAGGGTACTGCAGGGACTAGCCTGTGTTCTCTGAAGGCTGTGAATTGGACTGCAATGAAAAAAATTGATCCATCGTGGACAAACTGCCCTTGAGGAAAGTCGATCCAACATGACGGTTCTGCTAACAGAAAAATAGGTTTTGAACTCCACTGTGTTTAGCCTGTGGTCTATAGTAAATAAAATAATACACAGTGGAATGATTTTTCTCGAATGCTTTTTAATTTAGCAATTTGAGCTTTGGGGTTTACAGTGACTAGCACCATTCCCAATTACAGGCCACAGCGATGCAGATAGAATATCAACCCAGTTTCAGTCCCCAGTATTTTCAGGTACGGCTGAGGGGGAAAAACCTTCCAAACCCCTGGAGAGTTGCTTGACATTATCCTGTAGATAATGTCATGGCAGATGGACCAGTGGTCTGACAAGGCAGCTTATTATGGGAAGGAAAGGTGGTAGGGCAGTGGTTTGGCACCTGCTCTGCATGTCAAAAAGCCCCTGGCATCTCCAGGTATGACTGAGAGAGACGCATCTGAGATTCTGGAGGCCTACAAAGAGTCCCTAGAGACAAAATACTGAGCTGGAGGGACCTAAAGTTTGCCAGCTTTCTATGTTCCTATAGCACATCTGTCTCTTTGAACATTCTGGGTCTAAAAGCTGTCATTTGGAGATAGAGATTAGTGAAATATTATGTCCGTTCTCCTGCTTTCCTTCTGTCCCCCACCCCTCCTGTAATGATTGATGGTCTGTATGTTGCCTCTAAGTATACCTTTCCCCTCCTCATCAAGTGACAACTATCCACTTACCCTCTTATCACCTTGAGCACTTACAGCTGTCAAGTGGGGGGGGGGGGGAAATGCACCAGTAACTTTGAGGATTCACTCTGCTGCCACTGAGGAAGTCAAGAGAGAGCCATGACAGCAGTAAAGCAAAAAAGAGGTTTGTTCTCAAAACAAGTGCAGATTTTGCAGCAAAAGCTCTGAACATATTTTTAAATGTGTGGCTCACTCCCCTATTTAGCTAGTTCTCTTTACTATTTGCTCTCTGACGTTTCCTGCAGAACTTTACACCCATCTTTCCAATCAGCAACCAGCATATATGATGAAAACGAAGCACATTTGCATAATTTCTGATACAAATAATAATTAGTAGCATCATTATGCATATGTTCTGAATCTGCTAGGCATGGAAAGGAGCGGTGCAATTGCAGCGCTGGAATCCTGCCCTCTTGCACTTACGCAGCAATTCCTTTGCTTCTGAGATTTTGCTAAGGCTTGCCTCTGCACATTCAAATCTTTTCAGTCCAAAGGGCTAGAAAATTCTTTCCAAACAAGGAAAGAAAGCTTTGCCCATATTCTCTCTACTGATCGGAGTATGTCTAATCAATCAATAAAAGGTAAAGGTACCCCTGCCCGTACGGGCCAGTCTTGACAGACTCTAGGGTTGTGCGCCCATCTCACTCAAGAAGCCGGGGGCCAGCGCTGTCCGGAGACACTTCCGGGTCACGTGGCCAGCGTGACGAAGCTGCTCTGGCGAGCCAGAGCCGCACACGGAAACACCATTTACCTTCCCGCTAGTAAGCGGTCCCTATTTATCTACTTGCACCCGGGGGTGCTTTCGAACTGCTAGGTTGACAGGCGCTGGGACCGAACGACGGGAGCGCACCCCGCCGTGGGGATTCGAACCGCCGACCTTTCGATCGGCAAGCCCTAGGCGCTGAGGCTTTTACCCACAGCGCCACCCGCGTCCCTAATCAATCAATATCTCCCATCATATAAGACACCCGTGTTAGAAGGGAACAGCAAGTGTGTGTGGGCAGGAGAGTGTTCTGCACATTCTCTTGAAGGAGATGTCAATCTTTTTCTTTTTTTACAGTAGGAAGTTCTAAATGGGTAGCAGTGATACCACATTCAGCTAGCTCTGGTGCCCTGCACAAATCTGACTTATTCAGAAATGAATGGGATTGTGATCGTATGGTGAATGGAGACATCTAGAGGAAGCTGAAAACATTAAAGGCCGAACGCAGCATGCTTACAGGCTTGGGAGTACAGTGGTACCTCGGGTTATATATGCTTCAGGTTACATACGCTTCAGGTTACAGACTCCGCTAACCCAGAAATAGTGCTTCAGGTTAAGAACTTTGCTTCAGGATGAGAACAGAAATCGTGCTCCGGCGGCGCGGCGGCAGCAGAAGGCCCCATTAGCTAAAGTGGTGCTTCAGGTTAAGAACAGTTTCAGGTTAAGATCGGACCTCCGGAACGAATTAAGTACTTAACCCGAGGTACATTTCTAAAGGGCAACACAGTCCTGCTTGCTACAGGAAGATAGATAAGGCCTGCCTCAGGACCTTTGGGCATTTAAAGTAGATAATCCAAATTACTCCACCTCAAGGAACAAAACTACCCTGTAGTGTAGAAGGTTGAAGCTAATCTTGAAGACAAAATGCGTATGCTTTTTTCAAAACATAATTTAAAGTAGACACCATAAACACAGGGAATGGTGTCCCTATGGGAAATGGGATTGTGCTGAATGAAAGTCCAGAGGAAGCCACTGAAAGGGTCTGCTGGCACCTTTGTTATTGCTGGATCTGAGCCTGGGAAACTGAAAAGAAAATTTGTTGGCCGAGCGATGCAATAGGATATTATAATTAGTATGAAATCCCCATCTTTGAAAAAGAGAGAAACATGGATAAACGTTGGGTTGAAAAGAAACAAATCGTGATGGGGTTGCCGCGGCCGAATGGTGATTCCCATGGGCATGGAATCTCCCACACGGACTTGATGCTAACTTGCAACTTGTGAATAATTTGGAGACATTTATTTGTGTTTGTCAATGAATGGTTATATGTCACATTGGTCAGGCTACACTGGTTGCAGGTCGTTTCCCAGAAAACATTTTTTTTCCCCAGTTTCCAATAAATATTACAATATCGTTGCATGTTTGGGGAGCCAATCCCATGATGCCAGAGTCCTTTCCGATTCTTGGCGTCCAAACTAGACATGGTTTAGCAGCTCTCAGAGAAGGCTCGGGTTCGATCACTGTGTGTTTGCTATATATTACCTCTCAGGAGGTCTAGAATGTTAAGAAATGCACTGCAGCTGACACTCTGCATATCATTCCAGGCTGGCCATTTGACATCACCATGTGTAAAATGAGTGGCTTGGTGCAAGGGATGTCTGTCTCCTCTTCCGTGTTCACCCTGGTGGCCATTGCAGTGGAAAGGTAGGTTTGTTCTATTTATTTCAAAGCGGTTATAAACCGCTTAGTGTTTTTAAAAACCTCAAATTAACATGCAGCATAAAAACAGTAAAAGGTATCATTAACACAAAGAAGAAGAAGAAGAAGAAGAAGAAGAAGAGTTTGGATTTGATATCCCGCCTTTCACTCCCTTTAAGGAGTCTCAAAGCGGCTAACATTCTCCTTTCCCTTCCTCCCCCACAACAAACACTCTGTGAGGTGAGCGGGGCTGAGAGACTTCAAGGAAGTGTGACTGGCCCAAGGTCACCCAGCAGCTGCAAGTGGAGGAGCGGAGACGCGAACCCGGTTCCCCAGATTAGCAGACTACCGCTCTTAACCACTACACCACACTGGCTCAAAGGCAACATTCCATATAAGAACAGGAAAAATACAGCATATATATAAAAAAAATTAAACAGGAATTCATGCAGACAAAAACAGGGTGTGATTTCATGGGTCAGGTCATTGGCCATTGCGACCCATATGTTGGCAACCTCCTATCTGGACTATTGCAGTGTGCTTGATGTGCGGCTTCCCTTGCAACTTGCCCAGACACCTGCAGATAGTACAGAACACCACAGCCTGGGTGATGCTCCTTATTGGGCCCATGCCATGCCAACGCTGAGGGATCTGTACTGGGCTGCCTTCTAGCCACCAAGCCAACTTAAGTTTCTGCTGCTTACATAAAAAGGTAAAGGTAAAGGACCCCTGACAGTTACGTCCAGTCGCAGACAACTCTGAAACAAGAGCAGCACACGGAAATGCCATTTACCTTCCCGCTGGAGTGGTACCTATTTATCTACTTGCACTGGCATGCTTTCGAACTGCTAGGTTGGCAGGAGCTGGGATGGAGCAATGGGAGCTCACCCTGTTGTGGGGATTTGAACCACTAATTTTTTGATTGGCAAGCCCAAGAGGCTCAGTGTTTAGACCACAGTGCCACCCGCGTCCCTGCTGCTTACATACAAAGTCCTAATTAACTTTGGACCAAGGCTACCCTCCACTGCCCAGCCTTACAACCAGTTTTGGGAACCCAGATACTTTTGTCATGACCCAATGATGATTGGCTTGTGGTAACATAGAGGAGGCTTCCCTCTTCCCCGCCACTGGGGGCACCAGTTTTGCAGAATGCTCTCCCTGCTGAAATATGAGGCCCCATCACTATTGGCATTCCACTACCTCCTGAATGCCTACCTGTTTAGACAAACTTTTCCTTGAACTCCCTGATTTCTTTTTAAACTTTTAATTGTCATGCTTTTTAACTGGCTTTTGTTTTACGGTATATTTTAATTGAGAATGTTTTGCTGCTCTGTGTATTTCATTACGCATGGAATTTTGTTTATTGATTTTATAGTTGCAAACCACTTCAAAACCATTTTGGCATATACACAGTATATTTTGTTGTTGTTGTTGTTGTTGTTGTTGTTTAGTCGTTTAGTCGTGTCCGACTCTTCGTGACCCCATGGACCAGAGCACGCCAGGCACTCCTGTCTTCCACTGCCTCCCGCAGTTTGGTCAGACTCATGTTTGTAGCTTCGAGAACACTGTCCAACCATCTCGTCCTCTGTCGTCCCCTTCTCCTTGTGCCCTCAATCTTTCCCAACATCAGGGTCTTTTCCATAGAGTCTTCTCTTCTCATGAGGTAGCCAAAGTATTGGAGCCTCAGCTTCAGGATCTGTCCTTCCAGTGAGCACTCAGGGCTGATTTCCTTCAGAATGGATAGGTTTGATCTTCTTGCAGTCCATGGGACTCTCAAGAGTCTCCTCCAGCACCATAATTCAAAAGCATCAGAGAACGCTTATTTCCAGCTCCAGCTGGCACTCCAGGTACAGTCATTTGTGAAGGAAGAGATAGAGCCTTGCCACAGTACAGGTCTGGGCTAATGGTGGATCCCAGATTTGAAAAGTGGGGTGGAAATTAGAATAGCACCTCCCTTCTCCCAACAAGGGCTTCAGGGAGAAATAGTTTTCCCTCCCTGCCTTTTATCAGCACAACAACCCTGTGAGGTAGGTTGGGCTGATTGGCCACTCATATCATGTCTGAGCAAGAATCTGAGCCCAGGTTCCCCTGACTGAGGTCTGGCTGCAGCATTAGTTTCACAAGCTGCTCATGTTTGCTTTTGCTAATGAGAACTTTGGGGGTCTATTGAAGTTAGTTCATACGTTTCCTTTTAATGGCATTTTGTCCTCAAATTATCATCTCCTTTTAGAAAAGCTAGAAAGCCACAACTGAGATGCAGTTTTCCCTCATGTAGGAAAACTGCCTTCTCAAAATGTCGCTTATAAAAGGCCCTTTAAACCCCTTGTGTTCTGGTACAGTACACCCCACAAGTCTCTCAGCAGACCATGAAGGAAATGCTTGTTTCTCATAGCTTTTCCAGTGTTGTATCTGAATATATTGCTTTTCCCCTCTTCTCGCTTAGGTTCCGCTGTATAGTGTACCCATTCAGGCAGAAGCTAACTCTAAGGAAAGCTCTGGTCACCATCATTATAATTTGGGTCTTAGCCTTAATCATCATGTGCCCCTCTGCAGTCACCTTGACCGTCACCCGGGATGAGTACCACTTCATGTTAGATGCCTACAACAATTCCTACCCACTCTACACCTGCTGGGAGGCATGGCCGGACAAGGAGATGCGCAAGATCTACACAACCGTTCTTTTCTCTCACATTTACCTGGCCCCTCTCACCTCAATTGTGATTATGTACGCTCGGATTGCCTTCAAACTCTTCAAGTCATCCGCAAGCATTAGAGGCTCCCAGTCGGAGGAGAACGAGGGAAGGAGAGTGTCCAAGAGGAAAATCAGAGTTATCAACATGTTGATCATTGTGGCGTTGTTCTTCACCCTCTCTTGGCTGCCCCTCTGGACTTTATTGCTGCTGACAGACTACGGGAACCTCACCGAGAATCAACTCAACCTCGTCACGGTTTATTTTTTCCCCTTTGCCCATTGGCTGGCTTTCTTTAACAGTAGCATCAACCCAATCATCTACGGGTACTTCAACGAGAACTTCCGGAGAGGATTCCAGGAGGCCTTCCAAGTCCAGCTCTGCTCCATGGAAACAGAGCACAAAAACACCTATTCTGACAGGACCAACAGTGGGTTGCTTTTTGGGGCACGCAATCGGATTTTTGTCGAAGTTCAAGGCAGTGACTCAGCACAGCCCTCTGAGTCTGGTCAGAGTAGCCTTTTGAGAACAGGGCTGTATCCTGCAAGGAACGGAAGGGTAGCTCACCATGGTCTGATGGTGGAGGACTTTGACAGCAAAAGTTGCTCCCCCAAAACTGTCAGTATCCCAGCTTGGGATATCTAAGGATATTTGAGATGCTGATGGATTGATTATACAATATATCGTCACATTACTTTCACAGCATGTGAGCCAAATCCATTTCCAGTAAGCTTTTCAAGACCAAAACCCATTGTCGGTGTAGATATCTAAGTAAAAGCACTTGACATTGTGGAACTTCCTCTTCTTATCCTGGGTTTTGATACTTCGGTATGACACGCACCAGTTTTTATAAAGCGCTGCAATTTATAAATGCTTATTCCTCTCCTTAGAACCTTGTATATATTCCAAATGAGGTGTTGGGATTCAGGCCTGTGTTCAGGGCCGTCTTAAGCATATCTCACAGAGTTGTCGACCTTTTTTTAAGGGGGGGGGGGCTTCGGTCCGGCTCGTTTACATTGCGTGGTCCAACACGTGCTCGGCGCTGCATGTAAGAGGCGCCCGGATCGCAGCCCAGACGGCCTCCCGCAAAGCCTCCCTCTAAGTGCCCGGCGCCCCTTACCTGCCCCTGTCCAGGGAAGTCCGCACGACAGGAAGGCCAGCAAGCAGATCAGGTGCCTTGTCGGCTGTCCCATCCTTGCTTGGTGCCGGGATTGCACAGGGCGCTTCCCTGCTCCACTTGCAGACTCCGCAGGGAGGCGTGCAGGCAGTGACGCAGCCAGAGAGGGGTGGGAGAGACATGCCTGCCCTGCCCCGCGCCCACCCCCGATTGCACCCGTCAGGCCCCCAGGCAGCCCCAGCAGGAGGGGACGCAAAGGGGCTTCCCTGAGCCGGACACAGCGCGCTCCAATGGGTGGCTGAGAGGAGAGGAGAGGGCTGCCCCAGAGCAGGGAAGGGAGCATGCCCTGACTCTCCTTCCTGGATACTCAGCCTGTGGTGCCCTCCAAAATCTGGCGCCCTGGGGCCCCGCGCCACTAACATCTATGGGTAAGACGCCCCTGCCTGTGTTTATAGAGGAACCAGACAGAACAATTATTCTGAACTAGATTTCTAAATAGAAGCGCAGTTGGCTGTGACTGGTCAGCAACCTCATCTGTTGGAGACTGCTTGTTGTGCTACCTCAACAATAAAAGCAAGGTAAGAGTGACAAGTGAGAGGAAGAAAAGCCTCCATTCAGGAAACAGGAAGATACAGTATTTAGAGCACACACACATGCAGACCATTCACTTACTCTATATCAGCCCCATAATTGATCCATTAACTTTTGTGAGACTGTCCGAGAATGATTCAAATGTTAATGTTATGTCACAGTTGCTGCTTCTATGTGATCAGATGCCAGGGTTTGGGTTTTTTTTGGTTGTTGTTGTTTTGTTTGTTTTTGTAGGAAGGGGTGTCTGGAATCTGAGATTCCCAGCTAGCATATATTACCGGTAAATTTTGAGAAGCAATTTCAAAACCTACAGTGTTGGCAGAGAATGTTGTTTATGTTCCCAGTTTATTGGGGTGGGTGTGGGGTACCCATTTTATTTATGTTGCCAGGAGCCAAGTTTAAATGACGGCAGCACAGCCAGATCCAGTCAGGGATTTGGTTGGGATTTTTGGAGTTAATATGCATCACTTTAAACTTGAATACCGTTGATGTGTGTATCTCATTGGCCAATTTGTTGCCCATTCACTCTCTTGGAGAGATTGTGACCAAGTTGGTGTCATCTACCTCACTGCTCAGCCATGACTCTGTGTTATTTATGAATAAGTTAAATAACACCAGCCCCAAAACATATTCTTAGAGGAATCTGTCTCTTAGTTTTAACAATGAAGGAAATTATCTATCTCCTCACAACCCCTGCTTCCTGTTGTATGCCCATTAGAGGACTTACCTGTACTTTTATCTGTTTATTTTTCCCACGGTTACTAAGTCTCCTTAGGAACCTTAGCTGAAAGAGTTTGTAAAAGCTTTTTGAAAGTCCAGGTATATAATACCTGTCAGATTACCTCTACCTGCATGTTTGTTGGTGTTGATACACTAAATAAAAAAAATCTCGAAGGGTTGTTGAGGCAGTGTTCCGTTAATTTTATTATGCTGACTTTAAATGTTTAGCCCACCTTTCACACAACTTTGCAGAGTACCTTGTTGTTCCTTAATTGTTACACTGGGGACTCAGCTACACAGCTGCAAACAAAACATTATATAGCTGTGCTGTAAAGTGCAATATACAAATATGACACTAGATGGCGATAGTGAGCTATGCAAAATTCAATGTATTTTTCAAAACTTTTCCCATATGTGTGTAGATTCCACCCTGGAGAGGAGATGACATCCTCATTTCATTTCAGGACGGGATGCATTTCTACCACATGGGGTTGCCAAATGATAAAATAAAGAGACTGTCCTGCTTTTTAACAGCAGCTTGATCTACAGAAATCAGCAGATGAAGCTCTTCGCCACAGGAAGAAAAACATGGTTTCAAATCAAGCTGCTGTGAAAGGCACTGGATCAGAGACCTTTTTAAAAAATTAAAAATAAAATAAAATGGCAGTTCTACTTATTTCAAATTCATGGCTTGTATCCTTCACTAACCCTACATTTTAAAGAATAAAAAAAACCAAGAAAATGGAGGGTGTGCATGTTTGTATAAGAAAGCATCATTGAAGCTCAAAGGCAAACCCAAGAAGAGAATTCATTTGCTGAATCAAAGTGCTTACTGCCTGTATTGGTCTGTTGTCTTCCATTGCACTGTGACTAAAGACTACCTACCAGAACTCTTTATTGCCATTTTTGTAAATTAGCTGTCCTGTGTTGTAAAAGTGGTCATGATGCTATTACACAGTTGTTGACAATGTACCAGAAATAAAAGATACTCTCTGTTGCTGTATGCTTTAAATTATGATAATTGTAGCTGCTGCAAGTCTCTGTTGCATTTAGGGTCGGCCAGCTTCTAGGCAGAGGAAGGAAGCTGCCTCGTGAACTTGAAACAGTTTAGCTTATATGTCCAAAGATGAACAAAGTGCTCTCCTACATGTCATATTGGGCAAATGTTAAGGGCCCTTAGGGAGTTTAGAGTATGTCACAATCACATTACTTTTATACCCCCTACATTCATCATTTCTCCATACCAATTATCACACACAGCTGCATTGTGCTTGCATAAGCTTGCTTTCTGCTGCTCTGAAGGGTAGGATCCGAACCAATGGCTTCAAGTTACAAGAAAGGAGATTCTAACTAAAGAGCAGCAGGAAGAACTTTCTGGCACCAAGAACTGTTCAGCAGTGGAAAGGACTCCCTCAGAAGGTGTTGGGCTCTCCTTCCTTGGAGGTTTTAAGCAAAGGCTGGATGGCCATCTGTCATGGATGCTTTAGTTCATAGAATCATAGAATCATAGAGTTGGAATAGACCACAAGGGCCATCGAGTCCAACCCCCTGCCAAGCAGGAAACACCATCAGAGCACTCCTGACATATGGTTGTCAAGCCTCTGCTTAAAGACTTCCAAAGAAGGAGACTCCACCACACTCCTTGGCAGCAAATTCCACTGTCGAACAGCTCTTACTGTCAGAAAGTTCTTCCTAATGTTTAGGTGGAATCTTCTTTCTTGTAGTTTGGATCCATTGCTCCGTGTCCGCTTCTCTGGAGCAGCAGAAAACAACCTTTCTCCCTCCTCTATATGACATCCTTTTATATATTTGAACATGGCTATCATATCATATCACCCCTTAACCTCCTCTTCTCCAGGCTAAATATGCCCAGCTCCCTTGGCTGCTCCTCATAAGGCATCGTTTCCAGGCCTTTGACCATTTTGGTTGCCCTCCTCTGGACACGTTCCAGTTTGTCAGTGTCCTTCTTGAACTGTGGTGCCCAGAACTGGACACAGTACTCCAGGTGAGGTCTGACCAGAGCAGAATACAGTGGCACTATTACTTCCCTTGATCTAGATGCTATACTCCTATTGATGCAGCCCAAAATTGCATTGGCTTTTTTAGCTGCCGCATCACACTGTTGAATCATGTCAAGTTTGTGGTCAACCAAGACTCCTAGATCCTTTTCACATGTACTGCTCTCAAGCCAGGTGTCACCCATCTTGTATTTGTGCCTCTCTTTTTTTTTTGCCCAAGTGCAATACTTTACATTTCTCCCTGTTAAAGTTCATCTTGTTTGTTTTGGCCCAGTTCTCTAATCTGTCAAGGTCGTTTTGAAGTGTGATCCTGTCCTCTGCGGTGCTAGCCACCCCTCCCAGTTTGGTGTCATCTGCAAATTTGATCAGGATGCCCTTGAGTCCATCATCCAAGTCGTTGATAAAGATGTTGAGATTCCTGAATTGTGGGGCGTTGGACTAGATGACCCTCAGGGTCCCTGTCCAGTTCTGTGATTCAAACCTCTGTAAGCAACACTCCTAGCTGTCCAGCAACAAAACTGCTAGCACATTTACAACAACACATCATTTGTCCCTTGGATTTGGGGGGTTCTCATAAGTATTTGGTGGGCCACTATGATAGCCAGATGCTGGAGTCGATGGCTCTTCGGCCTGATCCACCAGGCTCTTTTTACATAGCAAGAAATGAACGAGTTATGACGTTTTTGTATTGCAAAAAGGGGAAAGGCAAGGCTGATGGGTTTTGTTCAGGCGTGGGGCTGGGAAAGAACAGCTTATATGACAACCACTCTGCAGTCCAGTCCAGGCTTAATATCCCCCCATATTGCTGGAGATTTGGGGAGGGGTTACTGAGGTTTAAGATTGCCTTTTGGATAGCGCTGCCATATAGAATCTGGCTTAACCCAATAAAGCTAATTTATTTAGGGGAGGAATATACAACTGGGAGACTAGACCAGTGTTTCCCAAACTCTCCTTCTGTTTTTGGACTACAGTTCCCATCATCCCTCGCGACGATGGAAGTTGTAGTCCAAAAACAGCTGGAGACCCAGGTTTGGAAAGCCTTAGTCTAGACTTTCTCCAATGTCGGTGATTATTATTATTTATTATTTCCACAGAACTAGCCCTGTTAATTCCCCTGCAGCAGCAGCAGCAACAACAAACCAGCTCAGTAAAGTGTTTGGAGGCACCTAAGGGCTTTGCCTACTCAGAAGTAACTCAACGGGGGTTACTCCCAGTGAAGCGGCGTTAAAGGTGTCAAAGGTGCCCCAAATCAAATTTGCTGAAGAAAAAGCGGAGGGGCGGGGAGAACTGCGAGGGGGCGGGACCTTGTTTCTTCACTACGGGGCATGCGCAGTGCGGGGCCGAGCCCGGCGCGGCGTGGGGAGGATGATGAAACTCGGAGGAGCGCAGGGAGGGGAGAGGCCGGGCGCCTGCGCAGTGCGGGGAAAGCGGCTGGGAGGGCGTGCCGTCGGCTAATAAGAGGCCGCCTCGAGGGAGGAGGAGCAGCGAGCAACTCTCCTTTTGCTGTCTGTCGGGCGAGCCGGTAGGGCGCAGCATGGCCAGCTACAGCGTGGAGGAGCGCGGCTGCCCCAACAGCCTCGGCTACAGGCTGTTCTTCAGTGAGTTCTCCCCCGGGGGAGCCGGGCGGGCTTAGCCGGGGGGGCTGCGGGAGAAGCCCGGTGCGCGGGGCGCCCGCGAGCGCGCAGGGCGGGAGATGAATGAAAGAGGGAGGCGAGCGCGCGCGTGCGTGCGTGTCCCTCGGGAGGGCATTTGTGGGGCAGACAGGCAGCCTAGGAAAAAGCCACAGGCGGGCTCCGTTTGTTCCTCGACGCCTTCTCCTCCGCTTCTGGAATCGTGCCGTGTAATTGCTTTGATAGACGGCGAGGCTCGATCCAGGATCCTTTCCACGGCGCTCTGCTTTTTTGAAAAAGTTGCCATTGCAATGTCCAACTTGGCGGCGCAGTCAGGGAAAGGGCTTCTCCGCAACCCCTGAGCGGGTTTAATTTGGAAGCGAGTTTGCGTTTTGCGCCCTTGCAAGCGGCTGGTTATCTGTGACAGAGGCGCTAACGCGGGGCCCTCCCTCGCAGGGTTGTTGTGAGGCTCGTGCAGCGCCGGAGCGTGCGCCAAAGGGTTTGCGGACGCTGCTGCAGTTTCCCCTCGTGGGTAGCCTGGTGCCAGCCCGCTGTGTCAGCGTGAAACGGGCCTGTCCAGAGAGCTTTTATATAGCTCTGCAGGGATTTTTAACAAGAGAGAAGGGGAAGGGATCCCAAATGCACCAGCACTGCCGTCACGGAAGTTTCCCTGCTTCTCCAAGGCCTAATATTTGGGGTGGGGTGGTGGATTAGGCTTGGCGCATGAGTGTGTGTTCCTGCAATCCCAGTCACCCTTAAATCTAGGACTGGGCTGGGGAATTGGGGTTGGGACGAGTGCATCACCTGAATTCAGTGCCCCTCCAAACTCTTGTATACAAACACACCTGTCTTCCCATGTAGACTTTCAGGGATGGCTGCTCCAGCCATGAAATCACAACCTGTGTAATGCTATTATTATAGAATGGCAGTGGAGATTTCCCCACTTCTGTGATTCTTTGCTGAGTCCCAGTTACCAACCCTCACTTTTGACTGCAGAAGGATGCGGTACAGAAAATAGAACAACAAATACATGGAACGTAGCATGCAATACGTTTAGCTGTGTGAGAAGAGTACTTTTGAAAGCATTTAGCTATTCTGAAGGAGGAGAGAAGATGGGGGAAGGGAAGCAATTGGAAGGAAATGAAAGTGCGAGATATAGCTGCCCTTGGACGCTGTGACAGAGAACCTGATATATGGAGAAAGAGAAAGTCATTGCCCAAGGTACTAGAATGGGATTGATGCTGTCGTAAAAGTTGTGTGTGTGTGTGTGTGTGTGTGTGTGTGTGTGTGTGAGGTTTAGGATGACTGATCATGGCATTAACTGTCCATGTAATGCCCTGTTAAGAGGCTATGGCCTAGCTTGCATGTCACATTAACCATAGTTTGTTTTTAAACTATGGTGTAATGTTAACTGAGCAGCATGCAACTCAAACGTTCCCAAGGCAGTCCTTTCTTGCTGCTGTGCCACAAATGAAACAAGCCGGAGTCTGACTTGCTATGTCATCTGACCCAGGTGGTTTGGAGATTACAAAGGTAGCTCACCTGGCTCCATCGACCCTCACCTTTCAGAATAGTTAAGTGTACTTAAATACTCTTCGTATATGCTCAGAGTTGCTTGCTGGCTTTCCACTGCCTGTTTTGAAATTTCTTTCTTTCCTTGGTGCCCCAATAACTGGCAGGTGAGCTCCTGGTGCGCTGTTCTCCTCTAACCCTCCCCCATTGAGCAAACAGCTGTTGGGTTTAAAGTCTGAACCAGACTGTCGGATATGGGCAGTGAAGGTGGCTGTAAAATGAAAAGCCTCCCGCAGTATAATCCTTTAAGGCGATTTTCATTTCTTCCTGGTAGTGCTCCACCTCAAAACAGCTTCAGTTTTTGCTGCACAAAGAAATGACGATTATCCAAAGTTTTCTTAACAGTTTCAGGGGTCTGCAACCCGCGGCTCCAGAGCCGCATGTGGCTCTTTTACATCTTTGGCGCGGCTCCGGGGCGGATACTAGCGAGGGGAGGAGGCGCATTGTGCACCCCGACACTCCCCACTGTGGCGGGCGCTGTACTGGCTGTGACGTCGCATGGGGGCGGTGCGTGCATTAGTCACGCACCGTCCCGACATCACCTTCCCGCCCGCTGTCAGATCGCGGCTCCGGAGATATATTTGTTTTAAATGTCGCAATGGTTTTGCGGCTCCAAGTTGTTGTTTTTTCTTTGGAAACGGGTCCAATTGGCTCTTTTTGTCTTAAAGGTTGCTGATGTTCCTGGTAAGCTGAAAAAGCTGAATCATAAAACAGGTCCACTGGGGTGAGAGACTGCCAAGCATTTTACTTGAGGCTCCTAAATCCACACCCAGGCAATATCTTTTTTAGGACTAATTAAAATATAAAAAGGGACGCGGGTGGCGCTGTGGGTAAAACCTCAGTGCCCAGGACTTGCTGATCGCATGGTTAGCGGTTCGAATCCCCGCGGCGGGGTGAGCTCCCGTCGTTCGATCCCAGCTCCTGCCCACCTAGCAGTTCGAAAGCACCCCTAAGTGCAAGTAGATAAATAGGTACCGCCTTATAGCAGGAAGGTAAACGGCATTTCCGTGTGCTGCGCTGGTGCTGGCTCGCCAGCTGCAGCTTCGTCACGCTGGCCACGTGACCCGGAAGTGTCTTCGGACGGCGCCGGCTCACGGCCTCTTGAGTGAGATGAGCACGCAACCCTAGAGTCAGTCACGACTGGCCCGTACGGGCAGGGGTACCTTTACCTTTACCTTTAAAATATCAAAGCAGGGCACCAGCCATTTAAAAAGAGGCATTGATGGGAGCAATTTGTGCAGACACTGAGACAAGGTGTGCTAGATCCCATGCCTTGACAGGAGATTCCTTTTTAAGGTAATGCTCCAAGATGCGTACTCTTCTAGATTGAGAAATGCAACTTGCAGTTTGTTTTTGGCGACTGCTGGGAAAAACTTTTCCCTAAAGTGTCTTAAGTACATGAAGGTATCTACCCTGCTGTCATCCATTCTAGTGGAAGCCTGGCTTGGCTTGCTGGCAGTTAACCTTGCCTGTTAATCCAGGAAAGCCATGAGTCCAAAATTAAATGAGCCTCTGAGTCCAAACATACCTCAGCTAATAAATTTGGACAGATGGATAAGTCCAGGTAGTGGAGGTGATTTTTCTCATCACAGGATACCAGGGAACTGGCCACCTTCGAGTCTTGGCAAGGGGGACTCCAGTGACTGAGTCAGAGTTCTTTCCAAGTCCTGTTGCCCAATGTCATTTGAACTAGAGGTCCTCTGCTTGCACAACATATTCTCTGCTGCTAAGCTGTGACCCTAAACCCACATGCAACTTACTAGGTCCTCTTTTCAGCAGTGTGGAATGCCAAAAGGGAGCAAGTTTTCCATGGCAATACAGTGGTACATCGGGTTAAGTACTTAATTCGTTCCAGAGGTCTGTTCTTAACCTGAAGCACCACTTTAGCTAATGGGGGCCTCCTGCTGCCGCTGCGCCACCAGAGCATGATTTCTGTTCTCATCCTGAAGCAAAGTTCTTAACCCGAAGTACTATTTCTGGGTTAGCGGAGTCTGTAATCTGAAGCGTATGTAACCCGAGGTACCACTGTGCTTGTGTGTGGGTAAATATAGCAAATGTATGCATGGGGGCAATTATTTGGGTCTTTCCCACCCCCGCCAGCTCCCCCAATGAGAGGGAAAGATTCTGCTTGGGTGGAAAGGTGCAGGTAAAGGGTGCAGCACACATGGCTGCAGTTCTCTCTCCCCTACCCAGTCCATGACACACACACACACATGCACTGTGTTGCTGCGTGTGATAATTTCCTTGGAGAAATGCCATGTAGGTGTGTAGGGGGTCTAAAAGTAATGGGATTGTGACATCTACTGACATCTATCCAAGTACCCTTATCATTGTGCAATATGTGTAGGAAATCATTTTGTTCATCTTTGGAGATATAAGCTAAACCATTTCAGGGCAACATCATATCAGCCTCTGTTGTCATTTGATAAGGCTGGAGTCCGCTTGCTTGTACAGGTTTTGCTGTTTCCAGAGGCTCCCGTAGTTTGCACTTCAGGGAGAACGCCTTCTGAGATACCTTGTAAAACTGAGCGCACTATGCTGGAGCACAGAAGCAGCAGCAACGAGGGCTAGCCCAAGCCCTGGGCTTGGCTACCTGGCTGTTGCAGGTCACAGTCTACAGGTGTGTCTGACTACTGTGGAAGTGTGCCTTGGAGATTGCATAGGCTATCTGAAGCACTGCTGTTAGCGATGGGAGCTTTAAGCTGCACATGGATGGTGGGGGTAAGCTGCGATGAACCCCTATCACATTTAGTAGCACCAGCACTGGTATATTCCAGTCTTCTGAGAAACTAGGGCAGGTAGGAACTCTGCAGCGCACCTGCTGTTGCAGTGATTTCATTGGAACAAAACCTAGTTGATAGAACTGTGCCAACTTGTCTTTGTTTATAGACATGCTTTAAACTTTCTATCCCTGGTACTTTGTCAGCTTTATTTTACTACTGCATGCATTAAAGATAATCAAAAACTTGGACATTTCCTTTGTTTTTCAGAAAACGATAAGGGACAGTACATTTCTCCGTTCCATGACATTCCCATACATCCAGATGCTCGCAAGGTAAGGCTTGCGGTCATACTGAGCAGAACTTTGTGGGGATTCGCCCTGCAGACTGTATAAAGGTGACCCAGTCACTAGATGTAGAGTTGCTTATTCTTAACAGGGGACAAGCTGTGTGTGTTCAAAGCAACTTCAACCCAATTTCTGATCCGTGCTTGACAACTTAAGGTAACTGCCTTGGCTTTATTAACCAATGTTACTTAAGTAAAACTTGACACGAACGGAGGAATAATCTCAACATAGCATGTGCATGCAAATTAATTTTTGTTCTTAAGTTGGGATGGAGGGTGCAACCTTCCCTTTACTACCATTGTTCACTAGTCATTACTGCCTGCTTCAGCCCAACGCTCACTTTTCTCTTTTCTGCTGTAGAACAGAGGTTCCCAAACTGGTCCACAGACCACCAGTGGTCCACATGCTTCATTTAGGTGCTGTATGGTGTGTCTGTGAAAATGCAATTTAAAACAGCATAGTGCCTTACAATTGGTACAACAGGCAGAAAAATCATGAAGCGGTCTGCTAAAAATCCTCAAAGTTTTCAAGTGGTAAAAGCCACTCCAGAAAAGCTTCCAACTGGCTGACTCTTCCAGCAGGAGAAAATACATAACTGTCTCATATTATTGGCATTTTCATGTTCTTAAAGGGAAGCTGGTTCATTGCATTTTGTGTCCAACTTATACAGTGTGATGTTGCCAAAATGAAAAACCCTTGGCGCTGACTTCTTAGCTGTGTTAGGTTCCCCCAGTAGTTTTCTTTCTCATCCTTCTTTCCAGATTTTAGAAATTCATTTTTTTTATATCCATGATAGTAGTCTTCCTCTATAACTTGTTGGGTATTGAAGGGTTGTTATTATTCTTAGCAAGATATCTTAAGCTCATATTTGTACACAATGGCAAGCTTCAAAATGTAACAATCTCAATCTGATAAACCAAGTTTTCGGGGCCTGAAAATGTACCTTTTTGCCTACTCACCACATCCTTATTCCTTCTTTTCTCACACCTTCCGCTTTGGCAGTTATATCATGATTTGTTTTTGCCACAGTTTTCTATTGTATCTGAATTGGGAAACAATGGTTTGCAAGCAGGGATTGAACAAGCACATCAAAGTAGGGCTGAGCACTTCAGGCACAAGTAGTTTTATCAACCCAATAAACCATCATTTATTGGCTCAAAACCAGACAGAATAATATTTCAACAGTGGACAAAGACAAAAAGATCATGCACTATAAATGTAATGCACCACAACATATATTATGGGCATTAAAGCAGATCAGGATTGAATCAAGTCTTAACTATAGTTTTTTTGGGACAAGAGCATTAAGTCTGAAATGGAACAATGTTTATTTCGCGTTTTCTATAGCTTTTGTTGTTCCAGCACTTTTTTGTTTCCAAGTAGGCCTAGAGGCATAACTTGATGCAGTGGAATCTTCACGTTGGCTTCTGGAAATACTGTAAAGTTAAATAGTGTTGTCTTATTTGAGCAGCCCAAACTGCCAGGTCATGACATATTTTTAAAAAATCATTACTATTCAAATTTTGGGCTATAAATATCAAAACTCCAGGTTGGCTAACAAAACAAGAGCAGCACATAATTGTACCAAATTTTTAAAGCTCACTATTAAAGAAACCCAAATTAGTTAGCAGCAATCAGAGCAGCATTAACAAGAAAAACACTGCAAACTATTTTGCAAGAATGATCCTGTGGTTTTTCTCTCTCTGTGTGTGCAACCAGCTTAGTTTATAAAACAGTAGAATGGAAATCTAATCTCGTTGACAGTGCCTTAGAGTAAAAGCCAAGCTCTGAGGGGGCAAAAAGAATAGCAGGGTTGAAAACTAGAACTGAAAGGAGAACTTATGTTTAAGCAGAATCTTGGCTAATTTTAGGCATGTACAAATTGGATAACTAATGGCCACTGTAACTGGTGCTCTTGGGCACAATTTACCTCATGTGGCAAGCAATAACTCTTGCAACAGAAGGAATGGGATTTGGCTGTAACTGGATGCATGGTATCCCTTGTCCACCATATTCCATCTTCAGTTATAAAGTGCTCAAATACAGCTGAAAACAACCCTGCAAATTCAGCCACCTCCATCAGTGGAGCAAGGAGTAGAGGCAGGGGCTTCATGTGGTTTTTTAAAAGAATCCACCTGTGGCAGCAGAACGGACTTTGTGTGCAGTGAGACCCTGCCTATTTGAATGTGCTATGCCCCTTGCTTATCTGTTCGAGACACAGGTAAAAAAGTTAGTAAGAATAAGCAGACATTTTATTGTCCCAGAAGCTAAACAATACAATGCAGTACTGATTCTCAGACTTCGCTTCTCTTTGTTTTTATTGCAGGGATGGCTCTCCTCGTTATTCTCCTGGGTTCTCCACAGCTTCAGTAGCAGCCCAGATAGGGAGTCCAGTTTAGGGCAAAAGGTTACATTACCCAGTCTCGTCTACAGCTCTTGCTCCTAATCCTCATATTCTTAAGATCTTGAGAGGATTGGAGAGGTTCTAAATTTATCAGCACCTGGGCTGCTGCCCTCGTCGTATTTTAAATGTATATGGCCTCGTTGTACCTTTCTGTGCTTGCCAGGGCATGGCAAACTGGAATGCTGCTTATGTTTATGTATGAAAAGGGTGAGGGGCTCTCTTTGCCTCAGGAAATAGCTACAGAACTGTCTGGGCTTCTGTCATAAATATATCCATTATTATTTTAATATACTTGCAGGCTGGTTTGTAATTTATATGGGCTGCATCCAGAGCAGTATCAGTGGCGTTTTGCTGATGCAGTTGCACTTCTGTTTCTTTCCTCCCTTCCCGCCCCCCGCACTCCACAAAACCTTCCCCAAAGGGTCCTTCAAGCCTCTGGAGCTGATTTTGAGAGCTGCAGGGGACAGGATGGGGAAGTTGTATTACGCTAGTACAAATCTCTTGTGTTAGGGGAACAGGAGCCTTGGATACTGCCTCAAGGCTCCAAGGTGGTTCCAATCCACTTGACTCATGCCAGCATAATTTTTAGCACATTTAATTCTCTCTTCTTAAGAAGCTATTTTTCTTCCTTCTGAAGGAAGAAGGGATGTCCCCTCCCACCTCGTTCTCAAAGTAGGTTGTTGATAAAATTGAAGCCAATTCACTCTTCGAACGGTGTTAGGAAACTGAAGTCTGATTAGATAATTTTCTGAGATACGAGCTAGGTATTTGTGGGCGTGATGTGTTTACCTAATAACGGTTTTTAGTCCAGAATCCCACATACTTAAGAGTAACCTCCATTTTGCTTCTGAGTAGACCTGCATAGGATTTGCAATGTGAGGTTCCTTTGCAGGTCTCAAAATGCCTGTCAGAATTCTAGCTTTAAAAAAGGCACATTTGAAATAATTGTTGTGAGAAGTGTCCCTGATACATCATGCCAGCCAGGTTGCTCATTCCTGTATTCGATGGATAATCCTAAATGATGTTATCCTTTCTTCTGCCAGGGTGGAATTTGCTCTTCTGTGGCTGCTATGTAAATGCAGTTTATTAAAAAAAAGAAAAGAAAATCTGGACATGTAAAATCTTACCTGCCATTGAAAGCAAAATGCATTAGCATGATAGTGATCTTAAATCATTGAACTTTTGATTGTGTTCTTGCATCTGTGCAATAGTCTCTTGCGTAATGGTCTCCATTAAATATCAAGTTATGCAACGAAATACCAGGTGGTTGGTCTTTTTTGCTTTCATTATGGATCGAAAGCGTCAAAAGACAAAATTGTCTCCCCCACTGATGAATGCATGAAAGCTGTATAGTTTTCACCCCATTCCTTTATTGCAGCACTTAGGGGGGGAAATTACTTGAATCCCGATGGCTTTGCTATTTTTACTTAAGATCTATTATCTAGACAGTTATAATTTTAATAAACAAAATTAAATGTTCAATTCTAGATTTACATGGATATGGTATATACCTCTGGTTTCTTATTCTTTTCAGGATGTGTTCAACATGGTTGTGGAAATACCTCGATGGACCAATGCTAAGATGGAGGTAATGGCATTATGTATTTGGAAAGCTGTAGTTCCTGGCTTGGTGGCTGCCTCTTCATTAAGGTCATCTTATCCGTGAAAGATAAAGCCATTCTGCGTCAGCATTTCTGAAATTTGAAATTTCCCAACTAGTTAGTAATAAAGAAATAGGCAGCTATTCTAAATCTGCAGGACTATGCACACTATTCGTGAACAAGCCCTATTGGACTTCTGAGATTTCATGGTTGCTATCAATTTGAATATTTAATTTACTTTGAAAATGTGAATTGAAGCACCTGTAGGGAAAATACCATCCTAAAATTGGATTGTTTGTACATTCTTCTGTTAATGCTAAACTTAAACTAATTCTTTTTCAGATTGCAACCAAAGATCCTCTAAACCCAATTAAGCAGGATGTGAAGAAAGGAAAACTACGTTATGTCGCTAATGTCTTTCCCCACAAGGGATACATCTGGAATTACGGTGCTATTCCACAGGTATTTGTCTAGCTTTCTTTATTTTCAGAGGTCTTTTAATTGCTGAGCATAAATGTTCATTAGGCTGCCCCTGGAAGTGCCATGTTTCCATGCAAACATTTTAGCAAAGCAACATTATAGCAAGAGCAAAACACTAATGAGGAGGAACGTGTAACTATTGCATGGACAATGGGGTGGCAAAATCTCAGGAGAAAAGTGAGAGTACAGTCTATGTTGTAAACAAGGAAGCTGATTGTGCTGCAACTGAATCAGTTGGCTTTGCAGATCACAATTCACATATCAGGGTCATCTTGAAAAGTACACAAGCAACCCCTCAATTTACGTAGGTGTTGCATTCCAACGCATTTAAATGAAATTGTGTATATTTGAAACACAATCGAAAAAGCTTGCAAACACCCCATTTTGAGGCCACTTCCAGGTTTGGCGCAATGTGAGCATGTGTGACCGTGCACATATTGGATGTGCCTGAAATGGTCACTGCCTGTATTCAACCCTGAAAAATCCAGCACAAGTCACAGGGGATAGTGAATGCATATGACTAAGACTTTAGAAACATGGCATTACAGTGCACTAACCAGACTTTTTAAGAAGAGGAAAGAGAGTTTGCTATGGAAGCTGTGCTGTTATAGTTTTATCACTGTAATACTAACTCTCTTACGTTTTGCTCTTTTCCCTACTTCAGCTAATTCAGTTCCAATACTTGCTTTCCAGCTAGCATCAGTCCCTCCCTTTGGTCAGTTTGTTGTGCCACACTGATCAATCCTCTTATTTCCTGTGGTACAGAGGCTACGACATACTGTCAGACACTTCCTCCTGCCCCAGTTGGCATTGTGGTTTTGTATCTTCCACCTTTTCTGAATTAGACTTCAGACCTGTCCTACTGAGTTCCCTCTGACCGCAGAACTACTTAGGCTGCCTCTGCCCAATCGTGTGTTCTTGTCTTCAATCATTTCGAAGATTTTTATTTTTTAATCTTAAACATCTATTGAGTTAACTTCTACTTTCCAAATTGGCAGTGTTTGTTCCAGCTAAACTTTAGATGGCCAGCATAAGGGATGCTATGGCATCATTATGTAAACTGTTCCGGAGCCCTGCCCTTGCCGGGGTTTTAATAACTCTGCTTCTGACCTGGAAGGAAGTTAGGTCAATTTCTATTAAAGCAGTCTGAATGGCAACTTCCCTCTGGCATGTGTTATCAACACATCCATATTTCTGTGTAAGGTAGCTAAATGCACGCACGTGGAAGTCTCTTCGACTTGAATTTATGCGAGCGTGTTCTGGTTAATGCAACAGATCTAACAGCAAGTTGAGGTTTCATAACTAGATCTAAAAAATTCCCTGCTCCTTTCATATGCAGGAAAATGCAGTGCTTTGTGGATTTGGTAAAGCGTCAAACAAATGGCCTAGATTCAGCTAGGAAAAGCAGACTCCTTCCTCTGATTCCTGAATTTTCTTGTAAGAAATATATCACAACCGCCAGCCATACTCTTGTGGCTGTCAGTGGACAAAGTTGGCTGCCTAAAGAGCATTTCAGAAGAAAATACTTTTAAAAAGACGTAAAACTGCAAATGCCGTATAAGCAGCCCATTAGCAAAGTAACTGTGTATGTGTGCTACATATAGCCTCTTCTTCTTTTTAAAGACATGGGAAGACCCAGAGCATAAAGACGAAAATACCGGCTGCTGTGGAGATAATGATCCAATTGACGTTTGTGAAATTGGAAGCAAGGTAATGTGTTTTTTGAAGTTGTGGTGGTCTGCATTTAGAGCTGTAAACTGTTGTTTCAATCTCTCTTTTCGTCCACCTTGGCGAAACTTTACACCTGAATGTCTTGCTGAACTGGACTTTTTAGCTAGTTGCCCTATTCGAACTTGGGCATTATAATTTTGCATCATGGCATGGTAAGGTTGCAATGAGTTTAAATCAGCGGTAGGTAACTTGTTCTGCATATACAACCGTACTGGAAATGTATTAAGGGCTTGTTAAAGTGTGTCTGTTTGCTTCAGCTGATTTAATATAGCATTCATAATGGATTCTAGACTGTATCTGTTTTGGTAGCAGAAACAGAGAGTCCTATGGTACCATAATACAGAATTATTGTGGCATCAGCTTAAACGGACTACAACATTGATACGCAGAGAAAAGTTTGTAAAGAGTGAGGCTAAAATAAATGCCAAGGCTTACATTTCTACACAGACTCTAAATACTATTTAATAGATGCCAAGATAAGTTAGACTCATTCTACTGTATTGTCTTAAAACCATTACCCCTGAGTTTGCCCTCGAAAAAGTTTGATACAATGATAATTAATATTATGACATGTGAAACACCAGTCTTTTTTATCACCCATATTCTCAGTCTCTCTACAAACATCTGTAGTTATACCTTTAATCTGAAAATAAAAATATGAAAGATGAGCTCCTTGGGAAAGCTTAACGCCAACTCACAAATACCTTGGTTGGTGAGTGTCCCTGATTTAAGCAGAATAAGTAGTTCAGGCCTATTTGCTGAGCAATCGGTGAGAGATGCTACAATATTTAACTGTTATGGTTTATTTGAATTGTTTCTTTGGTCTTTCCATCTAATTAACGAGGAACATCTACTCAATCAGGTGTGCAGCAGAGGAGAAATAATTAAAGTGAAAGTGCTGGGTGTCCTGGCATTGATTGATGAGTCTGAAACAGACTGGAAGGTCATTGCAATCAACACTGAAGACCCCGATGCTGCTAAGTTGAACAGTAAGTAGCACTGAAGTGATCAGAACTTTCCTTCCTCTCCCTTCAAATGCCCAGCAAGGAAAGGTGAGATCTGTGTAGAGCACAGGTAATATGATGCTGTTTATGTCTCTAGAACAATGTATCCTAGATCCATGGAATATGTAGCAGGTTGTTAACAAACCTTTAGCAGGACGCTAGCATCACTACTGCACAAATCTCATGGATGGATGGTAATAATGGTAATCCTACTTGCCTTGAAGGGACTGAAGTCTTGAGTAAATCAAAGTTTTGTAGGTTCCACTTCATTTAGAAGAGGTGAAACTTATACTACTGGTTATAGCATGAGCAATAAATATTTGGACCAAACATTGTTGTTTTCTAAGTTGCTTTAAGTTTCCTGGGGCAAAAAAAAAAAAGACTAATAAATTTAGTAATAGTAATGAGAGTGTGTTAAGTGCCAGAAACAACAGTTGCTTTGTTTACAGAAGGAAGTGCAAGCAATGTATTGAGACTTTGCTATGTGGAGTTTATCTGTAGTTTGGAGACCCAGTTACAAAGAGCAGGAAGATTTCTCCCGTGGTGTAGTTGGAGTCTGTGCCTAGATGGAGCCTAAGGTGTGGTCAGAACTTCATAAATCGGCATATTTTATGAGTCATGGATAGGAAAACTGCCAGGTCTCAGTGTTTACACAAGAAATAGTACCTTTATAAAACACCAGCCTAGCTTTGAATTATTCTTCACTGCATGTGATTTCCTCTCGACTTTCTACACACCAGTTAAGGCAATGGGTTTTTATTTTATTTTTTAGTTTGCTGGGAGTTCTTAGATTCACCTCTTCCCTGTATAGAGGTGGATTTCTAGTGGAGTTGCCAACTTTGCCCTTGCAACAAGAGTCCACTGAGAAAGATAAGAATAATGCTGTGCTAAGTTGTAGATCTTGGCTGTGGTTCAGAAAAAAAAAGTGTCCGTGCAAAGTGATAGGTTCTATCTATCTAGGTTCTTGTATCTGTTTGCAGGCTCTCGGCAAACCTTTAATCCACGTTAGAACAATTGCAACTAGGCAGGAGAATGGATATGGTGGCAGGGTTGAGGGGTAAAGCATGTTCTTGAATCTAAGGCATGTCCTTTTAGTGTCCTGTAACTAATACTCGTAACTGGGTTCTGAAGGCATGGTTCTTATTTTTATTTATAAGATATTAATGATGTCAGGACGTTGAAGCCTGGCTATTTAGAAGCGACGGTGGACTGGTTTAGAAGATACAAAGTACCTGACGGGAAGCCGGAAAACCAATTTGCATTCAATGGAGAATTTAAAGACAAGGTATGTTTGCATCTTGATGGATATCCGTCAATGTCCTTTTCGGTAATTGACAATATCATGGGGAGCCAGAGTTCTTCATGCTTCATTCTGTGGGGAAAGTAGCTCCTGATGAGGGCTTCATTACCTTTAGCTGGAAGTTAAAAACCTATTAAACAGACAAATGTACATACAGTGGTACCTTGGGTTACATACGCTTCAGGTTACATATGCTTCAGGTTAGACTCCGCTAACCCAGAAATAGTACCTCGGGTTAAGAACTTTGCTTCAGGATGAGAACAGAAATCACATGGAGGCCTGGCTGAAAGGATCATGGAAATTATTGGGAGAGTACCCCTCCGAGCCTTGGTGTCAATTATAAAGGACCTTCAAAGAAACCGGCAGAAGGGGACTGAGAGAGACTTAAGGGCCTCGGACGTGAGGTTGCCAGGCTGATAGTAGATGGACTAATGGACAATGGTTTTGGGATCGAATCCGGGGAAGGGAGGGTGGGGTTTGGAAACCTAAAGGGTGCTTGATCTTTTCTATTTTTTTTTTTTTTCTTTCTTAAGGTTGTGTGGTTATTAGTATAAAAATGGGGAATCCGTGGAAGGGAGATTGGGTTGACCTTAGAAAAGAATTTTTAAGTATAAATGATTAATGTATATAAGTTAAAAGCTGATACGTAAGTTGAATTAAATATAATAACAAATCAAGGTTAAAAAGTAAGGGATAAGAACTTGTTGGATAAATATCTGGACATGGAATACAAGAAGGGGAGGTGAGGGGAAGTTCTGGAAAAAAGGTTACTGAAAGTTCGGGATTGTAAAGGAGAAATATTTTTTTCCCCTGTTCTTTTTTCTTTTTATATTTTGTATTATTTGAAACTTTAATAAATATCATTAAAAAAAAAAAGAGAACAGAAATCGTGCTCCGGCGGCGCGGCAGCAGCAGGAGGCCCCATTAGCTAAAGTGGTGCTTCAGGTTAAGAACAGTTTCAAGTTAAGAACGGACCTCCGGAACGAATTAAGTACTTAACCGGAGGTACTACTGTATTCTGACATATGTTTGTTTACACACACACTCTCTCTCTCTCTCTCTCTCTCTCTCACTCACACACACACACACACACACACACGCACACACACTTGTAACAGCTCAGCCATTCTCTCATTGAGAGACATAGGCAAAGTGCTTTTAATTCCCCTTCTCATCTGTTAGGCTGTATATTTATTGCTTGATAAACCTTGACGGTTCATTTCTTGTTTTCCTCTTTTCACTGAAGACTCAACAAGCACATTTATTTATATTTCTCTGTCCTGCCACTTGGTTAAAGGTGAAGCTGCAGCATTTATCTTCTTTTAACATTTCTGTGTTCAAATCAATACACTGATAAGCAGTAGTGAGCAGTGGAATGGCTGAAGGAGTCAATCAAAAACCTCTGCTGCTGTTCATGCCAAGTTGGAAGAGCCCTTTGCCTGTGTCTTACTGTTGCAAAACTTTGGCTGGCCCTCCATCCTATGCCATTTCAGAGTACAGCCTTTGTTAAAAACTCGTTGCCATCCAGAAATGTGCCACTTCAACATTATTTTTTAAAAGGAGATGTATTGTTTCCATGTTCCTTGAGAATGCAGCACGTAATGAAATGGACAGATGAATACTAGAATGCCACTGACAAACTAGGATGGGACATAATGCAGGCTTGTGCTGTTATTGCCTAGATTTTCTCTTGACTAGGGAAGTATTTGTTGCACTAAACACAAGGCATTGTTGCATTGCAGATATTGAGAAGAAGCACTGAACTTGTTCTGTTCTCTATTTCATAGGACTTTTCAATTAAGATTATCGGAGACACCCATGATTACTGGAAGGCTCTAGTAAATAACAAAACTGGTGGAGAAATTTGCTGGTAAGTTGCTACTCTTCTCCTTCCAGTCTTGGGCTTTTAAAGAGATGGAATTAAATGAGAGGGGCTATCATACGGCTGACACGATGCCTAAAAACGTTACTGTTAGCACTTGCACTCGTAATGCAGGCACCATTTTGAAATATGTCAGGGTTAGGAATGTATCTCAGTATTTTCATATTGAATAAATATGCAGGGAGCGAAAACGTGGCTACTTCTGTAACTGAACTTTCTCTTCTAGCACAAATACAACTTTGCCAGACAGCCCTTGCCATTGTGATCAAACATCTGCGGGGGCTACTGTGGGAGAGGTAAGCAGATCTGTTTAATTTCTATGCCCAGGACATGTAAGGACACCGTTCTAATTTGCAGGGCTGTGTGCATTTCATGCAAAGGCGGAAAAGCCGCCAAATGTGGCATTGGCTGCAGAACTCAGCATCTTAGAAATCTTTCTGTTCAACTTCTTTAAAAGAAGATGGCTGTCTGGGTGGGCAAAAAAAGTGCCTGGCAAAATCTGTCATGGTCCAAAGGTGGGTCCTTCCATGTCCCAAATATTTCATTTACCTATATCCTCATGAACAAGGGATGCACATTAAGCAGGCTTGCTTTATGCCTTCTACATGGTACAGAACTTGGGTGTTGTGTATATTTTATTTATTTAAAGCACAGCCTACACCCAGTTCTGAATGTTGTGCATCTTCTGCTCCTGGGATGGTGACTCCTATTGCACAGCCATCATTTTGAGAGAAGAGACTGTCTAATCTGAGTAGTGCAGCCTGTGCCTATTAGTGATTACCTGGATAATTATAAAAAAATGCTAATACCATTTCCAGGTCCCACCCTACCGTATGTTTCAGTAATGCCACTTCATTGACACCATGGGCAGAAATATCCTCCTAAACCCATGTTTTGTAAATGATGGGAAGCCCTCATAAGAACGTCCATGCAAGTGCTAAGGAGAGGCATAGCTTCCTTCGCTAGTCCTAAGGCTGTTCAGGCTATATCAGCTCCTGTTTTTTCTATTACTGTGCAAAGAGAGCACACTGTACTTCCATCCCCCTTCTCTTCTTCTTCCCCCCTTACAATTTCTACTCTTCCTCCTTTCCTTCTCTGCTCTTACGCAAGGAATGGAATGGGATGCTGCCTAGTGTAATGACCGAAAACTCATGTTCTAATGAATTTGGTTAAATGTGAGTGGGAAAATAGCTCATTGATTCTGGTTGGGGTTGGTCTGCAGCAACTGCAGAATGCCAGCTCCACATCAGAATGCCAGCACTTGGTTCTAGGACACATGAAAGGGTTATCTTTTTAGTCTGATTACAGTTCCTCAGATGTATAGTTTTACTGGGAGCATCAGAAGAGTTCTTGTTTTTCATCCAGAAGGGAAAATAACTGTATGGCATTTAAATTATTATTATAATTGCATTTATTTGCAAAATCCTATGTATTGATGTGAAAGAGAAACTGAATTTTTAAATTTAGCAGGAATCCTGGATTTAATGCTCTCCTCTTCCCCCCCCCCCAGGCACCTGCCTGCGGACCTGCTGATCCAATACCACCAGAAGGTAACCTTAATTCAGAGTGAATTTGAGAAGTGTGTGTATTTATGTTCTTATAGAGTGGGAACCTTCAGTTAAGAGCTCTCATTCTGCATCCTCACCTGCATGGCACTGACCTTTACATTTAAACTACTACCCTATTAGAGCTAAATATTTTGTTTGCAAGACTTGGACCAGGGAAAGCCAACAATTCAGTATTAGAGCTCCTGCATTCTTTATCATTTGTGTAGCACTTCTGACAAGGGCAGCTTATTACGCAGTGCCTTAGGTGTCTGTAAAACTGCACTAGCCAGGTTTTCTTCATTTGAAAGATCTGTTAATGCTTACAGGAGGTCTAATATCAATATTTGACAACCCTCACTTTATGACCCAGTTTCCCAGGAATTATATCCAGTGCAACTTTTCTCTTCACGTTCTGAGTTACCAGTAAATGTTGAAGGGCTGTCTTTCTAATATGCAAATGGTCCAATATAAGCTCAAGACATAGTTCCAGGCGCAAAGCTTGCAGCGGCCCTTCTAGCCAAATGCCTGGTACCTGTCCACTTGCCAGTACAAAGGACACAAGCATTTGTTTGCCTGCTCTCTAGCTGCTTCTAAAACCTCTAGTTTTAAGAACAGAAGCCAGGATAAATTATATGGAAATTAGCGATGAATTTTTGTTTTTAAGCCTTTATTAATTTTCCAATAAAAATATCTAACACATCAAATCAAATCCAATAAAAATAAAATAAAAAAGTCCAATTGTCTTCCAATTTGTAATAATTTTTGTTTTGGCTTCCCACGGTCTGAATTCCGAAGCGCTTGAAATTAGCAATGAATAACCGGCGTGCATGAAGTTTGCTTCACATTTTGAAATATTGATTTGCAATGCCTTATAAAGAATGTTTTCCAAGTTACTTTATGATGCTAAAGTTTTTGTCTCCTTTCTCCCTTTCTTTGTCTTTAAAACCCAGTGGACAGGTGGTACTTCTATGAGAAGTGACCGAGGTAGATGCTGCTATAGTTGCTACCACAACACCGGGAAACACTTGTGCACAACTAGATAAGAACCGGGAACTTCGATTTCAAGAGCAGTCCTGTTTTGAAACATGTAAAATAGTTTATGATGATGTAACAGATTTTTGCATACCTACCAGTAACGTGTGCTTGGAATATATGCTCGAAATATATCAAGATCCTAGCATCGGAGCAGTTCTTGTGTAAAACACCAGCCTGCCGTCTTCAAAATCTACTTTCACATCATGGCAAATCACTGTTGCATAACCCAGTTGTGTGTAGATACCCGCTTTCGTTGCTTATGAAGAATTTTTGCTGAAGCTCATTCTGAAGTCTTGTCTCCTTCATGTTCTTTTGAAATCTCATGCGATCATGAAGGGAGAAGCATGCGTAATGGAAGATGGAGGAAAAAGTAAAAAGAAGCGTTGGATTCTGGAACCCCCCCCCCCACTCCTTCTGTTTTAAAAACAGCAACATTATTGTGGAAGTCAGAGATGCCTCTCCCTGTCACTAACCTTACCAGCTTGAGATGAGGCGGAAGTACAACACTTTTCAAGCAATCCTTGTGTTAGCTATAGCTGGTTTGGTAGCTCTGATGACTAAGTGTAGTCTAACCCTCCCATCTCACAATAAATTATGGCCGCAACTTCCTCACTGCAGTGATTGGTAGGTAGAGCTGCCATTGACAGGTTGAGGGGGGGGGGGATAATGAGACCCACTACTTGCCATTTCCTAGTTGGTGGGCATGCTCCATGCCTCCTTGCCTGTCCTTTGTTCACTGTCCCCATCATCTATACTACACTGATACAGATATGTCAGGAACATGGCCTTTCAGGTTGTGGCACTGGCAAAAACAGAGTAGACATGTAGGCCGGGAATTCTGCATAGCACTGCCCGGCTGCTGCCCCCCCCCCACTGGATCCTGTGGGGACTGGGGATGGGTAGCTTAGCAGCATTAATGCGGAGTGGAGTTTCTGGCCTGTGCACCTATGCTCTTAACACTGAATGTGCACAGGGTGGGAGTGGGGCTGACATAATTCGGATGGCAGTTCTGGCAGGTTTACATGTACCACACAGGCCCCAGCTAAGCTACGTTTGTTGGCAGCAGTAGACTGGCATATTCTACTTGGTAGTAAAATGATTTGGAAAGCTCACTTCATGCAAAATTATAGTCAATATCAATACTAAAATGATACGCAGTTTTGATTGTCTTTTAATGAGAGTGAATGCTTTGTCTGAGAAGCAGGGCTATGACAGGCAGTTGCCCCCATCCCTGCTTCTCTATGATGGGAGCTGTAATTTGCTTGGTGTTGGCTACTTTCGCATTTCAGCCTTGCATTTTATACTAGAAGTGCCAGTTAGCCTGCACTGGGCCTAGGGCACTTCATGCAGAGGCTACTTTGTGATAGGAATGAGTTTCTGGAAATGTGTGTCCATCAATGGCACTGGCACTGACTGTTCTATGCAGAACTTGAAATTCTTCAAAAGGATTTGCCACACACTTCCTTGAGGTCATGTTTTGGTGTTAAAATGCAGCATGGCTTTTGTTCCATTAAAAACTTCTGTTGAGGCTGTAGGTGCTTTCTGTTTTTGAAAGATCTGTTTCATTGATTTGGACAGAACACTATTCTGTTCCAAATAAAATGCTGTTTGTGTAGTTCGGAATAAGATAACAAAGCTTCCCTCCTGGCAGCAGCATTGTAATGGCTATGGCATTATGGTACATGTCTTTTGTTGTACTGGAGACTGGGTGAAAATTTCAGTAATGAGGTGAGGTTTGAAGACGATGGATTTTCTCACTGGGATCATTACGAATACTTGTGTGGGAAAGCAGACAGTCCTCTTAGCAAGGAACATTTTGAGCGCTTGACAGAGAATAAGCTCTTGAAGTCTCATAAAAGAATTCAAGCGATAAAGTACATCTCAAGTACTTTCCTTCCCTAATTTTTAAAGTATGCCTTGTTCTGGAACTCCTGGCTCCTACCATCTGTTCCTGGGCCTACTATTCTGCCCTTCCATTGACTCCTGCGAGTGAATTTGTTTAACAACTGCATTTTTGGTAGTGTAAGTTGCAATGGGGGCAGGACTGGGAAATGGAGTTGTGATGCAGCATAACCTGTTTTACCCCTCTCCCCCCCCCCCCCGACACACACAGCCTACGTAAGCAGGACTTAAACTGGCTGAAGAAAAGTAAATAGTGGTGTAGGGCAAGCTCAGTTGAGATGGAAGAGAAAGACACCACAGCCGTGTTTTCTTACAGATCAGTAACTGGTTGAGGAATAAATGGGCATTTCTTCCCACAGAGGGATGTAGAAAGTTGACACCCCTCCAGGATTGGTATAAGGTGCTCTCACTTTCCACTAATTCATAAATGACCTAGAGTTGGGGTGAGTTGTGAGGCACTCCAAAGGATCTCTCAAAAGTGGGTGAGTGGGCATTAAACTGGGAAATGCAGTCCAAAATAATTCGTACCCCACCCATCTGACTGGGTTGCTCCAGCCACTTTGGGCGACTTCCAGCATATATAAAAACATAGTAAAGCCTTCAAAAGCTTCCCTATACTGGGCTGCCTTCAGATCTTTCCCAAATGTTATATAATTACTCATCTCCTTAACATATGATGGGAGGGCCTCCCACAGGGTGGGCACCACAAAGGCCCTCTGCCTAAGCAAATGTAGAGGGAGAGCTCATCCAAATCTTGTCCCACCGTTTTCTCATGTGAAAGCCTACAGTTTAGTGCTCAATCAGAACAGTTAGCAATTGGGTTTTCTGCAGATAGCCGTTTGTCCCAATTTAGTACTAAAGAGCAGATTTGCCCGGGCTTGCAGGGCAAAGGCAAATTTGCTTGGACTCATGCTTTCTAGGCTTCAGACAAGCAAAAGTGTGGCCAAGCCCTGATACTGTTAAAGATCCAGTTTCGAGTGGAACTTGATAGTGAATATGAAAGAACAGCATTTGCTGTGTATGTGAAGGCTGGCGAGGCCTGAGACGCACAGTGCAGGATCATTGCAAAAAGCAAATGGATGGATGCTAGATAATCGACCAGGCCAAAAAAGAGAGAAAGCTTCAGATCTTTATTTTCTAATCGAATATTGAGTTTTCTCATGGAGAATCCACAGCCTTCCAAGACTGAAAGATTGAGGGAAACAACAGAAATTCACACAGCACATAAATCAAGCAATCCGCTACTGCAAGAGGTACCGATGGCCACCAAGTGGGAAGGCTTTAAAACAGGCTTAAAACTCCCTGAGGATAAGCCTGTCAGTGGCCCCTAGCCACAGTGGCTGCGTCCAGCTTCGGAAACACCCAATGCTGGGGTGGGGATCGCAAGTGGGCAAGACAGCTACTGCGCTCGTGCCCTGCTCCCACTTGCGCAGCGACCGCAAGAGCAGCATGCCGCAATGGGAAGGGTGACTGAGCTGCAGGGACCTTCCTCACATTCTCATAGACAGCCGAACTGAATTATAGAATCATAGAGTTGGAAGGGACCCCGGGGGTCATCTAACCCCTGCAATGCTGGAATCTCTTGCCCGACACAAAACTTGAACCCACGTCTCGTAAGATTAAGCGACTCATCATGTTCTACCAACTGAGCTATCCCAGCTAACAAAGCCCGGTATGGTTTCATATTGGATGGGATGTTATTTCCCCGCCGCCGCCCCCAGACATTGGAGCTTCCTGCATTGCAGGGGGCTGGGCTAGATGATCACGGGGATCCCTTCGAACGCTGCCATTCTAGGATTCGTAGCCTCGGACACCCGGTGGGCGGAGCCGCCATCCTTGACGTCACTGCGTCTCCCGCAGGACACGTAGCGCGTAGGGCCAGCGCGGCGGCGGCGTCTCCGCCTTCTGCTCCAGCTCCGCCCCATTTTCCCCTCACCGGAAGTAGCCTCTGCCGCTGAGAAGGGAGGAGATGCTACGTAGTTCCGGCGTGTCGCTGGCGGCTGAGGAGCGAGAGCGGAGGGGTGAGGGGGAGCCGTCGGAGCCGCTTGCCGCCGTCGTTGGTCGAGGCTGCTGCTGCCGCCCAGTCCGGTAACAGGGAGGCGCCGCTGGGCGAAGGGAGGCCGCGGGGGAACGCGGGGACTGCGGCGCGGGATGGGCGTTGGGCCTGGGCCGGCGGGCGGGCGGCCGAGACGGAGGGAGGGAGGGAGGGAAGCGAGCAAGTGACACGCAGGCGAGGTGGGGGCGGGGAGGAGTGGTCTGAGGAGGCCGAAGCCGGAGGGAGCCGCTCTTCTCTCTCTCTCTCTCTCTCTCTCTCTCTCTCTCTCTCCCACGGATAATTTATAATTATATTTTATATTATATTTATTATATTATATATTATAATTATTATAATATAATGGATGTGTGTTTGTGCCTGTGTCTCTCTCCGCCTGTCCATTGACCTCTCGGGACCGGCTCACCGCTTCTCTCTTTCTCTCTCACTCGGCCTTAGCTAAAGAGCCTTTTCCTTCTCTTACGTGGCTTGCCGGGATTGCCTCCCTCTTCTTTCTTTTCTCTCTCTCTCTCTCTCTCTCTCTCTCTCTTTCTCTCTCTCTCTCTTCAACTCCTTCCTCCTCAACTCTCTCCGTCGTTCTCCTTTAGTTTATTTGTCTTTGGGGTCCCCGAAGTCCCCAAGGCTCAGCTGCTGACAGCCCACCTTTCTCATTTCCACCCTTCCCCTCCTCAAAAACAAAAAGGGTAGGTGGGGTATTAATACTAATAATGGTGTTGTAATGCTAAACCGGTGTTGTAAAATCGGGGATGGAAAGCGGGAGTGCCGAAACAGTGGAGTAGTGACCTCTCTCTCCCCCACCCACACAAAAAATGGCAATCTGTGCCCCTCTCTTGAGAATGAGGGTGACACCTGTGCATTTTTTTTGTGGGGGGCGGGAGGGAGAGGCATGGGTCTTTGGCTTGCCACCCTGGTTATCCTCCAACTAGTTGCTGGCTTGGGTTGTAAGGTTATAGTTGGTTTGAATAGCCGGAACTGCTAGCACTCTATTCCGCCCACCCGCTACTCATCCTTGGTTTTGGCTTTGCCCGAAGGCAGCTTGCTCTCTGTAGGATTGCCAACTTTATCCCTTTGCTCATAGGCACTTTCGTTCCTTAAAGAAATATATGGGAGGCTCCCAATTCGTGGCAAGTGAATTCTGTTCACCTGTTGGGTTTCTGGTTATTATGTAATCTGGTTAGTCACAAGGGGTAGGGGTAAAAGATGGCAACCCAGACTTGGCATTTGGATTTTATGTGAGCTTTGATAAAGGGATGAGTGATGCTGTTCTCTTCTTGGGAGTGTACTGTAACCCAGGGTTTCCCAAACTTGGGTCACCAGCAGTTTTTGGACTACGACTCCCATCATCCCTAGCTGGCAGGACCAGTGGTCAGGGATGATGGGAATTGGTAGTCCAAAAACTGCTGGAGACACAGGTATGGGAACCCCTGGTGAAACCTTTGTAAATTTATGTTAAAAATACTTCCCCCCCCCCCAGGTAACTGAATAGTTTGACAGGTAATTTTTAAAATAACCAAAATGTTTTGAGCCATAAGCCTTTCTGGAATTTATGCCCTCTATCCTAGAAGTCATGGAAGTTCATTTAGTTTATTAGTAGTAACGGCAAATGCACTCTGTAATGCTGACAATAGTTTTGTTGTCAGAATCACAGAAGTTGGAAGGGAACCCAAGGGTCATCTAGGCCAGTCCCCTGTAATGCAGGAATGTTAACTGCTTCAGACTTCAGAACCTTTTCTTGGCATCAGTCTGTTTATGGGGCTGAGCACTGACTGATTAAGCTTGGAATTCATGGCATCCTATTTGTGTAGCTGTGTTGAAATAAGGAAGGATTATTATCTGGTAATGGTAGACTTTAGACAGAAAAGTTGGTGGGTAACTTGTTCAGTGTTCAAATTTATGAGGAAAATGTCCCCACCCTAGCCCCCTCCCAATTTTAGCCAAATTGTACGCCCTGTAGCCTTTGCTTTGCATTCCACTCCCTCTTGTAATTCAAGCAGTAGTTTTGTTGTAACATTTGGATTCCATGCTTTTGAATTTATAAATACATTAGAAATTTAAAAGTTATCCATTTGGAATTAGATGAACCGAAGAAGATGTCTGAGCACCAATTAAACGGCCTTAATATTGGTATCCATGGGTACTCTTTGTAAGAACATTTGTGAGCATAGTGAGTGTTATTGTGTGTTTCATGGGGCATGTTTCACCTGCTATGAAACATACTAAAGCAAGGAACAACTTTTCCCACCCTCAGTTAAGATGTATGTGTATCCATACATTCTTCCATTGTATCCTGAGAGAAATGGATGCCAGTAGCTTATGTACCTTGCTTACTTGAGTGTTCCCTAAACACACGCTGCAGAAGGAGAACCTTTATTTGTGTTCACCATATGCAGTGACAAGGCAGGGGATCCACAACTATATAGTAGTTGGGGCACTTGTTAGCCCTTTACAAAGACCGCTAAAGACTTGTTTTGGTGCATAAGCCTGAAATGAAAGGCTCCCAACCAAGAGAAATCAGTTTAATTTCTCTTCTATATTTTCTTTTTGTGATTTGTGGGGCTGTCACTCAAAGTCTTGCATAAGAAGTAATATATATTTGGAAGCTTCAGGAAGACACCTCGTAACATTTCTACTAAGAATAGAACTTGACTTCATATGGGGTTAGAGTAACCTGCTATGCATATCAAATATGCTGGTACAGAGAGTCAGTTGAAAACATAGGAGCCATTGTGCAAACTGTTTAACTTATATTCCCTGCTTGAGGGAGGAAGTGTTGATTTGTTCCTGCTATCTTCATAGCTACCACTCAGTTTTGTTTTTCTGCTGGTCCTTCTTAAATGGCAACTTTCTAGTTCATAGGAAATTATGATAGCTGAAATGTTCTGGTATATAGCCAAAATTGACAAACAATTGCTTTTATTTTTCTCCTAGGCAATTGATCTCCCACAATGTCATTCATATTTGAATGGATCTACAATGGCTTCAGCAGTGTTCTGCAGTTTCTAGGTAAGGCTTCAAATGTTCACCTATGAACAGTTCTCTTCGGCTTAGTGTTAACATCTGAACTGCTGGTTTTCACACAATCTGCTACTAGGAACTGAGAGGTGGTGGCACATTATCTGATGCCATTTTCACCCCTCTGGCTTTTCTAATTCTGAATGTGTCATTTTGCTCATTTGCCCTAGAGACCTTGCTAATTTTTTATTTCTTAAAACTGGCTACCTACAGTGGGTCTCAAATTTCAGCAGCACCCTGTGCAGTGCCAAAATTCTACAGACTCCCCTAACCCGCCTCTACTACTTTGCAGTCCCATCTCTAGTTGATTGGCTGCAGCTCTTCAGATTTTAAGAAAGGAAACTGTCCTATCCCCACCAGGAGATGCCAAGGATTGAATCTGAGATCTTCCATATTTAAAGCACATGTTGTACTGAGCTATGATCCTTCTCCCCTTTTCCCTCTTGGCTAACTTCACCAAATGTATTGGAGTCTATATGGAAGTAATTGTACAATTACAAGGAAAGGGTGGAGACACCATAGCTTACAATTCTAGGAGACTAAAGGGCACAAAAACCTGGGTAAGAGGGGCAAGCGGCAACACTCAATGAAAACAGAAGACTTCTACTTTGTATAGTACCTAAGAGGAAGTAGTCTGTCTTAATTTCAGTACTGTACAAGTTAGAAAGCTCAGCCCTTCCACAAATGCTCCCTTCTTCCACTAGTAGCACTGGCAATTTTCTGTAGAAAAGCATCTGTTAATGTGCCCAAGGTAGCATGGATATTCAAGATACAGTTTTCAAGATCCATTTATTCTAATTATACAGCTTACTTTGATCCAGTGATCTTATTCCATTTTTTTAACATGCTGCTTTTTACACGCTGCTTTTTTGTTCTGCAGGATTATACAAGAAGTCCGGAAAGTTAGTTTTCTTGGGTTTGGATAATGCAGGCAAAACCACTCTTCTGCACATGCTTAAGGACGACAGGTTGGGTCAACATGTGCCTACCCTGCATCCAAGTAAGCTTTACATAGCTTTGGGTGGTGTTATCTATTAAGGTCATTTAAAAAAAAAAATTGCTACTGTATGTTACTAGACTACTTAGAGCAGGCATGGCCAAACTTGACCCTCCAGCTCCTTTTGGGACTACAGTTCCCATCATCCCTGACCACTGGTCCTGTTAGCTAGGGATGGTGGTAGTTGTAGTCCCAAAGCAGCTGGAGGGCCAAGTTTGGCCATGCCTGACTTAGAGCCTAGCATGTATGTTTTAAAAAAGTTGTATAATAGCAGTTCTCATTGCCTTGAAAAGTAAGGCTTATAAGCCTTTTGTAACGATTAATAATTTTATAAAAAACTAGTAAGAGATTATAGGGAACTGTGTCATTAAATGCACATTATACCTGGTAAATTTTTATAAGCTAGAATTAAAAATAATTCCATGTCATTTGAAGAATTTGAAAGTAATTTTAGACTTAGGTGGTGCTTTAAGGCTAGGGTCTTAGCCCTTCAGCCATTGCTAGAGTCCAGCTCCTCAGCCACAAACAGCCAATGGCCTGTGATGATGGGAACTGCTGCTGTTGTCATTGGACTGCATCTGGATGGCAGCAGGTTAGCCACCCCTGCTTTTAAAGTCTGGTTTGTCCTGAATGGCTTCTCTTAGATGCAGGGATTTTTATATGTGAGAGAAACAGTACAACCAACCAGTACTGGAGTTCATAAAATATTTCCCTTCTTTGCTGCAGCATCAGAAGAACTGACAATTGCAGGAATGACTTTCACAACTTTTGATCTCGGTGGCCATGAACAAGGTAAAAGCAACATTTCCCGTCTTGTGATTTGCGATTGATAAGTGTTTCTGTCTTGGTGCTGGTTATTTTGATGTAGCAAATTATTAACTGGGAGTTTTAATTAGCTGGTCATGATGATGCCATCATGGTTCTCAACCTTTTTGGTATGGTGACTGCCCCGCGCCAAAGTCCAAATTTACTTGGCATGGTGACCCATCAATTTATATTGTTTTTTTCCTTGCTGTCGGTTTATTGTTACATGAATTTTGGATCACAAGCTCGAGTTTGTGTACCTCTTGTTCCCATGCTTTTCTCCTCGAACCATACTTTTCCCTCTTGGCTCCACACTTGCATGATTTTGAATGATATGACAACCCCTGTTCTCAAGGGGGGGGGGGCACTTGAAACGAAGAGTGCCCTTTCACCACTCCCACACACCCAAAATAAACCTTTGGGTCTTTACTCCACACTTCCCTTTGTGGGGGAGGAGTTTGAAACAACACATTTTTATACAAGCCAAGCCTGTGCATTTTTTTAAAAATACAATTTTTGTTTGTTCTGGGGATATCGTGATACTTTAAGTTATAGCAACATCCACCATGAAAAGAAACTCGCAGCTAAGTCAGTCCAAAAGCCCACCTAGTCCAGCATCCTGTGCTCACACATGCTAACCAGATGCCTCAGGATGCTTGCAAACGGGACCTGAGTGCACTCTCCCCACTTGTGACTCCTAGCAGCTAGTATCCACAGGGGTACTGCCTCCAGTAGAGGAGGTGGAACATAGTTATTGTGGCTAATAGCCATTCTAATCCTCCTTACGGAAACAGCTCTTGCAGAAACAACCACATGAAGATAAAATGTGGCTCGGTTTTTAAAGCAGAACAAGTTGGCCTCAAGAAATGGCCCTGAAAATGTGGAAGGACTGAAATTTTGAAGCTAGTTTACATAATGTATACTTTTTAAATTACTGAGCATAGGTGTGAAGTGAGCACTTGCCATAGAATTAAAGGAATTAAGGCACCCCAAGGGTCATCTAGTCCATCCCCTGCACTGCAGGGAAAAAGATAAGCACATGCAGTAGCTACTAGTGACGTTGTTGACTTTGATTATAATGGCAAGCTGGAATTTGAAAATGTGTCAAGAAACACTCATGACCAAAATTCTGCCTTTCTTGGGTATTGCAGCTGGTGGCTGTGTTATCTTTATAAAAATGTTTTTCTTTCCCTTTTAGCTCGGCGTGTTTGGAAGAATTATCTACCAGCGATTAATGGGATTGTCTTTTTAGTGGACTGCGCAGATCATGCACGTCTTTTGGAGTCCAAAGTGGAGCTTAATGTATGTAGCGTCCCCCCCAGTTTTACACAACCAGTTGGAGCCTGTATAGAATCTCTCTTCCTTTCTGTCACCTGAAGAATTGGATCTTAAGACTGTGTGAAAGAGAAGAGGTGTCATAATGAGAAAAATCTAATAAATATAAAGTGGAGAATGAAAACAAGGCAGTAGTAGTTAAAGCATCTAAGTTCTAGAAACAGTTTTAGGCCCGAACATACTTTTCAATAAGCTTCTGTAGGACTTCACTGTAAGTCAAGTGCAACTACCGTGATGCCTCACTTTGTACAGTAGTGCAAAGATTTTATGTATGATAATAGACAAGAAACTGTTTGGGATTTATCGAGAATCATTGCTGCAGATACATTGTGACGCACATGTAATTCTCTTTTTCCTATTAGGCACTAATGACTGATGAAACAATATCAAATGTGCCAATTCTTATCTTGGGTAACAAAATTGACAGACCAGAAGCTATCAGTGAGGAAAAGCTGCGAGAGATTTTTGGGCTTTACGGGCAGACCACAGGAAAGGTAAGAAGTCAAAGCTGCTCATAAAAATAAGGAAATTGATATACCGTATTGCAAGACTGATATCCTTTTAAAAGCTCTCTCAGTAGAGTGGTATTTCAAGATCCAAGTCTTGAAATCTGAAGTTCTAATGGCTTTTAAAATACTGGAAAAGGACAGATAACAGGCTTTCAGTACATCTTAGTAGTTTTACTAGCCTACTAAAGAGGTTAGTAGGCTGTGTTTCTGTGCTAGCCCAGGAAGAGGAGAAACTTCTTTAAAGACTAGTGGGGAAAATTGCCTTCTACGAAACAGGCTGACTGCCTTTCTTCCTCAGCCAGTGCAGAAACAAAGAACTCTAGCAGAAGAAGAAAACGAGATCCCTCCCTCTCCACCAGCCCACTTGCTCACCATGTAATTCCTGGTCACCAATGGCTACCAGGCAATTTGTTAAGTAAAAGGCTAGTTTTAGTCAAATCTATAATAAAAGTACAATTGGTCAAGGAGAACTGCAAGAGCTCGCTTTCGTAGAATAGCTTTATTTGGTATATTTGCTCCTTTTTGGAATTCTTTCTCTTATGTGCAGTTAGAAATGACCAATCTTGTATAGTACAGTGGTGTGCCGCAAGACGAACGCCTCGCAAGACGAAAAACCCGCTAGACGAAAGGGTTTTCCGTTTTTGAGTTGCTTCGCAAGACGATTTTCCCTAAGGGCTTGCTTCGCAAGACAAAAACGTCTTGCGAGTCTTGCGATTTTTTCCCCGCTTCCCCCCCTTTTTCTAAGCCGCTAATAGCCTTTTAGCCGCTAAGCCTTTAATAGCCGCTAATAGCGCTAATCCGCTAAGCCGCTAATAGGGTTGCTTCGCAAGACGAAAAAACCGCTAGACGAAGAGACTCGCGGAACGGATTATTTTCGTCTTGCGAGGCACCACTGTATATGAACCCCCGGCTTCCCCAAAAAGAGATGAACAACAAAATCGCCTGACATTTAAAAAACTAATAGATTTATTGTGTCATAAGCTTTCCTGGTATACTTCATCAGTTGCATGAAATGTTACCTTCAGTTGGAGGGTACATATATACGTGGGTGTAGAGAGAGAATTGTAAAAAGTGGGCAAAGACAAATCTAGTGTGACAAATCTAGTAAAGCATAAATATATACATGATCATTCATAACAGCAATCGTTACTAATAACATAGGAAGCCTTAAGTCATTGTGTTAATGAATGCCTACTAAAGGGCATGCATTATCTAGATTTAAAGCCTAAACTAATCGAATCAAGTTTCTCTGATTTAACCATTTTCTGCTTGAGTCTCCATTTGAAGTTCCTTTATTGGAGAATAGCAACTTTCAGGTCAATAGTAATGCCTTAGGAGATTGAATTTTGCATACAGTGATTTCTTAATATTGCCATCTTTGTTGTCCAGTTGGTTTCCATTTATTTTTACATAGACTGTACGTAAAAAAACACAAAAACATTGCTGGCTGATAGATATACTCAGATTTTAAAAAGTGTTGCATATGTTCATGCTTGCCTGACCTCTATGGGTATACTGCAAATTTTATTTTTGTTTCTTGCATTTATGTACTGCATACTATGTTTCAGTCAAGGTAGAATTTACAATTCAAAAATACAATTTAATATACTTGTGAAATTTACAATTTAAAATGTTTACAATTAAAAATAGCTCAGCTGTTTGCAAAAGGGGTTTCAGACAGCCCTACACTGGGCTTTGGCTGCACCAGACTGCATGCCAAACTGGGGAGGAATTTACCTTACTCACGAGCTGATGAGGGTGAGTTAAATCCTGCTGATTTGGCTGTACACATCAGTTCCCAACAGGGGAACACAGGGGAACACAGCCAACATAGAATCAAACGTTGCCCATCAGGTGATCACACCCACCCCCCCTGTTGGAGTGTTGTCGGTTGATTGGCAGGTGGGTGTGTTTTTAAAAAATGGCATTGCAGGCCAAATTTAAACCCCAGTGCACCATGACCTGCAGCTCGGAAGTTCCCTACCCCTAATTTTTAAGAAAGTTTTGTGTGTGTTTGAAGCCATGCGTAACTCTTTTACTGTTTTAAGAATTCCGCAACTGAGTCTCTGTGAATGAATTCTTGTTTGACTCTAGGGGAATGTGCCACAGAAGGACTTGAACACACGTCCCATGGAAGTGTTCATGTGCAGTGTACTGAAGAGGCAAGGCTACGGTGAAGGTTTTCGTTGGCTATCGCAGTATATTGACTGATACTTGGAGAGAAATCTACTCCTGGACTGATCCTGTTCACAGCTTCCTTATGGACTTTTCTATTAGAACATGGAAGGCTCTCCAACCGCATACTGGCAATGACCGAGAGACTCCTGTCTTCACTTACCCAATATCACAGTGGTGACACAATTCTTTTCCCTTTGTCTGGGAGATAACATTCTACACACTGGTGCAGGTTGTTGTCACTTCCAGTTGCCATTGTTTCCCATGGAAACCATGGCTTTCAGTTACAATGGGGCTGGTGAGTTGGAACGCAAAACTGCACACAGCGCTCTGAATGGCTGGAAAAGAGAACCTGTCTCACCACTGTGGCCAATTGACTTTGGAAAAAGCAATTCTATTTTTTAAAGAAAGTGTTTAATGTAAACGGTGTCCCTTTAGATTTCTTAAGTTAGCATTCATCTTGTTTGGGCCAGAATTCGATAGGGTTTTTATTAATCTATTTAAATGTTATTTAGATAGAGAGATCCCAAATTACTGAACCAGCTATCATGATATTAATAATCCTTAGTGAACAGAAAGATGGGCTTAGTGAACAGAAAGATGGTTGTGCTGTCACACTGTTTGATCATGAAGATGGTGCTATTGGGACTGACTTGTGCAATGATTTGTTTTCTTTAATTTACAGGGGTTTTAGTTGGGGAGGGAAATGGAACGCACATGCAGACACACTTGTTCTAGCTTTCCATGTCATTATGCATAGGAGTCTGAAATGCGGTTAATCACCTTAGCCCACCTCTCAAAGTTGCCACCACTTCCTTTGTCGGCAGTCTTCTTATCCCCCTTCTCTGCAGCAGCAGTGGAACAGTTGTCTCAGGCTTGTGATATGGTTTGTTCTACATTGCAGGCAACTGCTGGAAAAAAAATGCAGTAGAAATCATGAGTTTATTTTGTTGGGTTATTGTAGCATTAAATTTTTCCACCAAATGCATATCATAATGCTGTTAATGTAAACTAACCCTGTTTCTTTTATATTCAACAGAGCTTGTGTTTGAAATTTCATTACTTGCCTAGACATCTTCATTTTCCATTTTAAAGAAACCACAAGTAGACATCAGTCTCCTTTAAAGGAGTATGATGGGGCTTTAGCTGAAATTATTTTAATACTCGCTGGCAGTGTATTTCACTGATAGATGCAAGAGATTGGTGGCTCAGAGTCTGAAAACTCTTGGGGTGACTTGTGTGCTAAATTTTGTTACAGAAGATGAAATGCAAAATGGCAAAACACCAGAAGAACTCTTGTTTTTGTGCCATAGGCACTTTTTCTGCTGAAAGGTGCACTCTGTTGCTAGGACTTTAGGTAAACTTGATTGTTAGTTCCTGTGATCTAGCACCTTTTGTCTCTGCATCAAAATCTTTGAAAGGGAAATAAGTCCTTAACATAGCCATTAATAGTTTGAAATTCCAGTTTCTTGTGCTGGTGGTGTGAAAATTGTTTTGTTTTGGTTTTTTTTAAAAAAAACTTCTGAGTTTTGCCACATTCACTCAGCGCTTGGGCGTGTCAAAATGTGTTGCTATTTACCCAAACACTTAATGGATTCCACTGAAGCATGTAATGCAGCTGTAAAGACAGGAAAATTTACACTTTCTCTGCCAGCAAAAGGAACAGAATGTATTGCTGACATGGTACACTTAAATTGCACCGGTTGATGCATCTGACTTGTAAAGCTTAATACAGTTGGGGTACTCCCAGAGTAGTTTAAGCTGAACCATCATTAGAAAGAAGCGTGTGACAGTAAACTATTCCTGAAAAGCATAACTAGAAGTCTGATCAGGATCAATAAGGCTCTCTTTCCACTTATAGAATACTTGTAATTCTTGACCTATTTGCAGTGTCTTCACCAAAAATGGCTGCATATAGCATCGTCATTGATTTCTCTTTTAATCTTGTCTCTGTGAAGCCTTTTGATTTTGCAGAAGCTTTTCGATCTGTAAATATCTCCCCAGGCCACCGTGCCTATGACTGTGTGGCCAAGGAGGTGTATAGAACCACGTCAAACTACAGTGGTCATGCAAACACACTTGACTTTAACCAATCAGTTACTACATTATTTGAATCTCCAGTATTGACCACTTAGAGTTCTCCTGTTGGATGTTACATTCAAGGAATGCTAATGGAATTGTTCTTGAAACAATATGCGACCTGGTAACCCCTTACCAGAATTGACATACTCCAGTTCCATGCTTAAAGGGAAGACCCCAGTGAACAGAGCTATAGAATTTGTGCCCAGTAGAGGCATAGTTTTCTATGAAGGTGGTGTCTCAACCACTGGAGAAAGCACTTGTGAATAGCTCTGACCTTTTCCCCCCTCCGCCTTGCCATGTATTGTCACTAGACAAGTCTTAACTCCTTGCAATGTATGGATATAAAGTTTAATATATACTTTAGAAACTGGATTACAGATTGGAAGGCGAGAGAACATGTCATTCTGTTAGCAAAATGTTTTAACTTCCCATTTCTGGAAACGTGAAACATGTTTGCAGAGAAGGTTTGTCTGTATCCAAAACATTTTAATAAAGTTTTTTTAATAAAAAAAAACAAGAACAACCCATCACACTTAGTGGACTGAGTCTGGCCATAATCCTAATACGTTAGAAGTTCATATGCTCACAAAATAAACTAGTGATAAAAGGTGTACAGTTCCTGATCTATAATGGCATTTTAGATAAATGGTTTTAATAAAAAAAAATGTGACTTGAAGGTAGTAGAAAGTATGTCACATAGTAGTGTTAGCCACCAAATATGTTCAGTTACGTAACTGAAGCTCTGAAGCATGTTTAAGTTAGCTGGTTGGTTCAGAAGAAAACCTATAAAGGAAAAGGAAGCCCTTTCTGCATGTGGAGTTGCTTAAAAAGAACGAGATTGAAAATTCATTAACAGGTTAAAGCCCGATTCAGAAGTTAACACAGAAATAGAGCCTGAACAAGCGTATAACTGGTACAGTTTCTGTTTGTATATTTCAGCTAGTTACTATTACTTAAGTGGCCATTTGAATAAAAATGAAAATTAAAGTAGATTCTATTTAAGATAATGCAAAAAAAAAAGTATTATTTCTTGCAGCTTTTGCTCTTAGATGTACATTCTTTCATAACTGGGTGGAAGGTGAAAAAAGTGCTTAGTAGCTGCAGCTGAGGGGGCGGGAGGAAGATCTGGAGGTGACGTTGCCAGTTGTTTTGTGTACTGGGTGTGGGTTGCACAAGAGAGGGGAGGAAGTCTGGAAATGGCAGGGAAGGTGAAAAGAGACCTTGGTAGTTGCATGGGGGGGGGAGCAAGTAGGAGCACAGCCCCTAGTAAAAAAGCAAGGAAAAGAGTTAATCACCTGTCTAAATAGGCCATTGTCTTCATCGCATACATGTTATTTGAGTAAGATCCTTGCAACCATCTCATTCTGTGCATTTCTTTAAAAGTTTTGCCTTTTCTCCCAGGCCATATTGGGGGAAGGCCGGCACAAGAATCTCCCTGCCCCAACCTTAACTAACTTGATGGGTAAAGAGACTGCGGTAACCGTTTTGCAACCTCAAGCAGCTCCTTATATTCTGTTGTGGCAGATATGGCACACAGATTACCCAACCTGCTCTGCTGCTTGAAAGCATGCATATCTAAGAGCAAGAGGAAATGCAAGAAAGGACATGTTTATGCGAATCTTGAATAGAATCTACTGCTCTAATTTCCTAGTAGTAGTGTGACATCTTGCATTTTTTTAAAATTAGGAAATTGTTTGTTTTTTTCAGCCAATGCTAGGCAATGCAGGGGATAAGGAAAGTTGTGCACGTGCTTGGTGCAAACCAGTGTTGCCTAGCAACAGCCTGGCTGGGCTGTAATTTTGCAGCTGGACCCACTGCCAGCATGGGTGAGTAATGGAGTCGGAGAAGTCAGGAGGCAGAGAGGTCTCCCTTCTCTGCAAAAAAAAAAGGGATTCAGCAGAGGCATTGAAAGGAATTACGTATAGAGAGATAAAATAATTTTTAATAAGACAATTAGCAACTGAACTAAATAATGGCAGGGAGATGTGACAGTTTCAAGGCAGGGGATAAAAATACAAGTATGAAAGGAGATGGGGAGGAGAATTTATGGGAGGTGAGTAAAAACAGTTTGACAGGCATGCAGGGAGGAAACATAAAACACAGTCTTTTCGACTTAAAGCCTCTAAAGCAAGTTCTTCCTAAAATGGGGAGTGGATTCAGAGTACCTCCACAGCTAATGTCTATATTTCATAGACTCATAGAAGTGGAAGGGACCACAAAGCTCATCTAGTCCAACCCCCTGCAATGCAGGAATTTTTAACCCAAAGTGGGGCTTGAACCCACAACCTCGAGATTAAGAGCCTCGCGCTCTACGACTGAGCTATCTCCCCCTCTCTCAAGACACTGCATGAGCCTCTGAACTAAAATAAACATGAACACCTGAAATGAGAAGCCACCCGCTCCATCTGCCTGCATTGTTTTCAGAACCCAATGATGGCCATAGACTGCGGGCGCAATTTCTGCTGGGACCGCATTGCCCAGTGCTGCAAAAGGCCTAGTGCAAATGTGTTCTGCCTGCCTGCATTGCAGAAAGCGCTTTCCCTGGCAGAACTTCCAGCCCATCAGGCACCTGTGTAATATCAAAGAGTTGGCCATGCAGTGCGGCATGCAGCAAGCAAAGGAGAACAAAAGCTGTGCAAGAGAAACCAGGAACCCCTGAAGCTCTGCGAAAAACGATCAAACATCCATCTGCGTGGTTTGCAACAGGTCCAGGGTGCATAAAGATCACAGCATGATTCCTATAGAGAAAGCTGCTCCAGTTCACCAGGAGAAAATACATCACTGTTTGCAAACTCTGGAAGAAGAGAGACACAAGATTTTGTCATTTAAATTAGATGTAGGGAAGCCAAGTTAGGATCTTCCGGCAAAAACCGAAGCTGAGAAGCAAAAGCCTGTGTTGGAATTGGAGAAGCTCCACCAGTTTCTTGAGAAAGAAAAACAACTGTTAACCCAGCTGGATTGGGAAGGAGGAAGAAGAGCCATGTGGCTTAATTTTCTGAGATTTCCCCTAGGTAAAGGTAAAGGGACCCCTGACCATTAGGTCCAGTCGTGGCCGACTCTGGGATTGCAGCGCTCATCTCACTTTACTGGCCGAGGGAGCCGGGGTACAGCTCCTGGGTCATGTGGCCAGCATGACTAAGCCGCTTCTGGCGAACCAGAGCAGCACACGGAAACGCCATTTACCTTCCCGCTGGAGCGGTACCTATTTATCTACTTGCACTTTGATGTGCTTTCGAACTGCTAGGTTGGCAGGAGCAGGGACCGAGCAATGGGCGTTCACCCCGTCACGGGGATTCGAACCGCCAAGCTTCTGATCGGCAAGCCCTAGGCTCTGTGGTTTAACCCACAGCGCCACCCGCGTCCCTTTTGAGATTTCCCCTATCAGCACCCTAATCAATGAGCTGGAGCCAAAGTGTCAGGAGTTTCTAGCTGGGTTGCTGCAGGATATTGGAAATATCAGGTGCAATGGGGGCAAATTTCAGTTTCCTTCTCCACCCAGTTCTTCAAAGCTCAGTGCAGTGCATCAGGAATTCTCCAAAGAGAGAGTGCATCGCTGCATGGTGAACTAAGGAAGTTGAGAGAGACTTTGACTGAACAAAAGTGGATAAATGAGAATGTGATGCTGGACCCCGCAACAGCTCGCACTCAATTTATTGTGTTTGACAGTCAGAAAGCTGTTGCACGGGGAGCTGTCCTACAGCACTGGTAGATTTAACCCCACCCACTGTGTGCTTGGCTCTCAAGGATTAACATCAGGGAAGCATCAGTAGACAGTGGATGTGAGCAAGGAACCTTCCTGGTGTGGCTGCAGGTGTGGCCAGAGAATCTGTGAAGAGGAAAGGACTGCTGAATATTGTCCCTGAGGAGGGAATCATGGCTGTTAGGCCTGGGCGATGTATCAGTACTAGGGCTGGGCAATACCTGCTTTTCAACATCAAAATAAACATTGCGATATTTCAATAATGCCTGAAGCCATGTAGAGGCAAAAATGGTGATGTCCTGGCAACTGCTACTACTTATGGGTCTGATAATTTTCTACTTAACCTTTAACATATTGTTACAACTGTTGTGCTACTTTAAACATTATCAGTACAACGGTACTATAGCCAGTTTTCTGTAAAATTAAAGCGGTAAAAAGAATCTAAATCTGATGGCTGGATAGCTCAGTTGGTTAGAGCGTGGTGCTAATGCTAAGGTTGCAGGTTCGAACCCCATATGGGGCAGCTGCATATTCCTGCATTGCAGGGGGTTGGACTAGATGATCCCCAGGGTCCCAACTCTACAATTCTATGAAAAGACAAACATTTACTCAATGATAGCAAGCTTAGCTAAACCATTAAAAAATTATGGAGAATATAGTACTGTTCTATGCAGTTTTGTGGGCAAAGTCAAAATTCACAAAGGTAGTAGATTTAGAAAAAAATATTAAATAAACCTGCGTATGATTATAAATGTAATTTATTTTCAACAAATTCAAGAGTAGTTTAAGTCTACTTGCACCACCTGTGGGATGATTGCAGAATCGCAGAGTTGGAAGGGAAGGACCTCTGAGGGTCTTCTAGTCCAGCCCTCTGCAAGGCAGGAACCTCACTGATGCAGCCGTGATAGATTGCCATCCAGCCTCTCCCGTAAGAGAGCAAAGGCAACCAGTTAAATCTCCCACACACACACCCCTTTACTTAACCCATTTGTGACACAAGGAACAATAAGGCTTTGGCATGGCAAATATATGTGCTTTTTTACTCCTGAGTAAAAAATTCCTGCGTTTCAGGGGGGTTGGACTAGATGACCCCCAGGGGTCCCACCCAACTCCACAATCCTATGAAATCACGGCTTCGCTTTACTTGGGAGGCTCTCCCCCTAGCCCCGCCCCCGCCCTTGAGCAGGCAAGCCAACCAACCAACCAGCTCCCGATCCTGCCAGGAAATCTTCCTGCTGAGCCGGAAAGTAGCCAATCGCGGAGGACGTCCGCAGCAATAGCCGCTGCAGCCAACCGCAGCTCGCTTGCCCGGGCAGAGCAGCCAATAGGAGCGGGATCTTTGCCCCACCTGACCTTGCTCGCTCGGCTCCGTTCTGATTCCGGCTGCAGCCGCTGACTCGCGCGCTTTCGAAACCTTAGGACTTTGCCCCCTCGAGCTACGCCGGGCAGAGCCCTGTTCGCGCACAGGAGAAGGGGGATCTCCGTGAGTTTTGCACCTGCTCTTTCCAGCTAAGCGAACAGATCCCAGGGGGCCCGGGGCAGTCCCCACGTGCCTCCTTCGCCCGAGTTCTCTTGCACAACTTCGAAGCTTCGCCCTCCCTCTGCAAGGCTCTGATCCCCCTCCTGAGCTGCTCTTACTTTTTCCACCATGCCGAGTGGATTTCTCTCCCGGTGCTGCTAAGGAAAGGCGTTCTTCCTCGCCGCAATGGCCGAGGCTCTGCAGGTGATAGCAGAGAAAGCTGGCTGTGTCGTCCGTGTTTCTCACGCGCGCGGATCTGTGCCCCAAGGACCCTGGAGTGGCAGCGGCGTCCTTTTGACGCCGGACCCGGCCATTGTCCTCTGCCATGGCTCCGTCTTCTCTCCTTTCCTCCTGCCAGCCGAGCACCAAGACTGGGCCCAGAGCCGATTTCTGCTCCCTGATAGCTTCCCCCCGGACATCCAGATCCAAGTGCTTAGGCCAGCAGAATGCAGTCTTAAGGCTCCCAATAGGAGCTGGCTAGGTGGAGATCTGGCGGGGAACACCCCAGCCTTGAGATTCAACCCGCTTTCAAATTGGCACGAGACACCCAGCGGCCTCCGCTGCCACAAGGCCGAACTCATCCTGATGCTCCCCTGTGTGCCCTTCCAGGATGCTTTCTCCAAACTCTTCAACTCCACTGAACAGTGGCGTTTTGGCACAGAGATGGAGCTTGAAGAGGAATCCAGTGCCCCAGAAGACGAGGCACATATCCTGCCCTGGTTTGCACTGCTGAGGATCTTGGATGGCGATTCCCATGGTGTGGGCGGGGTGAGCTGCGTGGCGGCCGAAACGCTGAGGAAGGGCGACCCGGTCTTTGCCTGTGGCTCCCCGTTTGGCTCCTTTTGCCCGGACATCTTCATGAACACCCTCAGCAAAGGGATTGTGAGCAACACATCCGGAGAAAACAACGCCCTAATCCTGACCGACGCTCGCTGCTTGCCCGGCACCGAAGGGGGCGGCGTCTATGCGTTATCAGAAACCGGCCTTCACTTGGTTGGGATAATCGTAGCTCCGCTTTGCTGGAAATCCAGCGAATGGGTAGGTCTAACTCTGGTTTGTGCCGTCAACAGTATTCTACACTGCATCCGGAGCGCCCTTTCTGGGCCTCACCGGGCTCTGAAAACGTGGCTGAACCCCTTGGAACTTGTGGCCAAGTCTCACGGAAAGATGGTGGCCAGAGACGGGCCACATCAGCAAATGCTGGCTGCTGTGGTTCTGGTGGAACGGGGCCTCACCTGGGGATCTGGCGTGATCGTGAACTCAAGACTGGTGTTGACCTGTCGACACGTGGCCAACGGCGCATCAAGTGTCTGCGTTAGGTTGCAGCCCAGCCATGGAAAGTATGTTTGGATTCTCGCCTGTATTGAGAGATGCTAAGGTCCAGTTCTGTTTGCTTTGCTGCATCTTCTAGTCTCTGCAAGATTTGACACTTGAGCATTCAAACCTGCGCTGCTTTGTCCACAGGATAGACCTGGGTTTCTTAATGGGCTGGAGCCACAGGGGTGAGCAGTCAGGGTATATGCCAGATGTTGATCTTGTAGAGAAGCAAATCACATAGCACCTAGAATCCCCATTCAGTGCACTATATTAGAAATTAAGAAACCATCACCTGTGAATTGGAAAGAGATAATAAACTTGAGTGTCAATATAGTGGACACTTCCTTTAAAAAGGAATTCTGTTTGCTTCATATTTTTACAGAGCCACGCGGGGCACTTTTTGTGTGCCCATAATGCTGATGCTTTCATACATGGCTAGGTCATATTTCCAGCAGTGTGCATCTTCCAAGTAGAGTGGTACCTCGGGTTAAGAACTTAATTCCTTCTGGAGGTCTGTTCTTAACCTGAAGTACCACTTTAGTTAATGGGGCCTCCTGCTGCTGCTGTGCCGCCGGAGCACGATTTCTGTTCTCATCCTGAAGCAAAGTTCTTAACCCGAGGTACTATTTCTGGGTTAGCGGAGTCTGTAACCTGAAGCGTATGTAACCCGAGGTACCACTGTATATGCACTCTGGGAAGTCAGGATTGTCCATGTTGTGGGAAATGTATGTTTGCCACTAGGTAAGTTGACTATTTCTGAATGTGCAGATCAACCCAAATGTGGATAACTCAGTGAGACTTGTTTCTAACACACTTCACAGGGCATCATGAAAAACATGGAGGCGTGGCTCTCATTTATGCTGACAGCGCTTGTTTAAGAGACCTTCCCAAAGGATTGCATCTTCTTAATAGTTAGGCCAGTTGAGCAATGCCAAAAATCCTGGCTTATTGCAAGTATCTATATCTGCTGTCTCCTTAACGCTTCCTTCTGTTTGCTCCTAGGAGTTCTGTAGCTAAAGGGAAAGTGGTGTTTGCTACCAAGGACTCTTCTCCCTATGATGTGGCACTGGTAGAATTAGACGATGACCTGCCCACTTCCACAGAGCCCGTCCTGGCGTCAGAGTTTTACAAAGGTGAGAACCCGACACTCCGCCCATCTCCTTTGGGTCACTGCCCATTGGGTCTTGTGGTTTTATTGTGGGGAATAAACCAAAGGCCCTATAACATTCTGCCTACTAAATCATTTCGATATGGGCTGTTCTATTGAAAGTGGTATTTAAAAAAAATCTTGCTAGACTCCTTCCCCTGAGTAACCTCTGTTGAGCAAGTACAAAGTCTAAGCTTTGAAACCATTTTGGGGTGTGAATATGTCCCCGTTGTGCCTCCCCCTCCCACACAGGGACAGCTGGGATAGCTCAGTCAGTAGAGCACGAGACTCTTAATGTCACGGTCGTGGGTTCGAGCCCTACAGTGGGCAAAAGATTCCTACATTTTAGCGGGTTAAGACTACGTGGCCCTTGTGGTCCCTTCCATCTCTACAATTCTATGATTCTATAATTCTGTGAATAGTTGAATTAGATGGTGGATTCAATTCAAGTGACCAAAATCAATCAATCAATCAATCTTTATTATGGTCCAGAGACCCAACAAATCGTTACAAAGCAATGCACAATTCAGACATTCTACCTCCAGGTTGAAAAAGCATTTTGTTCAGACTTAAAGATAGGGATCCTTGCTTCTTGCATGCTATAGTAGTCCCAATCTTTAAGAGAGGCCACCCAAATGTACCCTCCAATTATAGGCCAATTAACCTGCTTTCAATAATTGGGAAGCTCTATGCCCGATTCCTCAGTAGTAAACTGACAACTTTTCTAAATGAACATAATATACTATCTGAAGCCCAGGCAGCCTGGGCGAGAACCATTCAAAACATCAGACCACTGTCTAATGTTGCCCTTCCTAGCCAAGAAGTATACCAGGCCTCTACAGGGTAAACTCTTCGTGGCCTTCATGGATCTGAAATCAGCGTTCGATTCCATCCCCAGATCCCAGCTATGGTCTTAATTAAATCTGACCAAAATTAATACAATATGTTGCCTGTGGCAAGCAGGGCCGTTGCTTTCTGTACTTCATTCATTTTTTATTAAATGTTATTCAATTAATTATTAAATTAAACTCTGATTTGCAATACAATGCTCCTGTTTTGGGAAGGCTAGGAAGTCACTGGAAAGAGATTGGAAAGAGACTTAGTCTAATGTTGCACCTTGGATCACGGTCTCCAAGGAAGATGGGGATGAAGTGTTGATGGCAAGTCTTTTGCTGGCTTCCCTTGTGGCTTGCTTCTGAGCTCTCCTGGAGTTATTGTTGAGGGTTCTTGTGGGATTTTGTCTTGTTTCTCCCCACTGGGAACTGTGCATCTCAGAACTGCTTCTCACGTTGCAAAGAAACAGGAACTTCCGTTAGGTGGTAAGGGCGATTTGTGGGTCTTCTCTTGTTCCTTGGAGAGACTTGGGAGCTTTGCCATCTCTCTGTGATACACAAACTGGACTTTTCGTGCAGTTTTTCATTGCTTTGGTTTGTTCTCTTCATGCAGGAGAAGATGTGAGTATCGTTGGTTTCGGCGTCTTTGGCCAGGCCTGCGGCCCATCGGTAACATCTGGGATCCTGTCAGCAGTCATCACTGTGGGAGATGAGCCTGTGATGCTTCAGGCAACCTGTGCAGTTCATGGTGGCTCCAGCGGGGGAGCCCTGTTCTCCACACACAGTGGCAAACTCCTAGGTACAGCCTCTTTCTCCTTGTTCCTTGCTCTCTCATGATCTCACTATGTAGGTGTAGGGATTGGTGCAAGTATGGAATCCTGTAATCTCATACTTACTGCTGTGATGAAAGCAAGTTCCTAGTCCTTAGTGTGCAATGAGCTGGGTTAAGTGTGGAAGCAGTACTTGGTGAAATCTTGTTCAAGGCTGCTAGCATTTAAACAACATTGGTCTCCAACACTGTCTCTGTGGGATGGATTTCTGCTAGTTCCTCTCTTCCCACTTAAAACCCTCACTCACCCTCAAAATCTTCTCTGGAATGTGGGGGGACTAGCAGATTTTGGGGGGAACATCATGGTGGCTGCAAGGCGAGGAGGGTGGAGTGAAATCCCACCACCCAATTTTAGAGAATTCCCTGTGCAGCCCCATACAATGCATCTCCTCACTGTTGAGGGGGCCCCTTCTAACCCTCTGCAGAGGGTTTTAGGAAGGGGAAGAGAAAGATGGCTGTTGTGAGCTCACACAACCCTTTTTACATGCCCGGCAGGTTAAAAGCAGCAGTTCAATAGGCCAAATGCTTGCCAAAAGGAAATGTCTTTGGGTAGTGGAGACCAGGCAATTGTTGTTTAGTCGTTTAGTCGTGTCCGACTCTTCGTGACCCCATGGACCAGAGCACGCCAGGCATTTCTGTCTTCCACTGCCTCCCGCAGTTTGGTCAAACTCATGCTGGTTGCTTCGAGAACACTATCCAACCATCTCTTCCCCTTCTCCTAGTGCCCTCCATCTTTCCCAACATCAGGGTATTTTCCAGGGAGTCTTCTCTTCTCATGAAGTGGCCAAAGTATTGGAGCCTCAGCTTCATGATCTGTCCTTCCAGTGAGCACCCAGGGCTGATTTCCTTAAGAATGTATCGATTTGATCTTCTTGCAGTCCATGGCACTCTCAAGAGTCTTCTCCAGCACCATAATTCAAAAGCATCAATTCTTCTGCGATCAGCCTTCTTTATGGTCCAGCTCTCACTTCCATACATCACTACTGGGAAAACCATAGCTTTTACTATACGGACCTTTGTTGGCAAGGTGATGTGTCTATGTGTGATGTGTTGGCAAGGTGATGTGATCCCCTTCATGGATCACTGCCTTGCCGTGGCGAAGGGGCTTGAATAACTCAGAGAAGCTATGAACTATGCCGAGCAGGGCACCCAAGATGAACAGGTCATAGTGGAGAGTTTTGACCAAACGTGATCCACCTGGAGGAGGAACTGGCAAGCCACTCCAGTATCCCTGCCAAGAAAACTCCATGGACAAAGACCAGGCAATTGGACAGGGCCAAATGGGTCTCTCGTGGTAGAGACTTTCCAGAGTCTAGGACCAGCTACAGAAAAGGCCAGGTAAATCAAATGCAAGGAGGAGCTGGGTTCTTTACCCCAATGATGCATGCCTGGGTATGGCGTGATTCATAATCCTCATTTGTCTTTGCCAAGCCAAAGTACATTACACAACTTTTTCACACACATGCACTGAGCCTTTGATAATTGGTTGTGTGTAGCAACGCTCTTGATAGGTTTTTATTCTTGCCAACTGTATCTGATCACGGAGGCAGGTTTGTTGTGGGTTGATTTTATCTCTCGATTGCAACCATGTGCAATCGAGAGCTTGCAGCTCTGCAGGATGAAGCTCTTTTATTCCTCTGAATTATGAAATCCCCCTTTTTTAATAACAGACTCTAGTTGCACAAGATTTCCTCAAGGTCCTCTCCACCCGCTTCCTTGCTCAAATACTTGTTTAAGTAGCCACTTCTTCGCAATTTGATTTTGGGTCCTCCAGATGTTTGGGAATACCTAATATTTTTTCCCCAATGGCAGGTATCGTTGCCAGCAACACGAGGGATAACAGCATAGGAGTGACGTACCCTCACCTGAACTTCAGCATTCCCATCACCGTTCTGCAGCCGGCCCTCTTGGAGTACCTTCATAGCAGGAGCCTGCGTGGCTTCCGGGAACTAGACAGGGTGAGCCACAAGATCCAGGTTGTGTGGAGACTCCAAAGAGAGCCTGTGGAGGGACCGCTCAGCAAGCTCTGAAGAACTTCAGAAGAGAGAAGAAAAGCATTGTTTATCCATGCCCTGGTTGAGCTATATCTAGATCAGGGCGGTCCAACTTCTCAGACGAGGTAGGCCGCAAAAAGTGCTTGTGGGCCACACATTGCCTTGTCATGCAGGTGAGGGGAGAAAGGCCTAAATTTGACTCCCCCCGGCCCTCGTGTTGCCTTCCCAAAGCTGGCTAAACAAGGCGCCAGAGCCCTAGAGCCCTTCCACCTCCTTCCCAAAGCTTGGAAAGCAATAACTAGGCTTTGGGAAGGAGGAGGGAGAACTCTAGGTACCTGTCAGAGACCTCAGGCCTCCTTCCCAAAGCCCAGTGCCTCCTGACCTGGCTTTAGGAAGGCAGTGTGAGAACCAAAGGGGTCAGCACATGCGGCCCTTAGGCCTATATTATTGGACCCATGCTTATGGGTGGGCTTGAAATCAGCTTTCCTTGGCTGATTTCAGTAGGGCTGAACCTTTTGCCCTCGTTTCCCATCATGCCCCTCGCTGTGTCCTTCGCTTCTCCAAATCTCACTTGAGCATCAAACTGCCCCCTGTTTCTCTTGAGCTCGTCTCTGCCTGGTCTTCCTTGCTGGGGGGCTCTCTCCTGCAAACCCCTGTGTGCTGTTTCCACCTGTCTTCTGTCCGTTCTTTTTCTAAACCCACCGTTTCTGTAGACTCGGCAGTTGTCCTCTATGCCCCCCTGGGAAGGGGAACCTCTGGCTCTCCTGAGGTTGCTAAGACTCCAGCTCCCATCAGCCGCAGCCATCATGTCAAGGATCCAGTGATCAAGGATGATGGGAGTTAGCTTGGCAACATCTGGTGGGGGGGTTTCCCCTTCCTGTCTTGCCACTTCTCACAAAAAAAAACCCCTACGTTCTCTCTCTCTCTCACACACAGAATCACAGATTTTGTACACATCTGCATTTGCTTATATGTATCCCCTGGTACCCTTTCCCTTTCCTTCCTCTGTTGCCTTTATGCACGGATGAAATTTCTACTGTAAGCTCCTGGAGGCTGCCTGGATTTTGATTATATAAATAAACCATAACATAACTACAGTCCTATGAAGCTATATGACATCTTTTATTAGTTGGTTGTAGTGTCCCTGCTTGCCACCAGGTGGTGCAACTGTTCCAAACACCTATGTAGATAGACTGTGTTCTAGCCGGGTCTGGGTTTTTTGTTTTTCCCCCCAATTCAGTATACTGAAATTGCTTTTTAAGTTTTCAGTCAATAACCTTTTATGCAGAAGTTGTTTGCTGCTGTCTCTTGTGTGCGAAATGAAATGAGCTTATTTCAGAGGCTCCCTCTTGCCCGTCCTCTCTGGATCATTCATTCGTCGCAGAATTGAATATTTAGGAGGAACATAGATAGTGGTTCTTTTTTCTCAACAAGCCCAGTGCTTAGCCACAGAGAAGAGCTGGGCTTTTAGAGGCCCTGACTGTGCCCAGAGAGATCAGTTCTCTTTCCATGATGGCAATGTTCTCCCTTCTCTGATGGGGCCCGTGTTGCTTCTGAATGCCAGCGGCTGGGAATTGGGGGTGGAAAGTCTGCTTGCCCTCAGGTGCTTTTTTAAGGCTCCCCATTAACATCTGCTTGGCCCCCGTGAGAACTGTGTGCTCAGCTAGAGACCGGATCCATCAGAGCTGCTCTTATTTTCCACTTGTGCTTTCCTGGACAAAGTAAACAAAAAACAAACTGCGCAAGCCCTGCTTGTATTCTCAGCACAAGATTGCAAGTGCTGCAATAATAGAACAGTAGCTCTCCCCCTCCCCCCCCATGTAGTGCTCAAGGGGACTTGTGGGTGCTCATGTCCGCTTCTTAAAAAGAGAAGGTAAAGGACAACGCTGCTCTCCACTTCTCGGCAAAAGACGGACTCAAACCATTCTTCTCTTTTTCCTTTCCTCTTCCTTGGGGATGAAATGGACCAGGGCAGCAGGGCAGTCTTAGCTCATTTCATTCCTCTGTCGACTCAGAGAAGGCCAGGAAAAAGATTGCAATTTATGGAAGCAGGCGTTCCGCGCTGTGTTATGTTCATTCAGTTTCCAGTCCTGAAACTGAACAAACAGTTGTTTGGAGGGGCAGGGGAAGTTGTGCTGCATAATTATTTTCTGAACACAGCTTGTGCAGTATACATCTTGCTGTTGAGTGCGTTCAAGCCACGCTATGAATTTCTAATAGATATGGTGTAGAGCAGGGGAATGAACTTTTACTGCTGGCTTCAGAGCATCTCCCCTGCTCACCTGTAGGAAAAGCTCACAGCCAGCGCAGTGAACCCCACTTTGCATCTGACAGGCTGAGATCACGTGAATTTCTGGCTTGGAGGGGCTTTGACAAAGAAGGGGTATAGCTTCATAGAATCCATTGATCTGGGGAGCTCATATGAGCAAAGTCCTAGGGATAGGAGATGGCATGTGGGATACCCATTTGTCTCCCAGTCTCCTTGAGACAAATGTCCACACAAGGAGCTCCACCGCTGTTGAAGAAAATGAAGACTTCTCGAAATGGTCTCGCCAGCAAGTATAGCTCCTTCTTCCTCGAGCCATAAATATCTCTTGCTGCAGCCAATTCTTCCAGCCACAGTGCAGAAGAAAAATACTGTGTGTTCTTAAAAGGATGGTAGAAGTAGTTTGAGAGTTTTTTACCACTTGAGTTGTGGAGGGAGGGGAAGAGGCCAGCATTGAAATCTACCTGGCTCCTGCTAGGAAGAAGAAGAAGAGGAGTTTGGATTTGAAATCCCGCTTTATCACTACCCTAAGGAGTCTCAAAGCGGCTAACAATCTCCTTTCCCTTCCTCCCCCACAACAAACACTCTGTGAGGTGAGTGGGGCTGAGAGACTTCAGAGAAGTGTGACTGGCCCAAGGTCACCCAGCAGCTGCATGTGGAGGAGTTGGTGGTTCTCACCACCTCTTGGGGGAGCAAATTCTGTAGGCTAAACACTCTGCTCCTGTTCTGTAAAATTATAAATAGGATTGTGATGGTATAGGCAGCAGGGGAAGCAATTAAGAATCACTTGGTGGACCCTAGCAACGTTGTCGTCCAACGGAGTGGGCCTGGTCTAGATTCATAAACAGAGGCAGAATTAGATCATAGAACCATAGGGTTGGAAAGGACCCTGAGGATCGTCTAAGTCCTACCCGCTGCAATATGCAGCTGTCCCATACGGGGATCGAACCTGCAGTCTTGGCGCTATCAGCACCATCTCTAACCAACTGAGCCGTCCAGGCTTATGTCTGTTACCCCTTGCTTGTGGATTCTGCTATGTGGCTCTGCATGCCACCACCTGTGTTTTTCTGCAACTAGTCACACATTAAAATCTTGTTTTATGCAACGAGGCCTGGATCAAAGCCAGAAAGGTATACTATCCTGATCTTTTATTTTGAAGAACTGAATGCTGGATGTTTTCCTCATCTGAGGAATGACTTCTCAGTGTAAAAGCAGTGAGTGGACACTAACTTTGGAACATGCGTACAAGATCACGTAATAGACGCCACACAGGTGAACAGTACAGTCCTATACACTCAAAAGTAAACCCCACTGAGTCCATTGGAGCTTACTCCCAAGCATGTATTATTGTATCCGACTGCAGCTGAGGAAGACCATTCAAACATTCCTTCCGAAAACATCCTTTGTCATTCACAAAATTTTGGTTGCCAGTTGTCCTGTTCCCCGCTGCCTATGGGAAGCCCCCAAGCAGGACTGGAGGAGAATAGCCTCTTCCTGCCCATTTTCCTTGCCTAGTATTTGCAAGCGTGCTACTTCAGATCATGGAGGAAAGGCAGGGGCGTCTTGACAAGCACCCAGGAGTAGTAGCCTTATCCTCCGTTCATTCGTCTTATCCAGGGTTTCCCAAACTTGGGTCTCCCGCTGTTTTTTGGACTACAGTTCCCATCATCCCTAGCTAGCAGGGTCAGTGGTCAGGGATGATGGGAGTTGTGGTCCAAAAAACCATTGGGAGACCCAAGTTTGGGAAACCCTGGTCTAATCCCTTCCTAAATGGATGGGTTTGTGCTCCCAAATTCCATAGGGCTGAATGAACTGTGTCCTTCAACGAAAGGAAAATGCGTATTTCCCCCAGTCCTGTACAACACTTTCTTTTTTCTCCAAGGAGAAAGGGTCTTGGCTCAGCACAGTGTAAATCCTGCAAGGAAGAGCAAGTGTAAAAAGGCTTCTCAAACGGCTTAATGCAAGGCAGCATTGCATCACCGCACTTTGCAAACCATAACTGCTGATTTTGTTACACATCTGATCTGCACGCTGTGCAGCTTCATTTGCAAAGGGAGCGCCTTGCTGGAGGGCCAGTTTGCACACAGCTTGTGGATAATCGTGAACTGAAGCCCCCAGGGACCTTCTCGTTGGTTGAGCTGGACTTACTCTTAATGCCCTTCCTTTTGCCTTTTACTGCTTCTCCTGCCATGGAAGCCATCAGAAAGCAGCCCTGCCAAGTTCCTAAATTGCGGGCTAAGCTGTGACTTCCGCTCGCACGCACTAGGGGGCAGTGTGGTCCTTCGGCAGCTCCGCTCTGCCGGCCTCCAATCTCAGCCTATGCCAGCAGCAGCCTATAGAGCTGCAGAGTGTTCATTTTGTGCAAATGGTGTGATCAAAGTGCAACATGGGGCGGCTGCTCTTTTGCCGGCTCTTAACAGATGGGCAGCAGCCCCACGTTTTCTTTTTCCTGGGGTGGAATCCCAATTGCCTGGCCCACTTTGATTTCTGCAGAGGCCATAGGGGTTGTTTCAACGTTGGTGTGAATTTCTGGAGTTCTCCTTCCTCTGGCTTCATCCCCCGCTTGCTGGCGTGAGATTTGATACATGGAATCGTAAGAGCTCCAAAGGGTTCTTTGGGATCAACGGACAAGCACCCTGTTTCGCTTTCAGACCAGGGCTAGCTCTGGGCTTGTTAAGTATAAAACCCATGTACTAGCACAGTCACTAAATAAATATTGGAAGAGTGAGAGTAACGAGGATGTTGCAAGTAGCATGTGGTGCAATTCTAGGCATGTCTACTCGGGAGTCCCATCGACTTCCGTGGGGCTGCCTGCCAAACAGGTGTATTGCAACCTGTCTGTCTCACCTGTAAAACACAGGAGGGTGTGGCGCTGGAATCTCTGCAGTCCAAGAATGCCCTCTTCTTGTGTGGTCTGATAGGCTTCTTCTGGTGACTGAAGAGTTATGCTTCTCCATTGCCTTGCCCATCGTGATGTCCCATTATTATTATTATTATTATTATTATTATTATTATTATTATTATTATTCCCCACCCATCTGGCTGGGTTTCCCCAGCCACTCTGGGCAGCACCCAACAGAATATTAAAAACATGATAAAACTTCAAACATTAAAAACTTCCCTAAGCAAAGTCAGATAGTTGTTTATTTTCTTGACATCTGGTGGGAGAGTATTCCGCAGGGTGGGTGCCACTGCCGAGAAGGCCCTCTGCCTAGTTCCCTGTAACCTCACTTCTTGCAGGGAGGGAACCGCCAGAAGGCCCTCAGAGCTGGAGCTCAGTGTCCGGGCTGAACGATGGAGGTGTCAAAAGAGACGAGCAAAGAGGCTTTTGCTTAGCTAATTAATGGAAGTGGAGGGATCTTCTTAAAGAACAAAAACTATTTTTTAAAAAACAAAGTTGAGGTAGAGAGAAAAGAGCCCAGATTCCAGCCTTTCATTCATTTTGGGGGTGAGGGAAAATTGAAATAACTTGACTTCAAGATTGGAAAGAAATTTCCATGTAGTTTTGAAGGCATGTCTAAATTCCTCATGTACCTTGATTAGCAGCCTGCTTATACCCACAGGATCACAGAACCATAGAGCTGGATGGGACCCCAAGGGTCATCTAGCCCAACCCCCTGCAATGCAGGAATCTCAGCTAAAGCATCCATGACAGATGGCCATCCAACATCTGCTTAAAAACCTCAAAGGAAGAGGAGGCTGTCACCTTCCGAGGGGGACCATTCCACCATTAAGCAGCTTTTACTATCAGAATTTTTTCCTGTATGTTTACTCAGAATCTCCTTTCTTGTAACTTGAATCCATTGATTTGTGCTCTACTCTCTACAGCAGGAGAAAAACAAGCTTGCACCATCTACCACGTGGCAGCCCTTGAGATATTTGAAGATGGCTATCATATCAGTCTCCTGTTTTCCAGACTTAACTGCTGTTTTGAGAATCGGCCCTGAATCTAGCATAATGTTTTGTAAAGCGGGCTTACCTGGCGACTAGGTCATAACATTTTAACATGGGGTGGAAAACATCTCATTATCCCTCTCCGTTGAACATGCTCTCTGGGGCTGATGGGAGTTCAACAACACCTGGAGGGCCACAAATTCTCTCTTCTCCCTCTCAAAATACAGTTGTGTGAGCTTCTACACACACTCAAATTGCCACGATTATTTCTTAAAGGTTAGGCAGTAGGTTGCCAACTTATTCCTCAGCCCCTGTGCCTGAAACAGCTGCTTGTTCTGCAGAGGCTGGCAGACATTTGCTACCTAATAGAGACATGCCAACCAGACGTCGTTTTTGTCTCTGCCATGTAAAGTGTCCCCTCCTCATTTCTGCAGATCAGGCCGGCGTTAAAGGCGCAAGAGCATGCTGGCCTGGGGTTCTTTTTTGGTCAGTTGGCAACCCTATGCAACAGGAAGGCTTGGTGGCTGCTAGGGGAAGGCGGCCTCATCTCGCTACCCTGTAAGGAAAGTTGTTTCCAAGGAAACAAGCTTAGGACCTGCATCCTTCAATTGCCTTCCTTTCAGTGACTACACGAAATCACCTCCAAGGAGCAAACAGGCAAATTTGCTATAGAGGTTGTGAATCAGCTCTAAGCTCACCACACAACTGTTGTTTTCATCTGCCAAATCCAGTTTCCTTCCGTCTCGGGAGACCTGACACAGACTTTACCTTTATGAAATCCTGGCTCCGTGTGTCCTAGTTTTCCTAGCACCTCGCTGGATTTATGGAGCTGATGAGATTCTTGGCTGTGCCAGCTTTGCTTCAAGCTGCCCTTGCTCATTCCTACGACCCATATTTCAGGTGCTGGACGGCTTCTGCAAGGGAGGAGGCAGAATTAGATTCAGAGTGGTTGAAAGGATGGTAGTATATTGTGCCTGTCTAGGTGCTCTTTTAAGTTTGGGCTCGGGAGTGAATTTACTGCTTGTTATTGTGGATATTATTCCGTCTGATGTATTTGTGTAGCCTCCCACCAAATAGGATTTGTGGGTGCCCTGCAATGTTCCAAGTTAAGACTGTGCAGCGTATTTCTGTTACGCTGGGGCTGCAGGAAATGGAAGGGGAGAATAAAGCATCACAGCCTAACCTGTATATTTGGGGCAGAGGAGGAATGATGTGGGGTGGGATCTCGCAGCATCAACCGTGACCCCTGCAATTCACTGGGCCGGGTTCTGCTTGTTTCAGGGGTGGGGAACTGGGGACACCCCCCAGCCCTGTTTGGACTCCACTTCCCATTGTCCCTGAACATTGGGCATGCTGGCTGGGACTGGTGGGAGGCAGACTCCTGCAATGCCCAGAGTGCCACAGGTTGCCCACCCCTGATTTGCAGGCAGCACAGCTGCTCAGTTGGGAGACCATGAGACTCTCAAAACAAAACCACTTCACGTTAATGCGGGAGTGTTGAACCTTTGCCCTCCAGGTGCCGCTGAACTATAACTCCCACCTGCCCCAGCCAGCTGGCCAGGGATGAGGGGAGCTGGTGCCCAATGACAGACGCACCTGCAGCCCAGCCGTTGCCCTGGCTCCCTGCGGAAACTGAGCAGAGCGATCTGTCGCTTCCCCAGCTTGTTGTTTTGCCTTGCCGGTTCAGTGTTAGGCACTGGAGGCCACATCAGCCGGATGGAGGTTTCGGAAAGCGACAGCCCGTCGCCACTCGAGGGACAGGGAAGACGCTACTAGCTAATGCTAGCCTCTCTGCTGGTTTCCTGGTGAGCATGCTTAGTCCCTCAGATGGCAGCTGTGGCTCTGGAAGGTCCTCCCTGGCTGCTGTGCTGATGCTGGAGGATCTCAGGTGGTCTTTGCCTCAGCCGTCTCTTCTTGACCAGGAGGGCCTTTATTTTCAGCAAAGGTCTTCCAGGATGACTGCAGTATATATCTTAGCAGCTGGGATTTCCTGATTTCATTCTTGATTTCCTTTTGCTTTTCAACCTGCTTTCCCCCAAATAATACTATATTCTGCCGTTGTCAGAAGTGACGGCGGTAAATCGTACCATGCACGTTGGAGTTAACTTTATTAGCAAACAACACATTATGCAAGGACCTGGTGGAGCGTCAAGCCTAATGAGCACAGCGACTCAACTCTGGTAGGTCTGGCCCCCATGAAGCAGTTGTTGAGATGGAAGGTCCCTGCCTTCCCAGGGTCCTTCCCAAGCAATCAGAGACTATGCCGATGTGCTTGTCTCTGCTCCTCCCTCTTCATGCATCTTCTGGTTCTGGGAGACTGGGGGAGGGGAGCTGGTCACAGCAGGAGGGGGAGATCCTCTGGCTTCTTCATCCTCAGCCAGAGTCATCTCTGCCTCTTGGCCTCCCTCCTCTCTTGCCTCAGCTTCTGAACTTCCCTCTGTCTCAGCCTTTTCCCTCTCACTAAAGCCTGTTACCTTTTCAGCTTCCGACATCAACTCCTCCCAGTCTTCTCCCTCTGACCACTCGTAGCCATCCCACCAACAATCCCCGGGCTTCTTCCCTTAGGCGATCCTTAGCTGGTTCCTCCCACCATTCCTCTGTGTCCAACCAGTCCATGATGTCTGTACATGTCATTTTGCATAATACATTGTTCAAGGAGTTTCCTCAAGGTTCTGAAGGGGACTTTTCAGGCTTATGGTCTCATCCCCTTCTGACAAAACTTACCCCCGTTGCTCCACCCACTTTTGCTTCTGGCCCCGCCCACCTTTAGCATGTGACCTCCGGAAGATTGCACAGAGAAAGGAATGTGGCCCTTTGGCTTCCCTGCCCCGTAGGGGGGCCTAAAAACCCATCAAAACAAACACATAAATAGCAGCCTTACCCACCACCCCTTTGCCTCACCTTGGCCTCCTACAGAGATGTCCCCATTACAGAAGCAAACAGATGAATTTTCCCAGCAGCTGCCAAGGTGTCAGTAGCACCTGTCACCCAGGGGAGCTGCCAAGGTGTCAGCACTTGTCACCTAGGTGAGCCCTCCAGGAAACGCAGGCAAATGCCCGAGGCGTTGGCATGCTGGTGGCTGCTCGGATAATAAGCTCCAGTAATGAACCAAGCTGGGATTAGCCTCACCCTTTCCCCGAGGAGGGCTTGCGGGCTAAACATAGCCCAGGCAATTAAAAAAAAGTAAGCCCGCAAAATGGTTCTTTCGTGACAACGGCACCTTATAAGGTCCTCCTTTGGGCAGTGGAAGCCACAGGGTGTTGTTATGGGGGTGGGGTTGGCAGCCGTTAGGCACAAGATAGGACACCTTTCATGCTGTGCTAGTATCGTGCTAAACGTAGCCTGGGGTAAGCCACTGGGGAGTTTTATACTTGACTCCAAGATAGCGGCAAAGCTGGGAATAGTTGGCTGTTTCTGTCATCGGGCTGCCCAGCTGCCCTCCCTATGAGTCTTGTTGGGCACAGGCCACCGCTGGATTGTGGAATTCCTCAAGGTTCTGCTTCCAGCAGGATCAAGCAGCAGAGGACCCAAATATCCACATGTGGATCTGCTGGTGGACACAGCCTCTGTTTGAGAAGGTGTGACCCAGAATGCAGTCCTTTTTGACATACGCTGGACCCAACCTCCACCAGAGTCCTAATCGGATGTGCTAATCGGATGCAGCGAAGACGGCAAATGTCGCCTCCCCGCTTTCTCTCTCTCTTCAGCATTCATCCTCATGAAGGAGGTTAGATGAGGTTGGCTCTTTTGTGAGCATTTGGATTCGTTTGCGGTTGCAGGTATATGACGTTGGGTCGAAGCAAGTCTTATCTCACACTTTTCTCCTCTCTTTCCATATTGCAATAAGTCCTGTTTGTAGGAGTGGATTGGTGGTGGCGGCAGGTTTGTTGCTCAAGAGTTGCCCGATCAACTTCAACTGTGCAACCTGAATTTGCCAGTATGCAATTGAATCCCACCTGAAAATAGCAGGCGTCTGGAAGCACCCAGAGAGTCTGGAAGCACCTTAAAGACAAGCCTTTTTATGATCCATCCATGGACTTGACTGGAGTCCTCTTAGTCACATCTGATGAAGTGGGCTCTGGCCCCTGACAGCTTATACCACTGTGAATGGTTCATATTTAGTGTGCGACAAGTAGGGAAAAGAGAGTCAATTCATTTTGCATTTAAAGCCGGGGCAAAATGTAGCCATCCTTTGAAACTCACACTTCTCCAAATTTTGCGGTGCAGGCCTTTAGCGAAGCAAGTTTTACAATAAATGTGTATACTGGGTAAAGTATGCATGAAATTTTCTTTTTCTTTTATTTACTGAATTTGTAGACCGCTCTATACCTGTAGCTTGGGGTGGGCCACAACATAAAACTACAAAATAAAAAAACACATCTGTTAGTGAAAATGACATACAAAAATACGTTAAATCTGGGGAAATTGCGATGCGAAAATGTGTGTATCGGGTAAAATTGCACACAGAAATGTTTATATTAGAAGAAATTCACACCAAAATGATGACTTTTTTTTTTTTTTTTTGCACACTGACGTGGAAATGTGAAGAGCTGAACTTAAGATGGGAAAGGTGAGAAATTTGAGAGAAACCAAAATGGACAGATTTGGCCATTGCTAGTCACAAGAGACTATTATCTCTTGCTGTGTGGGTTTTGCTAAGCTGCTGTCTGAGGCTGATGGGAGTTGTAGTCCAAAACACTAGGAGGGCACCAGGTTGGCAAAGGCTGCTGTAACGCGTGTGCTGCTGAGGTCAGCGGGGCGGGCGGGTTGGAGGGACATAAATTGTGAGCAGGATGTACTGTGCAGTCCGGCACATACAGGCCCTCATAGAAAGCCTCTAAGCCCTTTGCGCCACTTTGATAAATCTACCACACTTCTCCCTCTCCTACAAATATGTCATGACCAGGCGGAAAATGATTAGCCAACTGGGACTCTGGCCAGGGGATGACGACTGCTGTGTGCTGTGCTAAAGCCCTTGAGCTGTGAACTCCACAAAGCGCTCCTGAGAGCAGAGGAAAGCGACTGGTCAGCAGTTCGCATCTGCTGCCTTGGGATGCTGCTGAGCCATGCATGGCCTCCCCCCTTAGAGAAGAGGTTAGGCACATTTGGGTAGCACGTTCTCAGAAGAAGGGATGCCCACAGGAAGCATGCAGCCGAGATCAGAGAAGAACGGGGCCGTCTTCCGAGGGGGGTGACTAGGCAGCTGAACACCGTTTTCATTTTATGAAGATGAACTTGTTTGTTGATGTGTGTATGTCGTCATTCTTCACCTTACCTAATTTTAGAATGGGCAAAACTAGGGCATTCACTGTGGCAGCCTCGACATGGTGGAACAGAGATGTGCTATAATTTTTTTAAAAAATGCCGTTCACATGAACATGATGGAAAAGGTACCTCCGTCTGGGAACAGTCGTGTTTCTTTAAGAACAGTTGTTTCCCTTTATCCTTCATAGTGTTGTTTCCAAGTGACAGAAGGTGGAGTGGTCAAAGAGGAAATTCCTTTAGCAGGTAGAATCGTGGACTTTTGGGGGAGGGGTTATCTAGGTAAGTTGTTTATTATTATTATTATTATTATTATTATTATTATTATTATTATTCCCCACCCATCTGGCTGGTTTTCCCCAGCTACACTGGGCAGCTTCCAGCAATAATAATAATAATAATAATAATAATAATAATAATAATAATATGTCAAACATTAAAAACTTCCCAAAGATTAGTCTTTGTTCCATCATTTCAAGGCCATCCACTTTAAATCAGGGGAAGAGAACCAATTCCCGCTGGGGAGCCAGATCATTATCTCTCCAAACCTTGGGACATCAGGTGATTCTAATATTTCTTTTTAATCCATTAAATTTCTGTACTGCCCTTCATCCAAGGATCACAGTTCAGCTTCCAATATGCTGCACTTTGAAGCCCCAGGGTTTTGTTTTTTTTTTTAAAAAGGAAGTGGAAAGGAGCAGCGTGGGATTAGTTCAGAGAGCAGCGGTGAGAGATGCTTTGCTCCAGCATAGTAGAACTCAGGAGACCACTCCAACCCGCCCTTATCTGTCCCACACCTGGGATGTCATGTATGTAGGAGATCAGGTATAGGGTGTGCAGGCCTGGCTTCACCAGAACAGCTTTGCAGGTCCAAATGAGGAGCCTGGTGGTCCAGGTTTGGCCCATGATCTGGAGATTCCCTACCCCTGTTTGCTTTTAATGTTTGTGGGGTTTGTGTGGAGCTTAAGCAGAAAATGAAACCAGGGAATCTTTCCATATGGCCGGTCTCCTTGTCACTGTCATTGGATGTGTCATTTTCCCTGACGGGGCCACCTGCCATAATTCTCCCTACCATTTGTCTCTCGCCAAACCATCTGCATGTTTCCGGAGTTAGGCAATAGCTTGCCTCACAGCATGACGTTCGCAAGCATTTTAGATATTTTACAGCATTGTTTTCGTTATCCTTTACACTGAACAAAATTAAGGGTGGCACCACCACTGCTTGTGTCGTTACTGTTTCTTCCACATGGTATGCTACTTTCTTCTGAATGGTGTTTTCCAAAAAGACATCGCTTTTCGTCCAATTCCACCACATGTGTATAAGCGCTCTGTGTTGCCTGCAGTCTCTCCGGCACCCTGGGAGACGTTGTTTGACTGTTTGTGCCTCCAGGCTGCCACTGTTTTGCAGGAGGGATTCAAGTGAACAAATAATTGCAGAGGAGTTGGTTTATTGCTATATAAAAAGGTAAAGGGACCCCTGACCATTAGGTCCAGTCGCGGACGACTCTGGGGTTGCGGCGCTCATCTTGCTTTATTGGACGAGGGAGCCAGGGTACAGCTTCTGGGTCATGTGGCCAGCATGACTAAGCCGCTTCTGGCGAAACCAGAGCAGCGCACAGAAACACTGTTTACCTTCCCACTGGAGCGGTACCTATTTATCTACTTGCACTTTGATGTGCTTTCGAACTATTATATATTGCTATATAAGTATCCTGCAAACAAATCAGAATGAATGCTACATAAAGATTGGGCATTGTCTAGCTTCCATGTTTGTGCAACTGAATCAGAATGAGTGCTCAATGAACAGGCTGTCTAGACAAAATCTGTGTGTGCTAACTGCCCAGGAGCAATAGACTATTAACTCTAAGGCCCCTTCCCTACTTTGTGTACAAATAGATTTATTCTATCTTTTACAGTATATACTGGTTTTTGCAATGTAATATTTCATTTTTGCTATTACAATCTTCTAGTCTCTGTTTCATTTTCTGTTGCATTTTTTAAAAATTGCAGAACTTGTTGCCTGATATTTTTCAAAGACCATTCAAATTCTCTGTAATGGGGGAAGGATGAAGGACACCTTTGGGGTAATGCTTGGTCTTCATAGTGGTTGCCTCCATACTATGGAGCAGTCTAATGCAGGAAGTTTGGTCAAGCCCTGCTCTCCTCACTTTTGAAAAGGAATATCAAGCACATCTTTTGGGGAAATTTGTAACCTTACAGGCAGTGATATGGGGCTGAAAATTTTCCACTGCTCTATTTTCCCACAGAAAGTTTTGTTTCCTGGGTTCATTAGTAGCAATTAATGGGTGCCAACTGCAAATTAAATATTAGGCAAGCTTGGTATTTTCACAGGTTTTACTTTTGTTTGCTAACTGCAAGTAAAGGAAATATGCTTAATTAAATCACAGCCTGGGGCATGAGAAAATATTTCAGTGCAAAGTAAAAAAAAAATTCCAAACTTGCCCTAATTTGCATTAGAAAATTTTCCCGTTCAGTTTTTTCCAGAAAACCTACATCACTGCTCACTGGGGGGGAAGTGCCTATTGTCTGTTGTTAACTAAGGATGTTTTATCTGGCAGGCTTTTTATTTTTTGAGTGTGAGTCTATGTTATCCGCTGCCTCAAGCGTTTGGACAGGCAGCAGACAAAATGACATTGGAAAATGTTGCTGGCGCCAGCCTTCCATTGGAACCCAAAGTCTCGGGGAAACAAACCAGGCAAAAAGGATTCATCTGATATTTGATATTGCTTGTGAGAAGCCGGCTGCCAGAACCAGCCACCTGGAAGTTGGTGCCAGGAAGATACAAGCTTTGAGAGGCAGAGTCAACGGAGAGCCAAACTGCTGTTTGAAAACGAGACATGCTGTGATCACGGCGCAGCCTAGAAGCTTCACTGGTGCGGTTCCAAGTGCCCATAACAACCGAGGGCTGCATCTCACTTTACACTTTGAAATCCAGTGTGACGGACATCCAAGGGCAAAAATACCCAGGCCTCTTATCAGGCACAGCCCTGAGACAATTTGGAGAAGAACTGAAAGAATACCTCACCTCACTATTTGCAGGGCAGCCATTCCACATAAATGTTTCTTTGCAGAGCCCTAGTATGTGCTGTTGCTCTTCAATTTGTTGCATATTCTGTCCCTGATGTCCCATTGCCTCCCATCAGTAGCAGACAGCTTGTTGGGGCAACAGCACTCGCCTAGTCCCATTGCTACATGTTCCCTCCCCTGTAGGGTCCTTGACCAGACAAGAACTTTACCCAACAGAGGCCTGGAAAGTTTGGTTTAGGGGAAAATGGGAGGTGCCTCCTGGTTTTTCCTCTTTCTATGTCTTTCTCCAAAGAGTCTGTCTCATAATAGTCAGAGTGTCCTGTGTCTGCACCCCCATATTGGTACGTGAGCTGTTAATGGCCTTTCCTGGTTGTACAGTGCTGGTCCAATACATTTTGCCACCTGAAGCAGAGTTCCCCAGAACGATAGTCTTGCTGCTCCACTCAGAGTCAGACATTCATGTCTTTATTTCCCCCTAGGGCCAGCTCGCCCATGAGGCAACTTGAAGCAGCCGCCTCAGGCAGCAGAAACCCAAGAGACAGTGCTCCCTCTGCCCCACAGCAGAAGGTGCTGGCAAGATCTGGGAAGATCTTGCAAGATTTCAGTGAATTCTCGCTGGGAACTGCTGTCATTTTGCAGCAGCCGCCGTGAAACCCAGGTAAGGGTTCAGGGCCACATCTGAAGGCAGCCCTGTTTAGGGAAGTTTTTAATATTTAATGCTGTATTGTTTTTAACACTCAATTGGGTGCCACCCAGAGTGGCTGGGGAAACTCAGCCAGATGGGCGGGGTATAAATTATTATTATTATTATTATTATTATTATTATTATTATTATTATACGTTTCCCTTTTGCCTCGGCTGGCAAATTGGGACATGCCACCTGATTTCCCACCACCCTCATCCTGGGCCCTGCTCAAAGCAGGCTGCCTCAACCTGCTGCCATACTAGGACTGACCTGGCATGCTCAATAGACAAAAGTGGAAGTTGCATGCCTTTGGTGTCCAGAAACCTATTTTCTTCATATAAAATGCAACACGGCACGAGCCCCTGAGAAGCCAAGGCGTTAACTCTCTCTGCAGGTGCTGTCCGTGTGAAGCCTCGGCAAACAGGCCCGTCACTGTTCAGGCCCTGGAAGTGGGCCTAGAAATGCAGGCAGCTGAGGGGACAGCTGCAACTTGCGAAGTCTTGGCCTGGCGTTAATGGGAAAGCAAGGAGAAAGAAAAATCCTCTGTGGCTTTGTTGGCTCAGGGCCTGCCAACGGCCGCCGCAGAGTGACAGTGAGCAATGTGCCCACACTGCAGCAGGAAGAGGCCTTTGGCGTTCTGCAGCGGCGACTCAACGCTTCGTTCCCATTTCGAGTTGGCATCGCTCCCTTTTTCCTTGTGGCTTTATGTGAGAGCAGAAAACCGAATCCTCGCCAGCAAGCCAGGACTGCTTATCTGGCAGAGCAAGGACAGCCTTTGTCGCCTCTTATTCTCTCGCAATCATTAGGACTGCCAGGAGCATTGGAGCTTTGCAGTGTGGATCGCAGAGATCTGCACAGTACTTGCTTCCAAATGCTACCATCGAGGGAGAGCAGATTCTCCACCAGGTGAACATTTTGCAACATAGGAATGCAGAACCTGTGGCCCAGCAGTTTAGTGGGCGCCACCACCCACCTGCACGGCCAGTTGCTGAGGATGAAGGAAGTTGTAGCCCACCCAAATCTGGAAACCTGTTGGTTCCCCCAACCCTCCTGCAAGATGTGCTCTGGGGTGTGTTGGGGGAGATGCTTTGAAAAGCACTCCAGGCTGATGGGAAGTGTCAAGGCTCAACAACTTTTGGGCTGTCCTGGTTTTTACTTTTTGAAACATGGCAACTGTAGTTTAGGCGCTTACTTGAGGCTGGCTCGGGCCTGCAATGGACACGGCCTAAAGTTTTGGGTGTGGCATGAGAGCCACATTTGGTCTGTGGACCAGACCCTCGCCATCTCTGCTCTAGGAGTTCCACATTTACCCATATGACTGCATACGCCCATTGAGCTGTTCTGCCCCTCCAAAGCAGTTCTGAGGCCGCCTCCCAGCTCAAATCACAGAAATGCCTTTCCTAAGCTAGCAGACGGCAAGAAGTGGGGATTCATCTTGGAAGTGCCACAGCCAGGTGAAGCCCAACAGGTGGGCATTTTTGCTAGCAGACGTCAGCACCCTTCCGTCTTCTCAAACTCTTCCCCAATCCCAATCCCCTCCCCAGTGCCATTACAAACCACAACGGAGTGATGTTTATAAATTTTTATTTTCTTTTTTTAAAAAATAAGGTTGTATTTCATTTCTTGGAATGGTGTACGTGTGTACTTGTTTCCTTAGGTTAAGTAAGTTAAGTTATTAGGCAGAGTACCGACAATGTGAAACAGTTTCCCAGGGAGCCGCCGGGAAAGCAATACAGGAGTGTCACAGCTGGGAGGGAGGGGAGAGGGCGCCCTAGGAACAGAAGGAGCCTGGGGGGCAAGGTCTCGCCCAAGTTGAGCTCTTTAAAGTCCCAGAACTATTTCGGTGGAAGGAAGTGTTTAAACTTTCCCATTGGAACCAACTGGACAGCTTTTGCCAACATGGCACCCTCCGAATGTCCTGGACTCCCATCAGGCCCACGCAGGGTCTGATGGGAACTGTAGTCCAAAGTGGATATCCGGAGGGCACGAGACTAGCAAAGGCCGCAATAGGATTTCAACTTGGGCAGGCTTGCCCCCGCTGGTGTTCCAGCGCCCACCATATGCACACACATACGTTCTAACACTTTTTTTGTTGTTTCATTTTTAATCGTCTAGAATTACCGAGATACACTTGCAGCACTGAAATATACAAACTGAAATCAAAGCACTTGAACACGATGTTTAACGCTATAAAGTTCAGAAGTTATTATTGCACATAAGACTTAAATATGTTATCAGGCTATAGGCGAGTTTGTTTCTCGATTCTGGTTTGTTAAGCGTAAAATGCTGTTGGTTTTTTTCCCCTTTCCAAAAAAAAAAAAAATCAACTCATTTTAACACTTTAAAAACACACATTCTTTCCATCAACACTGAGCTGAGATTCAATACAGAGAAGAGAGAAAGGTTTAATAGAGTGGACTAGACAGAGCTACTTTCATTTGTTCGGTGTGGGGAGACTTGCGATAAATGTGTAGAAATGATCTATTTGAGATTTGGACACTAAAGGGAAGAAGAGGGGTGTGTTTGTGTACAGGGCAAATTTCAAAAGCAGCACACCTGTGAGCCTAACTCCCCCAGTAACTAACACAATTGTCTTGATACAACATGAAGGGAATCCCTTATGTAGAAGCAGACACACTACAGCCAATGTGGATGAGTGTTTTGATCCAAATCTCAGGGCTCATCTGGAACTAAATGGACTCGCAGGTTTCAGTTGTTGGTGCAGACTGGGATGCACACCTCTGGCTGTTGCGCAGAACGTGTGCTGTATATGGAAGTCACTTCCAACTGAGCTCACTTCTGAAGCGTGCTTAAGAGAACTGCAACCTTTGGCTGCCATCTTCAAGTCACATGCTCTACACGACGTTTGTGCATGAAAGCATCAGAACAGGAACACATCCCAATGGCCATTGACCAACTTTTGAGGAGGTGGTTCAAGAACTGCAGCCTACGCTCCACATTTTAAAATGAATTGAAGTCACTTCTGAATAGAAGAACCTTTGGATGAAATGGATAGCTGCAGTCTCGGGAGTTTAATGCATTGCAAAGATTTCCTTCCCTTGGATGTTAATTCTTTTCAGCTGTACTCTGGAGAAGAAGAATGGTCCATTTCCTTCCCCTCCAGCATCCAGAATCAATGAAGATCAAGGGAAAATAATATTTGCACACATGAAAACCAAGAGTTCTTCCAGATATATTCATTTGTCCTCTGATCATCGGCCGGTAAGGGGTTCCAATGGAAGGCAATTTCTTGCCCACCTGAGCTCTCCCAGGGAGGATCAGGGGAGCTTGATCCTCAAAGCTCAAAAGAGTAGAAAGAGGACTTCACCAGCTCAAAACAGCAAGGACCAGGCCCGTAGGGCTGTTTCATACATTACATAAAGGCAAATCTGGGTTTGCTACTGAGGGCACACTCGCCAGGTAGTTGCTGCCAATCACAGTTCCTTGACAAGAGTACTCAGATGACACACAGATTCAAAACATGCTATGAACGCCATACTACAGTCGCTCGTGTCAGCGTACACCTAAAAATGTGATCATCTTAGGGGCAAACCTAAAAATGTATGGAGACAAGCAACCAAGAAGAGGGGCACCTGCTATTAGGGAGACCCCTTTGGCCAATTAGTTGAAGCAACCAAAACATCACATACTTACGCTCCAAAGCAGGCTTGCTCTTTCTTATTTGCACAGGGCTCAAGTAAATGCATGAAAAAATAAATAAAATGGCGGCAATGCAGCCTGGTATTTTCAGAAATCCGAATCTGGTTGATACTAACGGTATGATAAGAGGCTTCCTCGCTTGTCTCTTCTCCCTCTCTGCCAGCACAGAGATGGCAAAACAGGTGAAGTTGTCACAACTGCCTGATACACACAGCTCCAGCGCTGGCTGCTTGATATGGTGATGATATCCTAGCTGCTTCCCTCGGGGAAGAGACTCTTTCTTTTTCATTTCTTTTAAGTCGTCTCTGGTGTTGAATTCCCAGGCTGCCTAAGACAGTTCCTGCTCTTATTGAAAACAAACAGCATTGATGGGGCGAACGTGGTGTGGAAAGCAAAGCTGTGAAGAGGAAGAACTTGTGTGTGCGAGAGACAGAGAGAGGGCGTGCATGCACCAAGTGTTGTTTCCTTATTTACAACATTCAGACTAGCTTGCAGGTTTGGAAGAAAAGAGTGAGATTTTGAAAAACTGGGATGATCTAACCAACCCCAGTGAAATCTAAGCAAAGTCAAGGGTTGCCAACTCCTTTCCCCAGCAGGACCCTGCCCTGAGATTCAAGCCTGCTCCAAAAGTAAGCCTCTTATCTTGAAAGACCTACCATGTAATCCCAGATATGTGAAAGAGGCCTATTTCAGATTACCCAGTAGGAAGGGGCATTGCACATGCTCAGAAGTTATTTGGACTAATCCACATACTCTTAAAAGTTTAACCCTAGCAAAAAGGTTCGGGGAGCTGAGATTCGATTAACTAACTCGACACAAAGTCTTGCTCTCATGTCTTTGAACAGCTGCATGACAGGGGAAGCGCTACAGATAAATTAATCCCCACACTGCCAGTCATGAAGTCACAGTGATTGGGAAGTTTGCTCCTGCAGTATTTCTCTGCTCTCTGTTAGGAAAGTAGTTGGCAACCCAAAGGAGAAACAGGAAGTCTTTAATTCTGCACCCAAGTCCACTTGACAAGGTGAACCCTACAGGGACGGCAAGAGTTTCTCCTACGGACGTCATTTGGGATGACGTATCTTCTGCTTCTGCTACCCTAGAAGTCAGAGAATGTGTCACGAGGTAATACAAATCAGCTAAAAATGCATTAAAACAAATGGGGTGTAAAATTAAGGCTGGAAGCAGAGAATAGGCAAAAGACATTATGTGTTCACCATAAGAAGAAAAAATGCTCTCCAATTACTTTTTAACTCCCCTTAAGAAAATGGAGAGGTTTCTCTCCCATTGGCGAATAAGTACGTCTTTTGTCCCATGGGGAAGTTTTTCTTTCAAAACTGGGCAGAGCTAGACAACCTGGAGAGAGAAAATAGTTCTTAAAAAGAAAGTTGAAAGTGGCATGGTTGACTTATCGTTTTCCATGGCACTGACACTCATTCCTTTGTCTTCAGTCGATGCAATACATTTTTGAGAAGTTGTTTTTTGAGCAGTTCTTGACAGCCAAAACCTACAAAAACCTGCGATCAGACACAACGCCGGGAATGAGGATCAATCACGGGCCACCATTTGTCTGCCATTCTACTTTCAACCCTCTGGAAACAAAACAAAACCCTATCATCCGTCTCCAAGGCTGTCGTCAAAGGTGTCAAGGAGGACAAGCAATCATCAACTATAAGCCTTGTTATCAACACAGCAAACACACACACAAAATTGTCCGCCCCCCTCCCCCAGTTCTACAGTATTCAATAGTGTCTGGTGTGGAGGGGCAACATCATTGCTGCTTCCCTGGATGGGGGAAACCAGGTTGGCAGGGAGAGGCGGGGGCTGTGCAAGGAATACAGGCAGAGCCAACACCGCTCCCCCTGGCATGTCTGCACAGATATGGTCCTGCTGCCACCACTGTGCCATCCATTAAAACACCCCATCCTGGTCACTCCTGTGTCCAAATAGATGGGCAATTCTTCCCCTTCGCATTCATTTTGGGATGCTGCCCTGCCTAGTCAAGTTAGCAACAATTTGCTTCCCGGATTCGAAAGATGTATTTACATGTTATTTAAACATGCACAACTGGGAAATTCAGTCCCAGACACACAGGCAGAAGGGGGGAGGAGGCAACAACAGTGGAGGAGCCCTCAAAGAGGGGCTTTCCAGAAACCAAAGCTTGAGTAAGTCACTGATGCTGAGGTTGCAGGTTCAATCCCTATATAGGACAGATGCATATTCTTGCATTGCAGGGGGTTGGGCCACATGATCCTCAACTCTACAATTCTGTGACTCTGTGTATTAACAAGATGCAAATGGATCTCTTTGCAGCAGAAAGGGAAGGGGGGAGGGTACAAAAATGCAAAGTCTAAGGAGGAAGAAGAGGAATTTCCCAAAGGACATGGACTGCGAAGGCCACTCCCTCCTGGCAGTGACAAGTTCCAAGTCTCGCTCGGTCATAATCTATTATTCTCTCTGCAGAAAAGTAGAAGAAATAGTGGAATAAAGGAGGGGTGTGAAGCGTGCGGGTGTGTATATAGACAGAGACAAATAGAGAGGGAAAAGCCTAGGCAAGAAGGAAGGTTAAGAGAGGTCGACACAGCAAGGCTTGTTTATTATCACAGCTGGGCTACACAAGTGTTCTCTGTTATGGTGCCACCGCAAGCATGTGGCCGGGCTCACTGGGAGGTTTAGCTCACGTTAAAAAAAATAAAAATCCCACAGTTATTCATATTTTTGTGTGTGTATTTGAAGGATATGGAGCCGCACAGAAAGCCTAGATGGCTCTACCGGAAGCGCAGTTTTTGCGTAAGCTCTGGAATGCTCAATGTAATAAGCCAAGCTGGCCCTCCCTCATTCTCCAAGCACGCACGCACACAAACACCCGCCATCTGCTCACACTGCGTGAGGGCACCCGTGGCCGCAACACCCATGCACTCGCAACACACTCACACACAGAATCTCACACCTGCAGGAACCCAGGCCCACAAAGCAGTGGGTGCGTCCAAATGCAGCAGCAGTGGGACGCCTGTCTCTTTCAAAGGAGGATTTAAAGTTTGCCATGGTGCACCCTACCCAGGCGAAAAGCCTACAGTTCCCCTGACCTGGAAAAGAATGTAGAAAAGAGCATCTTTACCTAGAAACAAAGCAGCCAATAGCAACGCCACACTGCAACCCAAATCATTCGGAAGCAGACCTCCTGGGATGGCTGTTTTGCTGTTGACGGATGATGGGTCCCCCTTTCTCGTCATGGGAACTTTGTTCCTAGCTCGGGATGCCTTTTTGCCGTCGATCACCCTAGCCTGCCCCACAAATTTGCATTCCACAATCAATAATGTTATTTCTCCTTTAAAAATAAATAAATCAGTGTTTCTCAGCCAATTGTGTGCCCAAATGCCTCTGTCACTCTGCCAGGGCACCGAGAGGCCATATGGAAGCCCATTATTCTACAGTGACCAGAGATAAAGTTGAGACAGGTTTGCAATGGGACCCTCGAAATTGGCGGGCACAGCCCTGTGATCACCTGTTGGTTCTTAAATCAATACGAGGATGCCAAGCCGCCTGTGGGGAATATTCCAGGGAGGTAGGATTTTGCAGGACCCTCTCGGTGTCTGAGAAGTCCGTGATATGCTAGCCAAGTTTGCAACCAGCGCTGTGCTACCTGTCCCAGCCTGATATGGATCTAACATGTGGTCAAAGGAAGAGAAAGGGGCTGCTCTTCATCCCTGACCTGTCAGCCGAAGTCCAGGTGATCACACCTCTTCCATTGCAACGAAGACCCAGGAATGCTTGGCAGAGCTCCTGGGCGCTTGCAGAGCATGTGCTTGAAAGCAATCTGGTGCACCAGGGTGTACATACCTAACAATGTGTAAATTATTGGAAGCTATTGCTAGGAACCATACCACGAGAGATGATGGGGCAGGTAAACATATTTGGGGGTCTGGCTACGAGCGGAAATGTGTGATGAGACAATTTAAACGTTAAATTAAATTACATTTTTTAAATATATTTATATATATAAAAAGACCACCCGAACCTACAGTGCAGAATACTTTGCCCCCTTTCCCATTTTGCTTTGATACAGCTTTGATCTCTGCTAAGCTGGGGGGTGGGAAACAAGATAATCCCCACGGCCATGTAAGGAGAATGGACTCACCCAGGCAGGTGCATACACACACTCACACACGCACACACAACATGTTCTGCCATAGTTAGTTACATTCAACTGTGTTTCCTGATCATCTTGTTAAGCTGTTCCTCTCCTTCGGGTTTCGACGGCCGTCTCCCAGCCCTGCAGCCAGCATCCTGACCAAACTGTGCCCTCGGCGGCTTCTACCAGATGTAGCCTCCGTCGTCGGCCTCTCCCGCCTCCCCTTCCTCCTCCTCGGCCTCCTCGCCGGCTTCCTCAGTCTCTTTCTCTTCCTCGTCTTCCCACCCGACGCCACTCCCAAAGTCCCCAGAGAATCCAACGATATCATCTGCAACGACAAGAACAACAACAGCAGAAGCAGCAGCGTTAGTAAGGAAACGGCGGTGCGGCACTTTGGTAACCGTGGATGGTGAACCCTCCCCCTCAGAAGGCATTCATTCACTTCTTCCATGGCGAGGAAGCCTGTCCGCTCAACTCTACAAGTGGGGCCGACAGGAGCGAGCCAGCAGGAAATCACACTGAGCAAGTTGGAGTTAACTCTTTGTTAGCAAAACAAAAAACAAAAAAACCCACAACAACAACAACAACCCAGGAGTGTCAGGCCTTGTGAGCACAGCAACTCGTCTCTGGCAAGTCTTGCCCCCCTTCCCCCACCCAGAAGCACTTGCTGAGACTGGGTTCCTACCTCCTCACTGCTGCCTAAGTCCATTGTTTGTGAAGTTAACTCTTTATTCGAAGAAACCAAAACAGCGCAGGCCTAGAGATCACAACAACTCTTCCTAGTAGGTCTTGCCCCAGTGAAGCAGTTGCGAGGTTCCCACCTTCCCACTGCTCTGTAAGGCTCCTCCCTCAATTCCTTCCCCGGCAGCCGAAGGCTCTGTTGTCTTGTCTCCCATTCCTCTGCCCTCTTCATTTCTCTGCATGTTCTGGGAGACCAGGGGGAGGGGAGCTGGTCTCCGCAGGAGGGGGAGACACTTGTGCCTCTTCACTAGCCAGTCTCCTCTCTGCCTCTTGGCCTCCCTCCTCTCCTGCTTCAGCTTCAGGACTCCTCTCTGCCACAGACTCTCCCTGCTCACTCAGTCCTGTTACCTCTTCAGCTTCCGACGCCTCCTCTTCCCAGTCTTCTCCCTCTGACCACTCATTGTGGTCCCACCACCATTCCCTGGGCTCTGAGCTTTCTTGTGGGTTCCACAGCTGGTTCTTTCCACCGTCCCTCTGCATCCAACCAGTCCACGACAGGGGCCACGTTGGAGGCCCCCCTTGTTGTGTGCAACGTGTACGTTTTGTGCTCCAACCCGCCAACAGTTCTTCCCACCTTTCCTCTCCATTCTCCTTACCACAATCTGGATTCCCATGCATCCGCGTCCCTGTTAGTTCCATGCCAAGGTGGTCCACGCACCAACACTCCCCACTGCTTGGGTCACACTGCATCTTCCGATAGTACCCATCTTCATCGCAGCTGGGGATGAAGATCCCTGGGAAAGCAAAGTCAGCAACAGGGCGTCAGTAGAGTTGGGATACAATGGTTGCAGCAGCAGGACTCACTGCTTGGGAAATGATTTTTAGGATTGCTGTGTTTTGAAGAACAAAAAAGAGGGACATATTTGCCGACTTCTGCTTTTAACTATGGATCGCTATGGCAAAAAAGAGGACGTGTCCTGGAAAAAGAGGACAAATGGCAACCCTAGCAGCCCACAGCATCTTGTGCAACTGGGAATTTAAATGAAGATCATACACTTTGAATAAGAAAGGAGCTTAGACTGTAAGGAATAACTGGCCAGAGTACGGACTTTATATTTAATTGTGCTTAGAACCACCTTAAAAAATTAGCTTCTTCAATACACAGTTAAACAAAAAATGATCTGACCTCAGAGGTGCTTTCCGCATAAACATATGCAATGGAAAACGACAAGGGAAAATCTTCACACATCGATTATTTCCCTGACAAGAATTATGGTGTGCAAAAACCACTGACAAAAATCATAACATGTAGTAAGTGGATTGCCATACATGCACACAGCCAGGGCAATGCACCGCTACAAACACCCCTGGCCTGGCCTGCGACAATGAGCTGTTGCACAATTATCACTGAAATCTGCCCAGATTGAGCACAAATGGCTCCAGCCATAAGGCTGCTTTGGGCATGGCCACCCACATGTATGAGCTGGACCAGGCATCCCCAATCTCGGCCCTCCAGCTGTTTTGGGACTACAACTCCCATCACCCCTAGCTAACAAGACCAGTGGTCAGGGATGATGAGAACTGTAGTCCCAAAACAGCCAGAGGGCTGAGTTTGGGGGTGCCTGAGCTGGACCTTAGGGAGGAGCCGTTAGATCTGCCTAAATCTTCATTTCCATGACACCATCATCTAAAACAGGTATGGATCCTCTGGCCCTCAGCTGTGGGGCAAGCAGAGATGGGGCTTGGGTGAAAGAAACTAGCACTGCTGGGTGACGTGCCTTCCAAGCATTGACTATCAGCACCGAGACATCCACAAGATCCCTTTCCCCTTCCCTCACCCATCCCCAAATAGCTCCCCATTTCCACAACTCACCAGGTTTCTTTTTGGCTGCTTCCTGGATCTGTATCCTCTCCAGCTCCACAAGGCAAGGAGGCTCTGAAACACCCAAAGCAAAACACACGTCCATTCCAGGATTGCCAAAAACCAGCTCAAAACAATCTCAGTGGAGCCATGCGCTTGTCAATAAATGAGCTGCTCTCTTCCAGTAATCTCTGATACGAGGGTAAAAGAACTGGCCTGCCTTGCATGTGCAAAGCACTTTAAGCCCTTAAGAAAAAACCACTTACATAAATACCAGGTGTTTCATTTACTAACAGCACTGGTCTACCTTGCAGGTTTGCTGCAAGGATTACTGAAGTATATATGCAAAGGGCTCTGAGTTCATAAGAAAAAGCACTACATAAACGCTAAGCAAATATTCTCCCTCCTAAAAACTATTGGCAGCTTCTGGCCAGAAAATATAAGAGAGACCAGCTTCACTGCAAGTCTGGGAAAAAGCATGCTGCTAGAGACTATCAAGGTGGGGTGATGTTTTGGGGCTTCCGTTGGGGTCCAGAATTAATCTTGAAGGTGCCTTATTTACAGGAATGTTTCTGCACTTTATTAGTAGACCTTACTAATGTTCAATTTTTGGTATATTTCTTACTGAGATGCCGAGATGTTTTGGTTAACTTATTGTTAAATTCTGTTGCCACTTAGCCAGTTTTGCCACCACAAGCAAAATTCATGACGGAAAGGTGGCATGCAAATAAAGGACGATGATCTTTAATCTAAGTGGGGCTGTAACGAGTGCCTCTTTAAACAGCTTGAACTTAGTACTAAAGGTAAAGGGTAAAGGGACCCCTGACCATTAGGTCCAGTCGTGACTGATTCTGGGGTTGCGGCGCTCATCTCGCTTTATTGGCCGAGGGAGCCGGAGTACAGCTTCCGGGTCATGTGGCCAGCATGACTAAGCCGCTTCTGGCGAACCAGAGCAGCGCACAGAAACGCCGTTTACCTTCCCGCTGGAGGGGTACCTATTTATCTACTTGCACTTTGACATGCTTTTGAACTGCTAGGTTGGCAGGAGCAAGGACCGAGCAACGGGAGCTCACCCCATCGCGGGGATTCGAACCACCGACCTTCTGATCAGCAAGTCCTAGGCTCTGTGGTTTAACCCACAGCACCACCCGCATCCCTGAACTTAGTACTATGCTATGGTAAAACACATCAGCCAAGAAGAGGCCTTTTGCTTAGTGCCATCAGTGAAAGATAGGGAGAAGCCCATTTGTCAGCATGTGTGTATCTCTTACAACAGTTGGCACTATATAAAGAACGGTGGGATATGACTGACTGGAAGGAGTCAACACAAAAGACTCTTAGGAGAAACCTTGCAGCAACGCACTTTCTCGCCAGAAGCAGAAGCACCACTCTGCGGTGGAGACACGGCCATCCTTGTAGGTGTCGCAGGAGTTGAAGAAAGGCCGGATGCAGATCTCGTACTTGTCCAGGTTGATGGCTGCCAGCTCCGTCTGGTCCAGGAAAAGGTCGCCGTTAGTGTCCAGCTTGGAAAACATCCAGCCAATCGAGTCTTTGCAACTGGCCACAAGGCTCTTGTCCAGCACTGCAAGCGGATGAGGTTTGAAAAAACAACAACAGAAGAGAGTGAGAAAGAAGAGTAAGGGGGAGCAAAGGTGCCTCTGCGCATATAGTTCTAACGAGGGCCGCTTGCGCCCACAAGTGCGGGATTTGGGTGCAGGATTCATCATCCTGAGGACCTCAGCTTCCATTGTTCCCTCTAAGAGTGAACTCAGGTGGTTTGGAGCCGAAATGGGGCTTCTGAGAGACGAGACGGGGGAAGCAGCGTGTGAAGGTGAACCTCAAGGTAAGATGAAGTATAAAACTTAAAAAATACACCCCTAGGAGGCAAAACCACCCCAAAGACAACCCAATGGACACTGAGCATGCTCAGCAGCTGTGGAATGTTGAGTGTCAGCTGGTAAACAAAACAACCCGAAGTGTGTCTGTGTGTTGCAATGGAGTATCCTAAGGATAACATGTCTGTCTGCAACTCTGAACAGGAGCACTTGCACTGAGAGGTAGATCACTTGCAGTGATTTGTTGCAGGTTCTACTCGTTATTTTAAAGAAACCAAGCAAGCTGCTAGACCTTATGGCTACAAAGACAGTGGTGATTAAAAACCTGTAGGCGATGCTTAGGAGCTACACAAACGAGAAGCCGAGCAGAACACCCTGTGGCTGAGAGGCAGGTGCTCCTGGAGTGCCTTGCCGCTCCTCAGAGAAGCTGCATGCATTATGCAAACAGGCTCGATCTGCATAATTTATACCGCTCACAGAGTTCCGTCTTCCTAGTTGCGGAATTTTTACTTATTTAAAAGCTCGTGCGTCGACACAAGCCTGTGCATACGCAGGGCCTCTCCTGGAAAGGCTGTCTGTCGATGCTGCTGTACTCCAGGATTCAAACGTCAGGCCTGCAAGCCTGAAATTCTGCACCGGAACCCCAAAATACCGCCATTGCAGTTCTGCACAGTTAAGTGTATATGGAGCAGAGGTGAACAACTGCAGGCCCACTGGAAAACCTGGTCCTCTACAAGGTACCAGCTGCTACCCCTCTCTTTCCTGAAGCCAAGCTAGAGGCAGAAGATGCAAGGAGGACATGTAACGCAGGGCAGCAGAAGACAGTGGCAGCCCGCCTGAAAGGGTCATGGCTGCGGCGTCGGCCTGCCACGCTCGGCTCACTTCTCAAAGTGGCCCTCTAGGAAAAGCAGCTGCTGTTGAAGGAGACGGGAGCCTTGCCATTTCCCCGCACGGCCTGCTTCACTTCCTATCTCCTACGTAGTTTGTGATGCTGCTGCCAGGCTGGTTCCAGATGGACTTCCTCGCTGCTGGAGGTGAGCCACGGCGGCTCACTGCTCTGCTTACGAAAGCCGAGGGACGGGAGCGGCAGAGCCAAGGGGGGCACAAGGGCATCGCCCTCCCAGCGCGGCAAGACTTCATCCGATGCATCAGGCCCGCCTGTGGGGAGAAGCATGCGGCTTGGCGGTTTCTGTTCACTGACATTTAAACTAATGATCTTCCTCCTGACCGGTCGCACTTCACGTTCTGCGTGTGCTCTGGGACCAATCTGCCAACTCTGCTCAGGGGCTGGGGACTTGTTTAAAACAAACAAGTGCGCAAAAACCTTTACCTTGCTGTGCTCACACAGCAACTGGCAGAGTGTGGGTGGCCCACACAGAAAGCTCTGCTCTGTGGAAGCAGCCAGGAGATGAGCAGGGCTTGCTTGGTTTAATGTACAAAATGTGCATTTGCTGATGACAAACCAGTCCATCTTTCTGTGCTAAGCACATTTCTCCTTTTATCACACTAACTACAAAAGGAATAATAATAATAATAAGTAGAGAATTCCACAGACTCCAGCTTGTCGTTAGAGCGTTAATTTATCAGATCAGCTCTGAGAACAAAGTATTGTGTTTCAGCTAATGAAAATGTGGCAAATTGGCACATGTATTTAACGCACCGAATCTGATTGGATGAACATGATGGTGACTCAAGAACTGTTTAGTGCAGAGATGGGGAAGCTGTGGCCCTACAGAGTTTATTGGACTACATTGCCCATCATTCCCAGCCAGCTTGGTCGGCAGCTGGGGTCGATGACGGGATTCGTAGTCCAGAAGCATCTGGAGAGCTGCAGATTCCCCGTTCCTGATCTCATGGTATATAAACTAATAGAGTCACACATAAAGACCAGTTTAGTGCCGAAATACGACAAGCTGCTGGCACCCAACAAGTAACTGCTCAGCCAAAGCAAAAACAATTTAGTTTCACAAGGAGAAATAAGAGCTGACACAACAGGAGGAATAAAGATTGACGGAACCAGGCACATCTGCTGCACCAGCTCCGGTGAAATAAATGAGCCTGTGGCTCTCGCAAAGTCCTATTCATTGCAACAAGGCTGTCCCTCTTTAATGGGAGTTGTTGGAGGGCTGATTGTGGTCACCTTCCCTCGTTCAGTGCAGGATACAGAGCTTTCTCAGACTGATCCTGAAAACATGGCGGAATTTTCCCACTGGTGTGTCTGAACTGCAGAAGTTACAGCTGAATGTGTTCCTGCGTCTTTCACACTTGAATGAAACAACCTTCTTCCTGGTATAACTTAGAGGAAATAGAGGGGTGGTGATGGGGTGACCAGTGGCCCTCCAAATGTTGTTGGATTATAACTCCCTTCCATCCTTGTCCATTGGCCATGCTGGCTCTGGATGATGGGAGAGTACAGGTTTCCCAACCCCTGGGTTAAGCCAAAGTATGCATTCAGAAATATCCTATTGTGCATAAGTATCCCCAGGACTGTGCCACTTCGCAGATTGTGAATCACACGTTTCAGCATTATCCCCTATCAAAAGCTCCCTGTGTGTGGAAAACCAGCCTGCCACGAAGAAATATATAGAAGAAACATGGGCGGTATTCAACAGAACTGTTGCATTAACACAACTGGGTCCCCGGCCGCTGTCCTCAAATCTACTCCAGAGAGTTGGAGGAAACCCCAGAAGAGATTTAGGGGGGAAGCAGAGGAGGAGAACATTTCCTTGTGCAAGCAGAAATCCTCATCCTGACTTAAGGTTCGCCTTAATGCTACTGCCTTGAACACAACCCTTTCTCCCCAATGTGCAGGCTTTCCAAGGAGAGAAAAGTGATTGTTTTTTAAACCTATTCAATCATGCAGCCAACCATCCACCTGCAGCTCAAAGATGTTCAGTCTAAGGAATCACTGGACACAGATATCAGTCCAGTAACTGCAGAGAGAATCTTTTCAGAGATTGCATGGGCTCCGTCCCCGTATTTCCATGACTGTGTACGCGTAAACGGCCGCAGTTTCTGCATACCATTCACTGGATTGGCCCCTGCGCTCCCGGAGCTGTTCTGCTTGGCATTCTCATGCAGGAGCTGGAACCAGTCACGGAGCCGATCCCCCAAGTCTGCCAAGTCTTGCCCAGTACAGGTTTCTGTAAATCAAATGCAGAATTATTAGCTGAGCACCCCGAGCTGGGAAGAATATGAAAGACACCCAAACTCTATTTTATTCATTGTGAAAGAGTCTCTTTTATGTAGCAAAACATTCCGCCTCCATGGACTAAAGTCAGTGTGTTTATGTGTGTGATACAGAAAGGACTGCTTACTGATGAGCTGGGGAAGGGGATGACTTGTGACATTTATTAGCTTGGAAATCCCTGCCTTAAACAAAAGTCTGAGCTGTCCAAATGGTGGATAAACTCCAGGATTTGACAAGAGCACCACTCACTTGCCTATCCACATCTTGGACTTGTCTAGAATTTGGCCTTCTGTACTTTTATGGGGATGTAAAGCAGCAGACAGAAGCCTGCCATTTTAAGGGTTTAGGTACAGAATAGCATACAACTCAGAAACAACCTTTATATCAACTAATTGAACAAAACTTACACAATTAATTTGCTAATTAATTTGCTAAGTTTTACTCAGGTAACAGTGCTTTATTCACTAAGTAACATTAAGCATTATATATATGTATCATGTATGCCTCATAGCAGATACTTACCTCTTTATCTTGGCCTTTGATGCCTATGTTATGTTTTTAGGACCCACCTTATATTTTTGATTGTAAATTGGTTCATCTGGTTTTAATACTGTCTAAACCTGCCTTGGGTCCTTATGGTGAGGGGCAAGGAAGAAATCTAAGCAACAACAAAACGGACCTATTTCCTTCCTTCCTCCACTTTGCAAATGACGGTGTAGCATGAACTGGATTTCCCATTCCCATGCGAACTAGCTCTTGGCAGATGTGATGAAATGATTTCTGAATCTTTATTGCATGGACCAGAACTGCAGTCATTGGGGAACCTGATTTTTGGTGCTTTAAGCTTTCCCACAGCTCTTAGGTCAGCACCATATTGACCCAAGTCTAGGAGACCCAAGGTGTGTGTGTGGGACCTGGGCAATGTGTACTCATTATGGGAGCCCTTCCCCAGCAGTGGGCTCTGGTGGGCTTACCTGGCATTAGTGTGCAGCTGAGACTGTGCTCTGAACGCTGCCCTAGAACAATGCTGCACTGTGGGGAAGGGAGCGTTCTGTGGGAAATTCAAACAGTGAGTAGACCCAGCGTAAAGAACTAGCTTTTTTTTTTTTTTTAAGGTGGGTCCATGGCAAGCAGTAGCAGTGCCCGCTGCCACAATGCTGGAGCCCTGAAACTGCCCAAGGTTGCCTGGTAGTAATACCAGCCTTGGGGTCACCTTCCCAGAACAAAATGGTGACAATGCACACGAAACCGCAGCGTGAGATGTGTTACTGGGGGAGGGAGCTTGCCTGCGTCTGGATCATGGTCTCATGTAGTTTTCCTGGCAGACAAATGCACATGGCATGATCAAGGGAGATTGGGGCCCCTTGGAATATGATTTAATGCCAGACTCTTAGGCATGCTTTCTGTTGCTTACATGAAAAGCAGCAGAGAGAGAAAGGGAAGGAGAGGATGCCATCATCAGACTATTCACTAAAATGTCCCCCCTGACCTTGTTTGGTGTCTGTGGCTGAGGTCGGGCTATGCTCACTCGCGCATGGGCACTGCCCCTCGCACTTAACCGTCAGCTGTTTGCTGGTCAGGCAGGCTTGCTGCTCCAGTTTGCACTGCAAGACAGAATGGAGAGTAGATAGTCAGAGAAGTCAGCACTTGCCAATCAAATGGGGGACGGGAAACCCAGGCTCCGGGACTCTGCTGGTCTAGGAGAGCCTGCCATGAACCTCCTCGACCTCATCTCACCTGCTCCTCTGCTGCCACCTGACGCTCCCCTCCTCATTTGGTAGTCCCTGTCCTGTCTGTCCAACATAGACCACACACCCTTACAGAGTGGACAATGCCTCCCTCTCCTCTTATCTTTTGGCAGCAGGAGCAACAGAAGGGGAGATGGGAGGCAGGCCACTTCATCACCTCGGATAACAGGCCAGACCCTTTTGGCTCCTCCTCTCCTTAAGTTGTTTCCATCCCAGCTGGTCCTGCAAAGACCTGGTGCCTGAGTTTGCTTATCTTCCCTCCATCCCTTTCCTCCATTTTGTATCATCTCTTTTAGATTATAAACCTGAGGGCAGCAACTGTCTTGCTTTTTAAATGATTGTTAAGTTGCTTTTCAGCTTCCGGAGCAGGGTCCAAACACTACAAACAAACAAACGGATACTCTAAGTTCTGCACTAAGATGACAATTCACCTACCGCTTAATGCAATGGCTGAATACTCATGCACAAGTTCATAATGGTTACTCCCCCCCCCCCCCTTGCCCAATTCCAAATTCCATGAATAATATTCCTCCGAACGCTCTTTGATGGGAAGCAACTCCATTAATCAGCTCCAGTGTAAACACATTAATCACAGGGATTAGCGGCTGTGTATATCAATATGCTGACATTCAATATAATAAATCGGAGGATGTGACCATTTCCCTTTTGTCCGCGATAGAAAGCACAGCAGGTCTTGGAAAGTATTCCTATGGCAGTATAATGAACGCTGCCTCTGGAGCCATGCCCAGCGGGAGCAGTGGTGCTCAGCTGATGTAGTCCAACTTAGGAAAGGGTTCTGTTACTAGCCAAGGCTACATGCCTGCCGTGATTTCCATGATGGGGAGGGAAAGGGGCATTTCTTTTGTGCTTCCTGAGAATTTCTGCTTTTATGACTGGGAAGATATATACACAAGTATGTGTGCAAGGGAGGGGAGGGAAGTGGGGAATAAACAAGGCTTTTGGTAGCTGGGGTGGGGCTTCAGTGCATGAGGCAGTTTCTCATGCTCCTAATGACTAGCACAAAAGAAATGTTGCAGAATTCTGCATTTAGTTATTGATCGCTATTTTTCATTATTAGAGACATCTTGCAAATGGGCTTATTTTTCACCCGCTTACACAGGTCACAGAATTTGGCTTGACGTGGGATTTTGATTGCAAAGGCATGAACGGGGTTTTTAATTATAGTGCACCCGATTCTGCTTATAAGGTAAAGGGACCCCTGACCATTAGGTCCAGTCGTGACTGACTCTGGGGTTGCGCGCTCATCTCGCTTTATTGGCCGAGGGAGTGGGCGTACAGCTTCTGGGTCATGTGGCCAGCATGATTAAGCCGCTTCTGGCGAACCAGAGCAGCGTACAGAAATGCCGTTTACCTTCCCGCTGGAGCGGTACCTATTTATCTACTTGCACTTCGTGCTTTCGAACTGCTAGGTTGGAAGGAGTAGGGACCGAGCAACGGGAGCTCACCCCGTCGCGGGGATTCGAACCACCGACATTCTGATCGGCAAGTCCAAGGCTCTATGGTTTAACCCACAGCGCCACCATATATCATGCCAAAACACAGGAGGGCTCTGCATAGGGATGGGGAATCAAACTTTCCCCCCATGCTCTGTGAATGTTAGGACTCCATGGCTAGATCCTGCCTCCTTCCCATGATGATCCCTGCTCTTTATTCTGAGTACATTTAGGAGCTCTAAGTTCCAGCAACAAGCATCTCTCTCCCGCTGACCCCTTTGAAATCCAAGGGCAGATTGCAACAGAAGGGTTTTGCAGCAGGCCAGCCTTCTGATCCTGTTACTTTTTTTTATTTAACTCTTCAGGCAAAGAGGAACCAAAAGCAAATAACAATGAATCTTCTTAGTGCTAATCTCCCCCGAATGAAATTTCCTGCTGTGTCCTGGTTTCGAACTAATCGGGCTAAGGCTTCTCAACATTCTTTGGTGCATAATAGGCTACAAACTGGCTGCTTGTTTCCTGCAAACTATAGAAAAATATTTCCCCCAGCCACTGACTTGACCTGCTGTGATTTCATGGGGCATTCACAAACATCTTAATAACTGATGGGATGGGAGAAAGAGTAACATTATTTTTTAAAAAAGGAAGGACCCCAGTATGTTTGGCTGTGAAAAAACACCACACACAGAGCATATGGAAATGGAGCATTTAGTTGGTGGGAAGATGAAGGGGTAGATTCACAAAACCCAAAACAAACTTGAGCAAGATGGCCAATGGAACTGATTACTTAGAGGGATGGTGCAGTCTCCCTCACTGGCATAAGTGATGGACAAATCTTCAATTTATTCCAGTTTTTCATTTCTCCAAACTTAAATTCGGCTCTCCATATTTCCACATGGTTGTGATTTTTTTAAAAAAAGTTCCCAGGAAAATTCACCAGCGTTTTTCTGTAAATTTATCCTAATCTACACATTTGTATGCAATTTCCCCTAATGAACAAGTGTACGCAAAACAATTTCCCCTAATACAATAAACTGTTGCATGTCATTTTTCACTCATATATGCAGTACATACACCAGTATGTGCATTTTTGTACACATTGCTACTCAGGAGAGCTGCACTACAAAATTCAGAAAAGTATGACTTTTGAAGACTGTGCTTTGGTTCTGGGATTGTGTTGGAAAGCATGAAGTAGGTTCGTTCATCTTTACACGCAAACTGAATTGAATTTCTCCTCCCACCCCCTACTCATTGGAGGCTTTCAAACAGGCTGGACCGCTCTGGATTTCCTGCATCAAACTACATGTCCAACAAGACCACCTAAATCTATGGTTTCAAGTGGTTGGTTCAAAGCATGTTACAGCTATTTACATAGCGGCAAAGCCATAATTTCAATGCTCCACCTCACTGCCAGATCAGTGCTCGGGATGCGAGGAGACAAGCAGGAAAGACTCAGAATCCTCACTTCCTGTTGCAAATTGCCCCGGCCACCATACGGAGCAATCCAAAAATGGCCGTAAAAGATCTCTGAGTAGCATGCTTCAGGAGCTGTATAAAAACCAGCCTCAGTTTTTAGCAAAGGAACCATGCTTCGGTTTCTGAATCAGTTTACTCCAGGCTGGGAGGCGATTCTTCACAAGCCTCGCTTCTCTATTTTGAGAGAGTTAAATGCAATTGTATGTGCTAAAGGCAAGAGCTTAGTTGGAACAGACTCCCCCATTCCAACAGCCAGAAGGCAGAAAAAGTAGGTCAGCACAGCATAACAAGGGCTACCCAAACGAGCTTTGGCTCAGTGAGTCACACCAATCCTGCACAGCTTCACTGTACTGCATGTAACGCAAAGGCATATTGCACTCACTTCCAATACTGTAAATATACCACTGCACTGTTACCCAGAGACTCACTTTGTCTAGAAGGAAAGTCAAACGACCTCAGACCCTTGGTGATACTTGTATTGCTGCTGTCCATCTTTTTATGGGACCTGCTTTACATTTCATGGAATCAAAAAGTTGGAAGGTGCCTCGAAAGGTCAACGAGTTCAGCACCCCCCTACAGCAACCTTAACAGAGGGCCAACCAGCATGTGCTTAAACAGCTCCAGCAGAGGAGAACCCACCACCTCCCAAAGCAGTCAAAGAGCTCTTACTGTTAGGAAGTTTCTCCTAATATTAAGCTGAAATCTGCTTCGTTGCCATTTCTACCTGTTGGTTCCAGTCATGATTCCGTGGGCCAAAACCATTCACAACGTCCTAACTGTATGCATTTTGTTTCCAGAATGTGATGTTTTGATACCAACATCTGGGTAACAGACATTCTCCCTTTTCTAACCAACACCAGGGACAGCCAATAGTATTTCCTTCCCCAGAAATGAAGGTGCCCTTAAAAAGAAAAAAGGATTCCTTGATCTTGCTGCCAAAACTCATCTTGATTTCTGGTCTGGTCAATGGGCCCAGCAGGTTTTCATATCGTTTCAAAAACCTGTTTTATTACAGGTGACAATGAGGATAAAATAAATTTGTGGAAGGGGCATAGCTCAATGGTAGCGCATCTGCCTTCCGTGTAAAGGTAAAGGGACCCCTGACCATTAGGTCCAGTCGTGGCCGACTCTGGGGTTGCAGCGCTCATCTCGCTTTATTGGCTGAGAGAGCCGGCGTACAGCTTCCGGATCATGTGGCCAGCATGACTAAGCCACTTCTGGCGAACCAGAGCAGCTCACGGAAACGCCGTTTACCTTCCCGCTGGAGCGGTACCTATTTATCTACTTGCACTTTGATGTGCTTTCGAACTGCTAGGTGGGCAGGAGCTGGGACCGAGCAACGGGAGCTCACCCCGTCCTGGGGATTCAAACCGCCGACCTTCTGATCAGCAAGCTCTAGGCTCTGTGGTTTAACCCACAGCACCACCTGCATCCCGTGCCTTCCATATAGAAGGTCCCAATTTCACTCCCCGGTGTCTCCAGGCAGGACTGATAAGGCCTCCTGCCTGGAGAGCTGCTGCCAGTCAGTGCAGGCAATACTGAGCTGAATGGACAATTCGTCTGACTTGGTATAAGGCAGTTTCCTTTCTTACTGTGGGTCTGATTTGACTAACCAGTCTAATAATAATAATAATAATAATAATAATGATGGCTGGGTTTCCCCAGCTGCTCTGGGCAGCTCCCAACAGAGTATTAAAAACACAATAAAACATCAAACATTAAAAACTTCCCTAAACAGGTTTGCCTTCAGATGTCTACTAAAAGTCAGATAGTTGTTTATTTCTTTGACATCCGATGGGAGGGCCTTCCACAGGGCAGGTGCCACTACCGAGAAGGCCCTCTGCTTGGCTCCCTGTAGCTTCGCTTCTTGCAGTGAGGGAACCGCCAGAAGGCCCTCAGCATTGGACCTCAGTGTCCGGGCAGAACAATGGGGGTGGAGGCACTAGCAGAAGTCTGGACAAGGAAGCTCGCACAATTGGCGAAGGGGGTGCGTGTGTCAGTACAGAATGAGAAGGGTGGAGAAGGGAAACCACTCTGTCAGGCAAATAGAAATGTGTGCGCTGACAGAGCGATCTCCTTAGCGCTACAAATCCCTCCCTCTGTTACTAAATGTGTGTCTGCACCAGAGGAAGTGAAGCCTTCGTATAATTTGTTATTCTCTTAAAAGCTGTGCCTCATTTTATTATTGTCTCCGTGCCTTTTTGGTTCTTTTCATCATACTAGCATTCACGAGAATTCTGCAAACCTGCAGCATTTAGCAATGACAATTTTAGCTGCCCTCAAAAGAAAAAGGAAGGGGGAAAAACAGCTCATAATTACCTCTTCTTTATCTTTAAAATCAATCAATTACTCCACCTCTGGGACCTCCACCAAAGGGTTATATATAATCTTGATATAATTTTGTGGTTTGGTGATAAATTAAGCAGAGGTGCCAGAGAGGTTGTCTTTGTTGGTTATTATCCTTAATATCGCTCGCTAACAATGCCTCCAGTGCTTCCACTAATATATATATGTATGTGTGTGTATGTAATTTATTTAACTGTACTGAAGTACTAAGTACTGCTCCACAGTTTGGGTTAATGTGTCCTTACAATTTTCACAAAATTGTCCGTTTTTACAGATGGAAATGAATGGTGAGAGGACTTAGGGCACCCACTGATAGCCTAGAGGAGAAGAGCATTAATGAAGTACAAAATTATGTCCATGAAATGGCAATGTAGGAAAGAGGGCAAAGTTTCTAAGCTTGAGAGGAGAGGTGTTGTGAGCAGTCAAAAGACACATCAAGAGGAAGGGGCAAGTGGCTTCCATGTCTTCTGCTCACACTCCTGAGTCTTGTCCTAAGGAAGGAGACAGGCACTTCCCTCACAGTGAGATGGCCTCACCCCTGAGCCTCCAACAGAACGTGCTTTTCCGCACTACAATCCAGAAATGCGGAAAGAGGAACCATTAGTCCCTTGAGCAACCATTCTGAAACAAACAGGCCCTAATACCAAGTTAAAGAACCAAGCTTTTCCCATGGCAAAGTGTTGCATGAGACGCAAGTAAATATTTATTTCTCTGTTACATTTATACGCTGCTACCTTTCCTGCTTTTGAATTATGGTGCTGGAGGAGACTCTTGAGAGTCCCATGGACTGCAAGAAGATCAAACCTCTCCATTCTGAAGGAAATCAGCCCTAAGAGCTCACTGGAAGGACGGATCCTGAAGCTGAGGCTCCAATACTTTGGCCCCCTCATGAGAAGAGAAGACTCCCTGGAAAAGACCCTGATGTTGGGAAAGATGGAGGGCACAAGGAGAAGGGGACAACAGAGGACGAGATGGTTGGACAGTGTTCTCGAAGCTACCAGCATGCGTTTGACCAACTGTGGGAGGCAGTAGAAGACAGGAGTGCCTGGCGTGCTCTGGTCCATGGGGTCACGAAGAGTCAGACACGACTAAATGACTAAACAACAACACCTTTTCTTCGGGAAGCTCCCTTGTATTATCTTCTTCTTCTTCTTCTTCTTCTTCTTCTTCTTCTTCTTCTTCTTCTTCTTCTTCTTCTTCTTCCTACTACTACTACTACTACTACTACTAGGATTTACAAGCTGTTTGTAGAGCTAACTCCCAGTACACCATAAAGCCCGCTGAATAACTTTGGGTTCATTACTGGGTGGTTGGTTTTGTTTTGTTTTTAAGCTTAACCTACCTCACAGGGTTGTTGTGAAGGTAGAATAGGTGGGTGGGTAGAGAAACAATAGGACTTGGAGCTAATTCTAGCAGCTCAGTTGCCTAGAGTGTGGTCTGATAATGCCAACGTTGTGGGGTTCGAACCCCTTAAGGGACAGCGGCAAATTCCTGCACTGCGGGGGAGGGGGCTGGACTAGATGACCCTCAGGGACCCTTCCATCTCTGCAATCCTATGACTCTTAAGAATGTAAGGAACAAGCAAAGACTGTAAAACAACTCAAGAGAACAGAGATACAAAACCTCCCTGCACGCCCCCCCCCCCGCATAATACTAAACAGGTATGAAATTCTGACCAGACCCCCTGAAACGTTGCGGCTGCTTCTTCCCCTGAACGAATGCCCTCCCGCCAACCTCTTTTCCAGGCTTAGCTGCTGCCATTTTCTCTCACCACGGAGCTGTAAGTGTGTCCATCGGAGCCACAGACAGATGCGAGCTGGGTCATGTGACAAGGCTTGCACAAGCTCTCCTTGTTTCCATGGAGTTTCAGGGTAGGCTGTTTGATTCTGTGGGTGCACAGGAGGGAGAGATAAGAAAGAAACAAAGAATTCGTATTAAAGCAGGGATAACCTCGCAGCAAACACGCCCTCAGGCACAAGATGCGCTCTTCTCTGTTTGGCACTTGAGGAATGTGAAATATCCCGAAACTGCAGACTGGAGAGTGCTCTTCAGGTATCACTGTGCTACCTGCAATATAACAGGCAGGGATCCACAAGTGAAACTTTTCACAGAGCCACAAGGAGGAAAAGCTTCACCTATGGATTTCTGTCTGTTGTGCTCCCATGAAAGCCACACAGAGAGCTTCCGCCTGCCAAACAGCGACAGCTTTAACCTTCAGTTATATGATTTGTTCGCAGGAGAAAGGGGCGAAAAGCCATCGAGGCCAAAGGCCTCTTCAGCCATTTGGGGCGAATGCGCATGGATTGATAAGGGGCAGGGGCATACACAGAAACACCAGTCCCAATGTCACTGCATGGGCCAGATCCACTTCACACCATCCTGTATTGAGAGCAAAAGTCTGAAGGGAGATTTTAAGGGTGTTCAGATGAATGTGTGCATGCACCTGTTTTCTCCCTGCTCTTAGCTCACAGGAGTTTAGGCAAACACTTGCAGAGAGCTCATGTGTGAACACCTGTGGTTCATAATGTTAAGTGAAGGAGTGGAAGAGAGCCTTAGCCACAAGGAATGAGTTCACCTGCGCAATATGGCCTCCCTTAGGGATACTGCCTATTCCTCCTCTGCCTTTTCACTCTTAAATTCAAAAAAGAAAAATTAATTAAGACTTATGGAAATTGTGCAGGCAACTCTATACCTGCTTGTTCAGTGAGAACAGGCAGTGGGGAGCAGGATCCGGCCAACGGGCCAAATCCTGACCACCCTCACGGGCCATTTTGAGAGATGGGTAGTGCCTCCATCACCTGACGTCACAACGATGTCACATGATCTGAAATATAGCTGGTCCTGAGTTTCAGAGTCCTGGCTAACAAGTGCCACTTCAGCAGGTGGCTGACAAGCACTTGGCACTTTTAAAAATATTCATTCAATATCCTGAATAAAACAAATCACTTTTAAATCTACTAGCCAACTGTATTTAAGTGTGGGTTGTCCTCCGTTGACTTATACGTCCATTGACTTCCTGTTGTGCCCACCACAAAAGGACTCGTCGGAAGCAAGAGCAAGTCACTCAGTAACACCTATTGCCCCACCAGGGACTCATGGGGTGGCCAGCTGCTTCCTTACCTGTGCTCCAGCTTTTTGCGGCTAATGCACATAGCCCGCTGGTAGCCCTGGGCGATGCACACCTTGTGCCGGCTGCATTTCACTTTCTGGCAGGGATCCTTAGTGGTGTCCACACCTAAAGCCAGAAGTAAATGGAGTGTGAATGACTAAGTGCTCCTTTTTATAGCAGAGTTTGCTGCCTGATATAAAGCAGAAGCTTGCAGACAACCACACACAACGTGCTAAAAACCACAAAGCAACCACGGTCTGCAATACTTCATTACATGCAAGTATATCAGGACCAGAAGCTGTTTCACAAATCAACTTAAATTGAGTCTGATAATTGAACTAGTTTCCCATTTGTAGTGTTATCTTATAAATAGGGCTGCCCTACGTCCGGGACTCCCGGGTGTATGGCAATGTCGGAAGTGTTGATTTTTTGGCGAATTTCCTTTAAAAAAAAAAAAAAAAAGCACAGCAACTTCATTTTGAGATTTTGCAGGAAAAGCTCAACAACTTTTGTGTTCGGATATTCACTTTTTGAAATACGGCAGCCCTATTACAAACAACTTTGCTACAATCGACGATTTCGAAATTATTTGCACGCAGTGTGCCGTGTACTGCCGACTGCCTTTGCAAACAAACCTAAACTCATCGCTTTAGGAAGACGGCTCCCCAATATGCAACGGCAATGAACCTTCTTGCCATGTGCTCTCTCTATGACCTGTGTGGATTCCCACCACATGCGAAAAGGTGCTGCGAGAGAACCACCTGACATGGTACGTATAAGCATTCACATTCCCATCTTCGCTGAGGAACGGGTAGGAATGTGCAGCTGCAGCTGTCCTGCATGGACACAATCAAGGGTCACCTTACACTTGTCATGTGTGCCTGTCAATATGCAGCCAACGTGGGCCTTGACAAATCAGCTGGCTTACTCACCTGCAGCAGTGTCCAGTGCTGAACTACATATACTGAAGGCTCTTTGGATTTGCATTCAGGGCGTGTTTGTGTGTGATGGAGGACTTTGTGCAAGAAAAGCCCTAACCACAAAGGTGAAGTATCTGCTGGGTTGAGACCAATATTATTGTCATGGTTCTCTACAGAACTAGCATCTGCCACCTGAAATCTAGTCTCTAGCCACTCCCCTTTCAAACACATTTTTGTTTAGATTTATTTTTTTAAAACACACACACACTCTATGCATCCAAACATCTAAACCCCAAATCGGTGAGTTTTAGGTAATATGGCCACAACAACTAATTATCACTAAATTTGGCAAACAGCTATAAGCTCAGTGGTCGACTGCATGCTTTGAATGCAGAACGATCAAGTTTCGATCGCAAGCATCTCCAAGCAGCTCAGGGAAAGACTCTCCTCAAAATCTGGAGAGCTTCATCCAGTCAACGGAGATAATCCTGAGCTGCATGGACCACTGGGCTGGCTCAGCAGAAGGCAGCTTTCCATGTACGCTGTGTCAAATCATGAATAACAGACAAGTTTCAAGCCATGTGATGTAATCCAGCCTGAATGACTGGTCTCCTGAAACAGCCTCCTGCTTGCATTTGTCAACGAAGGTACACATCTCCATCTGCAATGGTTATCTACCCTCTACCAAATCGTCTGGCAGATGTAGTTTGGAACTTCCTGAGGGCACCTGAGGTTGGAGGAGGATGGGCTAGATGCATCTAGGATGGGAATGGAAGAGGTGCCTCTAAACCCAGTCCCTCCCGCTGCACATCACTAGCTGCCCGCGATTGCTGTTGGATTTGGGCCGCAGAGGACAATGCAGCGTAGAGCTAAGCGCCCTTAAGCTCGCCGCTTTCAAAGGGCATAATAAGCATGCTTAAATCTGTGTGGGTTCAAAGCCAGCAAACTTTACAACGGCAGGAACTTTGCAGCCTGGATCAGGCAGCCTTTGAAAAACAAAATGCTCTTGCACTATTTTCTGAAGGTCAGCAAATCAGTATTCTGGTCAGGCCAGAGCAGTCAAGGCATTCTTTAAATTGAATTGCCTTTATTTAATAAAACCAAGGGAGATCAAAGGACTGGTGCTCAAGTACTCAATTTTCTAAAAGTTTAGGGGGGGGGGAAGTCTGGTGCCAGCAGTGACTTGAAGATCAGGCGGTGGTAACCAGTGAAACTCCAGCTCCTCAAAGCTTGAATGTATAAACCTGCTTTAAACAGAACCAGGACCTCAGTCCACCTATTTCAGTTCTGCCCAAAGCAAGATGGAGGAATTTGTGGCCTCCATGTGCTGTGGGACTCCAACTCCCATCATCCTCAGCCAGCGTGGGATGATGGGAGATAGGAATTCATCAACATCTGGAGGTTCCCCATTCCTGGCCTACACAGATTGGCTTTTGCTTTATAAGGTCTCAGAGAGGAATCTTTTCCAGCTCCATACCTGACGATGCCAGAGTCTGAACCTGGGAGCTTGGGTATGCAAAGTATACACTCTTACTTATTTATGTGTCAATGTTATTTAAGTCAACCATGTCTACACCACTTGCCACCTTAGCTTCTAAGTGGTGTACGGGAAGGATAAAAGGATGTGATGAAATTAAAGCCAATTAAAACTGACTGTGATTTTAAAAATAAATAAATTTAAAACTAGCTGCAATTGAACTATGGTCTGTTCTTATAGCTTGAGCATGCTGTTCTCTTGCATACATTTTTCAACAGTTTAGAAGATTGCGTTGCTCAGGCAACATGTGGATATACTCAAGTTGCTTGCCATAGAACACATGCTTTGATTGCAATCCCTAACATCTCCAGGGAGAAGGATCAGAAAGCAAGGAATGGGGAAGGCTCTTGTGTCAGTTGAAGTAGCAGACTAGACAGACCCAATGGTCTTGCCTAGAAGAAAAAAACTTCCTCTGTTCCAGGTTGGCTAGGAAGCTTAAGTTTCGTAACCACACAGCATCTAAGTCAGCAAACTATTCCATCAGTTCTCCCTATGCCCCATATACGTACTTTCCCTAGAATAGGGAAAGGGAAACCTCAGGTCTGGTGGCCCCACCAGCGCTCTCTTTTGGACCCCCAGAGCTCTCCATCAGCCATATCCCCTCTCCCCAGACCACACGATTCACAGTTTCGGCTTCACAACCTCCCTGAACATTTTTGCCAGTCTGGAACCTGCTCCTGAACTCTACACTCATTGTTTTACCCATTTTTGTTTCTGGCCCCGCCCACTTCTGGCATGTGGCCCTCGGGACATTGCTGAGAAGGTAATCTGGCCCTCTGGGTGAAAAACATTCCCCATCCGTGTGCTAGAATATCTACCCCCCTTTTTTCATCCAAGTCTCCCTTTTGAAAACTAAAATTTCCCATCATGCTTTTGTTACTTGACCTCTTTACATAAATGTCCACACCACCCTTCAGTAGATATCCCTGCTGAAGTGGTTTACATGGAAAGGCCAGTGCAAAAAAGAATCAAAACGCACGTGAAGAATGGCATAAACACAAAGGCCGAAAAGGCAGCCGTATCTGAAAGCTGTAATGCCGCCAATCAGAGGAGCACAGCTGCATTTACCCTTCCTGTCCCTCTTCCCTACCTAACAGTTGATCAGCGCAACTGCAGTTGACTTGGCAGAGCTACATGTGCACAGCTTTGGCTTGTTGCACATGGATATTGTTGGATCAGCACCAACTGCCCCACTTGCAAAAAAAGGAGAGGAAATACACACACACACACACACACACACCCCTCATATCCCACTACAACACTTAGATTAAAATTAGACCAAATTTAGAAAACCTTCAAGCACAGGAAGGTCTTTAAAACAGATTTAAAATTAATCAGAGGAGTGCCCATTTGGACTTCTCTGGCAAAGCATTTGTGCAAACTGCAGTACCACCCGAGACAGCCCTACGACATCTAAACTCAACTGCTTTAAAACGGCTGTGGACGTCTCCCCGACGAGCCCCTGAAACAGCCATTGATTCAGATTATTTCCTCTCCTGCATGAAATTGAGTCCTGCACCATTCCACTTTTTTATTATCTGGACAGCTGCTCAGGGCTCAACTCTGTGCTTCTACTCTGCAAATTTCTCCTCTGTCACATCAACCACCCACCCAATAATTTTGGATCAATCATCTGTGAAGTCACAACTCTGGAGGCATCGATTTCAAGTAGCAATTAAATGATACTAACCAAGGAAACCAAGCCTGCAAACTGTAAACATTTAGAAGCGGGCGTCTCCACTAACATAAAAGGGGAGTTATTTCCATCACTCGCATAAGCACAATCAATTCTGCTCAATGGCACACAACAACCTCATCTAACATGCAGGGAAAGAGACTTAACTAACCCAAACACCTGGAAAAGCATCAGAATTCACCCCAGAAGAAAGTGATTAAGCCCATGGGTAGCCCACTCTAATGAATTATCAAGGGCAGGGAAAACTTTGGCCTGTCTACAAATTGTATTTGTGTTTTTAAGAATATGCATTGGCAGGTAGATTGTATATGAAAGACTACTGCAGCTCAGAAGTAACACCATGCTGCTAATGGAACAGAGGGAGTGGAAGATAAAAAAGGAAGACCATAGCCTCCACTTAGAAGGAGAGTTGCAATTCCTGCATTGTACACACACATTTTTTGCAGCTAGTAAAACTGAAACTGGGAAACACATCTCTCTTCAAACATGCCTGTACTCTGGCTTGATAGTCTTGCCTTCAAAGTCATTTTCAAACGTCTTTAGAACAGATGAAAGCAAGGTAGACACCAGTGAAATTTGCTCCCATATTTACCATCTTGCAACCTAACAAGGTCTTGGGCACTTGATCGCAACAGGTCCTTTAAAAAGATTAAGCGGAACCAAAAGGGGAAAGTGTACCTTCATCAACTGGCTGATTATCCTCCCAGCTTTTGATGTAGTCATCCTACATGGGGGGAAAGGAAAAATGACAGCCTAAGTGAATTAAGAGAGTTTAAACAAGAGAAAATGTCAACTATAAAAATCCAGATGCTGTTGAACTCCAGGCAAATCAAAATCCATACAGATAATGTTATGCAGAGGATGCGACAGTGATGCTTCCTTGACAGCCTGAATTCCAGGAAAGAGGCTCTGTTGCTGTAATTTCTCTTGGCTTTACCCTCTTTGTTCCCTTTTTGCAGGAGAAGCTCAATGATTTGATGGGCTGGCGCTTAAGAAGGCTGAATCTTCTCAAATCCTCAATTCTTCACAAAGCAAAGAAATGGACTAGGCTCTGTGGGATTTGTCCATGCTTGAACAGCGATGGGAAACCTCCGTACTATGAGCCTAATCAGGCTCCCCAATTCCAATTTTGGTCCACAAGGCCATTTTAGCCAAGCCACACCCACCTGACATCACATATGATGTCATGCTGATAGAGATGTGTCAGGTGTGGTGCAGCTAAAGACCTGACTTAGCCAAAATGGGGTTTGCAGGCACTGCTGATCAGCTGATTAGCAGCCCCTGCAAAGCGATACGCCCTTTGTCCTAGCAAACCCTGACCATCAGCTGATTGAGGTTTGCTGTGCCAGGGCTCAGCCATTGCAAGACCCTATAGTGTAGAACTAGGAAGAAGATCCAGGCATTCCAGAATACCAGGTCATATTCTCTTGTCGCTCGTGACCTTGTTTTTACTTTTTTTTAAATAAAAAAAAATCTGTTCACATTTTCCAAGCTAGCAAGCAATCAGAAGTTAGCAGCCCACTGCAAATCAATGAAGCCATTTTCTGCTTTAAAGTGTTATGCAATCAGAAATAAACATGCTCTATCAACCAGAAAAACAAAATAAAAGCAGTTTAATGATAGAGCCCTTGGCCATCCTGCTTTCATCAAAATGAATTGGGGGGATTGGGGGGCGGGGAATCCCCACACCTCAGCAGTTTTCTTTCTTTCTTTTAAAAAATCTCATCCACTATGGCTCTGAGCTGACCAGTCAGAACACATTATTATTATTATTTAGACAGACTGCTTTCCCCCTCCATGTGTACAGTGGTCTTATGAAGGCACTCCTGTGTTGCAGCACATCTACATTTTTTTTAGGGTATGGGAACTGGTGATATTGCCATGTGTGACCTGACAGGCAGGAGAAGGAAAGGCTCGCCTGTGGAGGAGAGGAGTGCACCTAGCCCTCTTACTGGGTTCTCACAAATATGCTGCCAGGCTCTGGCGGGAAGGGAGTTACACCAATGTCACAGAACCATCTAGAATGTCCCTTTAGATGGAGGGCCGGATTCCCTCCTGACCAACCCTCTGGAGGGCCTTATGACAGTGGTGGGCTGGGCCAACTGGGAGGAGGAAGACATGGGACAGAAATATGCCACGTAAGAGCCAGAGGTTTCTAACCACAAACACCTCTCAATTGTCCACCCTGGCACACCGTTCCAGCCAGGCAAAAACATCTGACAGGGGCACAGAGCAAGGCCCGTGAGAGGGGTTGCGGTCTGAGGAGAGTCTGAGAGGGCTGCATCTGGCCCTCAGGCCCACCAATCTCCCCATCTGCTCTCCATATTTTGGGCAGATACCTGATTCAAGATGGTGAGCCAGGGCAGACATTAACTGCCAACAGATGCTGACGCGAAAGAGCAATTTGAGCGAGCAGTGCCATGTCAGGCCTGGAGCCCACGGAAGGTCAGAGCAACATGCAATTGTTTCTAAATACAGCATTGCATGTGTCAGAGCTGCCCTAGGTCCCAGCTCACAAAGGACCAACGCCCAATTCCCTGCTTCACATGCTATACCACTCAAGAGATATTGGAGCTTATCGGGCAGCTGCAGGACTGTGTCAACTCATTCATGTGACTTTAAAGACTGTGAGGGAGCACAAGGGAGCAGGCAGCGCCTAAGGTAGGCAACCTCCATTGTTTTCAAAGTGTGAGGAGGGGGGAGGGGAAAGGCAGTATATGGGCAAAAAGAGATTTATATTCTGACTCGCGGCAACAATCTCCATAAAGGAGCATGGGGCGTGTTCTCCATCCCCACTCCAGTCACCTTGCTCCAGCAAAAGGTGCTTTTGAAAAGACTCAGCTGGAGCTCAAAAGTTCCAGAAGAAATGAGAGTGTGTGGCTGGGTGTGCCTCCTGCACAGCCTTCTCGAGAGGCTGTGGGTGGGTGATCCTTATTTTGTCCTCCTTTCTCCTTGTATCCTCAGGATTTATGTACGTGCATCAAATGTAAATGCAGACTACACTTGTGCTACAAGTGAGAGACTTACCTGCGTGGAAGACCCTGTGTAAAGCAGAGGGTTGGGCTTAACCTCTTTGGATATATTCCAGACCTCTGATTCAAGAAAGCAGAAGTAGTTCACCAGGCAGTTGTTGGACTAGCTTCCTAGCAGGCTGATCGCTCCTGTTCACTGGGAAGGAGCGAGGAGGCAGCAGGGAGGTCAGCACGGTGCAGGAGTACCAGCAGAGCCAACATGGTGCTGATCCTGGTGCATTTGCACCCTGCCAACCTCCTCACCTCACCCTTCACCCTCCTGGTAATCAACAGAAAGCTAGTATATCAGTTGTGCTCCACATACCAAGCCCTAGAAAGTGCCATCCTAGCCAAGCCACACAGTCAGAAGAATCACATGGCAACAGCCCTTGCTGAGCTCGGCCACTTCCGTCTGTAGGTGAGAAATTACATTTTGGGTTCTCCTACCGCATAGAAACAAAAAGCAGCTCAAATTTCCCTGCCACAGAAAACAAGCATGTCGGAGACAACACTTTTTTCTTTCAGGCTTTCTACCCAAGGAACTTTTTCATGTCCTTGGAAGTCTGAAATGGTCCGCCCAGCAAGAGATGCCTGCCATGTTGATGCTTTCATTCTTGTAGCCCGGCTGTTAATTCAGCTCTAAAGCACACCCTCCTTGACGTGGGTTTATAGCAAAATTGGATTTAGTTTAATGCAACCTTTGTGCTGTGCCAGTTCAGGCACCAGTGATTTCACTGCAGGCAGATGGACGCAGGTATCGAAACATGCAGAGCCAGGATGACTGGCCAATTTTTCACAGACCACATTCAACCACTTAGAAGGTCCTCCAAAATAAACCAGAAACAAAATGAAGGAGCTGCAGTAGAGGACAGAAGGAGACGATACAGATGTGATGATAAAATGAAACAAGATTATAAAAAAATATAAAAATATCAGTACTAACCTCCACCTCCTGGATAATTCAGACCACAGCAGAAGGGCAGCAGAAATAACATGAAAAGGAGAGAAAAAGAGAAGTAAAAAATCCCACACATGAAGACAGCATTACATAGCAGCTATACCAACAAGGCAATGCAGCCACTGCTATTCCTCTGCTCAAATTCAGAGTAATGTCAGGATTCATTTCCCAGAAATAATGTTTTATTAACCATTCTACTAATGCAATTTTTCGTTTTGTTTTTTCCAATTTGCATCCATTAAGCCATTTGCCTGTAACAGTGACAGCCGTGGATTCGGGTTGTAAGGGATATAAATCAAGACGAGGGCCTGATAATTTGGGGCATTTATTAAGCAGGCGGCGTCTTCCTCAGGAGGTTTTCTGTTGCCTACAGGGCATGAACGGCAAAGTCTCGGAAGGATGCGCTGGAGTCGCACACTGTATTTCATACCCTTTTTGACACCCCCACCAATACACACGCTTGATTATTCTTCCTTTTTTGCCTCCGCCAATAAAGGCCACAATCCAGACTATATGCTGGCGGCAGCCATTATAGGGCAAGCCTGCTAGGCCACCTCCCTCGAAATGTACCCGCAAAGAAGTAAATTAAGAAACAGGGAAGGGAAGGGATATATTTGGCTGGGTTCAATGCTCTGTAGCTATATACGCTGCCCATAGAGAGACTACAGTTGAGGTCAACGATCCACCCACGCTCTTGTCCAAAGGGGTTTCAGCAGGGCAATCCAGCCCCCCCCCCATCCATTCTTCTAGGTATTTAGATGTGGTGGACCTGTTTCTCCACCTGGCTCCATTCTGCGTCTGCTGAAAGCACAGGCAAGAAGCTACCATCAGCATAAGCCCTTGAAACAGGAGGAGAAGGCAGAGCTGAGCTTTCCAAGGTTCTGCAGAATTCTATGCTGGTCCAGCTGCCAGTGATGGGCCTGATCCAGCCCTCTCTGCTCTGCCAACCTGGAGCTGGTAAAGCAAAAAAAAAGGGGGGGGAGCAGCCACGCGGTTACTGTCCTCCCACAGTAAACGGACTCGTCTGCTCCAGGTCTGGATACTGCAACAACTAAGGGTGCAATCAGTTTACACGGCCCAATAATGTAAGTGATTAGATAAATTCTGAAGACAGTGTTATTTCCCCCCATCCTTCCACAGAAAGGGGTATCTATTCTGAAATCTGAGGGGTCAGCACAACTAGCAGCTAGTGACAATTGAGGCCTTTTGGGACAAATGTGGTTCAAGGTTTTCAAAACACTCCATGGATACGAATGACGAGGCTTTACTACCACTGTGAAGTCAATTGCCATGTATCCCTGATTAAAGGAAAAATGCAAATCCCTTCCAGTGTACTTCTATCCTTATTTGCCCCGAAAACAATTAATTTGGACCCCAAAGTGAGTGCCTGTCTTTGATGAGCCTACTGGGGACATGCTTAAAAGACCCAGAATGGGTATAGGTGGGGCTTATTGAAGGGAGATGTTTATATAGCTGAGAACTGGATATGCAGCTGGAAGTGACAAGCCACTGATCTGTTAAGAAGGCGGCTTGCCTCTTCAGCAGCAAGGAACAAGTGTAGTCAGTTGCCATGTCTACCTATGGATCATCAAGGCCTGGTTCCCAGGGACATATGCATCACTTGATATAAACATCTGCCAGTCTCATGCTGTCTGTCAATGGGCAGTTTTAAGTGGGCTCTCCTTCAGATCCATGATCTCAGCTGTTTCTCAGCCCTTCGGCCAGGGATCCATTTACAAGCAATGCCAGGATTTGTACTGGGCAAAGTATGGCTTGGTCATAGTATGGTCCCCCCCCCCCCCCAATAGTAAGCTTCCTTCGAACTGTGGGCATCTAACCTTTCACCATGCCTTGGCTGAAGTTTGGTAGGGCGGCCATGAGCAAAACAAACAAACGTTACCCTGGTGGCGGTGGCAAGATGCTGTTCTTGATTCATGCCAAGCCTGTTCCCCTCCAGATATTGCTGGACTCTGGCTCCCATCAGCCTCAGCAAGCATGGCCGGTGGTCAAGGAGTATGGGATTTGCAGTCCAGCCACATCTGAAGGGTCACAGGTTGTCTCAAGGAAACATTCCTGTTTCGTGGAAATCAGCAGAAGCCATTCTCCAGCTACTGCATCTGCCACACTCCAGAAAGGCTCATCCTTTGAACAGGACCGCCTTTTCCGTCAACAACCCTTTAAGCATTCAGCCCCCATTTCCCCCTCTCCCCCTTTCCACCTCAGGTCTCCAACGAGTCCATTCATCTTCCCTGTGCACACCTCTGCAGCAGCTCTTCCTTCACCCAACTGCTGCTCTCTTTCAATGCCCTGGCTGTGTCCCCAGCCTCTTTGCCCTCGTCCGTGTGTCTCTCCCCCCCAAACACACACACACAGCTGGAACACCAAGCGATGAGACAAGGGGTCCCTGCAGGTTGAAGGAGCTGCACCATCAAAGGCAATTGTGCGCTTCCTCCCCCCGCCTGCCGAAATCTGCCTTCCCAGCTCTTATAGCGAGGCTGGCAATTGCGAGCCAGGGAGAACAAAACCAATTTATTCTCCACTGCACGCTCAAGACTTCCAGGGCGTTCCACCCCCACTGGGAACGTTTTCAATAGCACCAACCGAAAGGGAGCACAGGGAAGAAGAAGAAGAAGAAAAAGCAGCATAACAATGTCTCTCCCTTCCCCTCGTTCTCGCTCTCTTTCTCTCCAGCCCAACCCGACAGGAAACGGCACATTGTCAAAGCTGGCACCCTGCCACTCTGCAGCAGGCTCTGCCAAGTAAGCAAATGAGGCTTCACATCGGAGATGGTGGCGCTGATGTGCTGTGGAGCCACCTGCCGCTCTGGGGACCGCTTGTAAGCACAGGGAGGTGGAGGGAGCTCTCTGGGGTGTGGGCAGAGGAAAAGGACCGGTCCAAGGTCCTCGCGATAGATTGGAATCCACACCCGGCTGCGGCGTTCAGTGGGTGACCTTGAGTCACCATCCCTCTGGGTCAGTTTAACCCACCTCCTTGGGGCGGGGGTGAGGGGAGGGCTTCCAGACCATCACCATTTTTGGGTGGGATTCAGTCTCTGCACGATTACAGTCGATTGGGAGGCAACCAACCTGCTCCACCCAAAACCAGAGCTTTTGCCACAAGGAAAGCAGCTGGAAAATGCAGAACACTGTCCAAAAACAAATCAGAATAGCATTGCCTGAGCTCCAATCAGGATAACTGCTGAATGGACAGGTCGTGTGGAAGCAACTGGGGTTGTCAGTAGCCAAGCAGGATAAAAAAGGAGCCTTTGTGGACTAGAACCTGGGAGGCCAGGGTTCAAAATCCCCACTCAGTCATGAAGCTCACTGGGTGACCTTGGGCCAGACACTGCCTCTCCGTCTAACCTACCTCACAGGGTCATCGAGGGGATTAAATAAAGAGAACCAGGGCTCGCCCCCCCCAGCCAGAACTTGCCAGAACTCAGTTCCAGCACACCTCAGGTGGGCGCTATTGCCATTCTAAGAGAACAAGGGAAGCATTCATGGTGAGTTCTGGCACCTCTTTTTCTAGAAAAAGAGCAGTGAGGTGAACGATGCAAGCCAGCTTCAGCTCCTTTGGGGGAGGAAAATGTAATAAATGTAATAAATAAGTAAACCCCATGCATGCTCCTCAAGTGCTTTAGGAAATAACAAAATTAGATAACCTCAGATTTCCCAGGGCAGACACAAAACACCAGGAAGCTGCAGAAACCCTAAGAGGATAGTAAAGTATTGTTAGCAAAGCCACCCTCCATGTATGTCTCTTGCAAGGTGGCCATTTTAAAGCCCCTCTTTTAAACTCAGGAGCCATGCTATGCTGTGTAGTGGCTACAGAGGGCTGGGTGAAAGCCAAGGAGACCTAATTTCAAATACCCACCAGGCCACAAAATTCACTGGCTGGCCTTGAGTTAAGTCACTATCTCTCGGTCTAACCTACCTCACAGGGTTGTTGTGAGGGTGAAATGGTGGCAGGGTGACAGGTGCAGGAGAGCCTGCCTTCAGCTCCATGGAGGAAAAGCAGGATAAAAATGTACTGGGGCGAGCGCACAAACCCAACACTCACGCTTCATGAAGAAAGATCATTTTGCCCCAAACGCTTGGTGATAAGCAATTAAGCGATCCGCCGGCATGTGTGCGGAACAGACCCCCAGCCACAGCTGCAAAGCAGTTCTGTCAAAGGCAAGCCCTTCTGATTCTTCCCCCCCTCGCCCCCAATATATTTAAACAATCCTTTCTAGTCAGCGCTTTCTGTTTCTGTCATGCACTTTCCGGAGGGGGAGTGAGGACTGTTGACAGGGTAGGTCACTCGAGACAGCGGCTCCCTCAGGAGGTCAAACTACTGAAGGAGACTGCGCCTGACCTTGGCGCTACTGAAGGGAAGCGTGTTTGCTCAGCGAGAGGAGGGAGTTACCAAGGGCATGCTGGGAGCTCAAAACGCTCTTCGGCCTTTATATTCTGTGCCAGCTTCTGTGGTGTAATAACATCAAAATAATCTGCTTTGAGAGCAGGTCTACATCTGAGGGCTCATCTTCAAAGCCCCACGCAAGGCTTATCGGAAAGGTGGGGCAGTCCAGCAGTGCCCAGAGCATTTTATGCCACAGCATAAAATAAAAACGGCACCTGTGTGTCTGGTCCTTCCTCGCTCATCCGTGATGTCTAAGGCATCTCCGTACGATTCACTGAGAGTTTCTCTCACCTTTGTTGGCATCCGTCTGTCTCAAGAGACAACAGAGTACGCCTCAAACCACGCAGCTCTGAAGTGACCTCCCCCAGGGCACAAGCCTGGGTGGTGTGTATGGAGGTCCTGGGATACCCAGATAACAAGACCCGCCTCTTGGCCTTGCTGACGTGTCCAAAGGAAAGCAGAACAATGCGTTTCCCACCAGCTTAGCTCCATGAGTTGCCGGAAGGAGGCCTACAAGGCGCCATTCAAGTGTCATAGGCACTCCACTCTGGATTGGTCTAAGGTTTTACACCTTAGCCTTTTCTTCTCCCGAAGGTGTCCTACAAGAAAGTGGCTATGGATTTTTCCATGGAGTTTACTTTTCCCAAAGCTTTCCCCACCAATGAGTAGAGAGTTTTCCTCTTCCTAGATGGGCTACCTTCCCAGGTGGACAAGCCCCATCTGCCCCTTCGTTCTCTCCACGGCTCACATGCGCACACATATGCCACACGTTATATAACATGTGCTGTGTGTGTGAGAGTGAGAGACAGGATGCACGCTCTTCCTATTCCATCATATACAGTATTTCTCCTTTTGTGTGAAGCAGCCCTCTAAATCCTATAGTTCAGCCCAGCATAGTCATGGAGCTGTCCAGCAGAATAGCTCCTGAATGGCACGACTAAGGCTCGTCTCATCCTCTAGTACAGTGTTTCCCAACCTTTTTTGGGCAAAGGCACACTTGTTTCATGAAAAAAATCTCGAGGCACACCACCATTACAGCCCCGTGACGTCAGCGGGCAGCGTCACGCCGGGAGGGACATGAATTGCTAGCAAATTACATAATCACCTCCTTGAGGGCTGGCTCATCTTCTCCGAAGGCAGAACCCCATTAATTAACAGCACAGACTCACACCATAGCCAAGACGAGGGGGGAAAACCTCAGTCATGCACAGTCATGCACATGTGGGGGCTAAATGAGGACGAAGACCAGGCAGAGAGCAGGGTTCAAATCACCCCACCTGGCCAGGACAATCCCTGGGTGCTCCCTTGGGCCACTCGCCTGACCCACCTCGCAGGGCTGTTGTTGCGAGGATAACACGGGGAGAACCACGCGCGCCCCCGGGAGCTCCTTGGAGGAGAAAGCGGGCGATGAATGCAATGCACGAAATATATGAGAGGCGACCAGGTTTTGCAGGTGAGGGGCCCCCGCCAGCCTCCGCTTCCAACACCCGGCGCAACGACGCCGAAGTTTCCCCCCGGGCTCGGCTCGGGGAGCAGCGCTGCTCCCCCCCGGCTCCCTTTCGCCCTCCCGGCTCTCTCTGCCACCCACTGGGGACCCCCCTCACCTGCCAAGTCCGGAGCGCCGGTGGAAGTTGCATGCATGCATGCAGGGCGCCGCGTTGCCATTGCATTGCACTGCACTCCATGCAACACCTGCACGCATGCATTGCCTTGCACGCCCGCCAAGGGGTCTCCCCGCGGTCCGATGCGTCCCCTCCGGCGCGGATGCAGCATTGCAAAAATAAAAAACCCCCGACGCAGCCCTACCTGGGGGGCAGCCTCCGCCTCCACCTCCGCGGGGATCCCCGGCCTCCATCCTGCCGCCCAATCTCCGCGGGGGCGCAGGCAGGCTGCGCGGGGTCTGTGCGGAAGAGCCCCTGCGCGCCCGGCCGCCGCCGCGCTCATTCCATGGCCGGGAGAAAAGCGCTTCAAACAAAACGCCCGGCCCGCCAGGCCACGCTGGGAAACGTAGTTCGCGCACCCCGCGCGGGCGCGGAACCCAAGGGCGAGGGGACTACGGATCCCGGCAGCCCCCGCGCCGGGGATGGAGGGGGAGAGGCCGGGTGCAGGGATGGAGGGACGGGTGGGCGAGCGAGTGAGTGAGTGGCAGCCGCCAAGCCTTGGCCGAGAGCCAGGAAGGGCCTCCCCGGAGGAGGAGGAGGGAGGCGCAGAGCGGGAGGGAGGGAGGGAACCCCAGGGGTCATCTAGTGACGGCGTCCCAATCGAAAATTTGACTTTAAAAAAAAAAATCTTTCAATTTTTTAATTTTTCCCGCGGCACACCAGGCAACATCTCGCGGCACACTAGTGTGCCGCGGAACAGTGGTTGGGAAACACTGCTCTAGTACTCTCACACAATTCATAGAATTGTAGAGTTGGAAGGGACCACAAGGGTCATCCAGTCTAAGCCCTGCAATGCAAGAATCTTTTGCCCAACGTGGGGCTCAAACCCACAACCCTGAGATTAAAAGTTTTACTTACGCAAAACCCTAAAAGTTGGCAAGGGGGAGCTGCTCCTTAACCTTTTCTCTTTTAAAAAAACTTTCAAAATCTGTCCATTACAGCTGTGTGGAGTTCTAGCTGCTGCTGGCATCTTCCTTTGAGAGGGAGGGAGGCAGCTCTGTTGGGAAGCAGCCATTGCACTCAAGCCAGCAGTATTTCGATGTTGGGGGGGGGAGGGATGAAGACAAAACTCCCCACCCACTCTGGTTTCACGGAAAACTCTCTTCCCTTAAAAATCACTTCCGGGTTAAAGAGTCAGCAGTCACCCAGTTAATGGAGTGTCAAAGTGAGCATTTTGGCCCACTCTCTTATATACCCCAGTTCAATGTGTTTGGAAAGCCGGTTTAGCAATGGGGAGATAGACTGCTGCTGTCAATCAAACAACCATCACTTTATCATGAGCACAGAGGACGGGGGGTGGGGGCAAGGTGAGGAATCAATCCAAATCCAGTCGTGCTCAGAAAGCTAAACATTATATATTGAGCTGTGAGTCAACAGTTCAAATACTGCCTCAGTCATGATCCGGCAAGGCCTCTCATTCTCCTCAGGATTCCAGATTGGTGATCTGAGGAACACTGTGTAAGAAAATATGAAGCTGCCCTATGTCAGTTTGGAGTATTCGTCCCATCTTGTCTACTCTGTGGCACCAGATCTCCAGATTCTTGGGCACAGATGTTTCCCCATTTTGTTAACTGGTCCTCTGTCACTGGAGGGGCCAAAGATTGAGCCTCTAAATGAGAAGCAGCTAAGCCGAAAATAAAAAATACACACCAGAAAGGAATCTGCTTGTGTACCACCACTCTGTTCTGGCCAAAGGAGGAAACTACAAGGAGGTCAGCCACAAAACTAAAGGAAGCCTCAACAATAAGCTAGAGCTGGTCAGCTGATGCTCCTGGGGCCTCCATAGAAGTCTCAAAACCAGGCCTTCTCAATATCCTGAGCAACTAGACGACCTGCTCCTGGTGACTACAAACCATATTTGCCTTTTACGCAATCTCTTTCTCTTTCCACCCCCCACAGGGATTGAGTCACTGAAATGTTCTCCCAGCTGCGGGGGACCAACTCGGTTAAGCGACTCCCACGAGGCTGAGAGAAAATGTAGAGGACCCCGTGAGCTTCCTCAGTAGGGAGCTATCGCCCATCCCGGGTGGCTCGCCAAAGGACGTCTCTGTGCAACGCACACGTTGACAACCCCATCTGCCTCATGTAGACGATCTGCAGATTTAGACGTTGCTTTGGGAGTAGGGTGTAACAACAAAAAAATGCCATGTGCTAAGGGAACCTTGTATTTCAGGTGATGTAACTCAACAGGAAGAGTAGGCTATTTGCTTGCACACTTTTTCGTTGCGGTGGCTACTGATCCCAATATCTGCCTCCCTGCTTCCATCGGTTTCAAATCTCAACACCCCAGCCAAACCAGAGAAGTGTTCCCAGCGTGACGCGATCTGCCACTTTCCCCAGGAACAGCGTCCAAGCTGCCTGATTGTCCTTTCCTGAGCCACCTGCCTCTCAAATAGCTCAATGTTCTATTAGCTTAAAAACCTATTAACAACCCTTTTAATGAGGCGATGTTAGGCGAGCAGGGGGGGGGGAGGGAGAGGAAGAGAGAAGAGACAGTATCATGCTGCCAAGGAACCTTTCATCTCTCTGCCGCCAATTCAAACCCACAGCAGATCAGTGGTGGCCAAAAACGCCTTTTCCAGAACACATTTACATCGTACAAAGACTCAGGCGCACGGCACAGCAGCTCCCTGGGGCGGTCCAGCCATAGCTTCCATTTTACGCGCAACAACAAAAACAAAAAGTGTATAAAATTTTAATGACAAGAAGAAGGCAAAATGATGGTTCCTACCACTCTTCAAGCAGGCGGCTACTGCGTATTTCAGATATATGCAGCAGGAGGTGGAAAGCAGCAGAGAATAAAATCTTATACTTTTATCACAGGTCATTAGCTACTTTTCAGATAGAACATGAACCATGTGGGGCAGGGGGAGCTAAGGTAAAGTAGGGGAGGGATCATAGCTCATTGGCAAGGTGCATGTTTTGCAATTGGGAGTAGACCTCTACCTGAGACCTGGGGTGCCACTCCTGGTCAGAGAAGGCAATATTGCCCTAGATGGGCAAACTCCATACAAAGGAACTCTGCTGGAAGCACATAACACCGGTCCTAAAAGATCTACATGGGCTCCCAGTATATTTCTGAGCACAGTTCTAAGTGTTGGTGCTGACCTCTGAGGATGCACAGAGTGCCGCCTGCATTGCAGGGGGTTGGACTAAATGATCCTTGGGGTCCCTTCCAACTCTACAATTCTGTGACCACTTTTATCCCCAGAGGTCACACTTTATTTCCAGGTCAGCTCATTGCACCCATGATTCTCTCCTCAATCCAGCCTCGAGTTGTTCTTGTTCTTCCTGTGCAGCTGGCTACCCACACTCCCAAGCTAAAGGTTTGTTGTTGTTTTTCAGGGACTCCTGCCCTGTCCGTTCCCTCGCTTTGCTGCACCAGAAGCCAAAACCACACAGGCATAAATCACGGCAAAAACGCCACTGCCCATATTTTCACACAAAACAACCTGGAACTTCCATTGCTCTTGAAGAACAAAAGGGCCATAAAATATTTCACGGAACGTCTATTTGCACCTGGCTGAAACGTATGTCTGCTGCAGCAAAAACAATATGTGATAGGAGTTATAGATAAAGATGAAAGTGTGGGGGATCTTAAAGACAGTCTTGGGTCATACTGGCACATTAAGCAAAATATGAAAATGGCCTCCCATCAAGACTACAGTTCCTTTAATCTGGAAGTGTCCCCCCCATGATTTAGCTGTGTTTTTTTCCAAGACCCACTGACTATAGAGCAGGGAGAGGCCTTGGCTGGTCACTTAGTCCCAGCTCCCTTACGGCACCCTCCATAAGAGGATATCAGCAAGGAGGGGGAACCCCAGGGTTTGCAGAGGTGAAATAAAAAATATCAAATACCCTAAGCAGGGGATTGGGCAATCTCAAAAACAGCCTAGTGTTGACTAGGCATACTGAGAAGACACAGAATGCTGAAAGATTGCTTGGGGGAGCAGGGGAGTCAGAAAACAGGGTTGCGGGTGGAATGGAGTGTCTAGAATCCAGAAGAGCAGCACTCCACGCTGTAATGCCATGTTGCAGGTCCCAAGCTGCAACATTCTATTCGGCAGCAGCCGCACAGTTGGGCATCTTATGAATGGATAAGTGACAAGAGAATGCAGGAGTGTTTTCAGTTACTTTCTTAGCGATGCTGCCCTTCATATACCCATGCATATATATATTTTTAAACCCTCTCATTGCTATTATTTTTCATCCTGATATTGTGCAGAACAGCAAGGAGCTAGTCCCAATCCCTGCCAGGATAAACAGTCTAGATCTGGGAGGCAACATTTGCATTCCGAGTCGAAATCAAAAGGTTCATTTCTTGCAATGCTGAATAAGACTGCAGAAGAACCAGCTGCTACATCCTGCCGCTGCTGTGTTCACGCATACAGCACATTCACAAAAAGAGAGGGGCGGCTTCCGTGGCAGGAAACTGATCCCAACATTAACCATATAGGCTTAATCAGCCCCAAACTGACATGTTATCCGTGTGCTTTTAAAGGGAGGGCCACTGGGGCAGAAAGCTCCATTCTTCCTCAAATTACCGTATTTTTCACACCATAGGACGCACTTTTTCCCTCCTAAAAAGCAAGGGAAAATGTGTGTGCATCCTATGGAGCGAATGCAGGCTTTCGCTGAAGCCTGGAGAGTGAGAGGGGTCGGTGCGCACCGACCCCTCTCGCTCTCCAGGCTTCAGGAAGCTATCCGCTAGCCGTGAGAGACCCAGCTCTCCCACGGCTAGCGGAGCGCTGCATTAATCCCGAAGCTTGGGGCGTGCGGAGCTCAGCGCGCCCCAAGCTTCTGGGTGCCGGAAAGGTCTCCGCTAGCCGTGGGAGAGCCCCGCGACGTCGCGGGGCTCTCCCAGGGCTAGCGAAGCGCCGCGCTAATCCCGAAGCTTGGGGCATGCGGAGCTCAGCGCGCCCCAAGCTTCTGGATGCCGGCAAGGTCTCGCTAGCCCTGGGAGAGCCCCGCGACGTCGCGGGGCTCTCCCAGGGATAGCGAAGCGCCGCGCTAATCCCGAAGCTTGGGGCGTGCGGAGCTCAGCGCGCCCCAAGCTTCTGGGTGCCGGCAAGGTCTCGCTAGCCCTGGGAGAGCCCCGCGACGTCGCGTGGCTCTCCCAGGGCTAGCGAAGCGCCGCGCTAATCCCGAAGCTTGGGGCGTGCGGAGCTCAGCGTGCCCCAAGCTTCTGGGTGCCGGCAAGGTCTCGCTAGCCCTGGGAGAGCCCCGCGATGTCGCGGGGCTCTCCCAGGGATAGCGAAGCACCGCACTAATCCCGAAACTTGGGGCATGCGGAGCTCAGCGCGCCCCAAGCTTCTGGGTGCCGGCAAGGTCTCGCTAGCCCTGGGAGAGCCCCGCGACGTCGCGTGGCTCTCCCAGGGCTAGCGAAGCGCCGCGCTAATCCCGAAGCTTGGGGCATGCGGAGCTCAGCGTGCCCCAAGCTTCTGGGTGCCGGCAAGGTCTCGCTAGCCCTGGGAGAGCCCCGCGACGTCGCGGGGCTCTCCCAGGGATAGCGAAGCGCCGCGCTAATCCCGAAGCTTGGGGCGTGCGGAGCTCAGCGCGCCCCAAGCTTCTGGGCGCCAGCAAGGTCTCCGCTAGGCTAGGCTAGCGGAGACCTTGCCGGCGCCCAGAAGCTTGGGGCGCGCTGAGCTCCGCACGCCCAAGCTTCGGGATTAGCGCTCCGCTAGCCGTGTCTAGGCTGCGGATAGCAGCCTGCTTCCCGGAGCGTCGGGCGCCCTGAAAGCAGAGCTCCAGGCGCTTCGGGAACACATCCGCAGCGTGGGGAGCCTTGCAGGAATTCCCCACAGGGCTCCCCACGCTGCGGATAGCAGCCTGCTGCCTGGCGGGTGGGGCGCCCTGAAGCAGAGCGCCCCTCGCGCCAGGCATACATCCGCAGAGTGGGGAGCCTTGCAGGAGTTCCCCACAGGCCTCCCCACGCTGCGGATAGCAGCCTGCTGCCTGGCGGGTGGGGCGCCCTGAAGCAGAGCGCCCCTTGCGCCAGGCATACATCCGCAGAGTGGGGAGCCTTGCAGGAGTTCCCCACAGGGCTCCCCACGCTGCGGATAGCAGCCTGCTGCCTGGCGGGTGGGGCGCCCTGAAGCAGAGCGCCCCTCGCGCCAGGCATACATCCGCAGAGTGGGGAGCCTTGCAGGAGTTCCCCACAGGGCTCCCCACGCTGCGGATAGCAGCCTGCTGCCTGGCAGGTGGGGCGCCCTGAAGCAGAGCGCCCCTCGCGCCAGGCATACATCCGCAGAGTGGGGAGCCTTGCAGGAGTTCCCCACAGGGCTCCCCACGCTGCGGCTGGCAGCCTGCCGCCCGGCGGGTGGGGCGCCCTGAAGCAGAGCGCCCCGCCCGCCGGACAGACATCGGCCAGCCCCACAAGCTCGGGGGACAGCAGGGAGGCGCAGCGCCACTATCCCGCTGTTCCTCGACCTTGTTCGGTTTCCCTGACCTCCTTTTGGGGGGGAAATAAAGGGGAAATTTTTTTCCTTTATTTCCCCCCCAAAAAACTAGGTGCGTCCTATGGTCCGGTGCGTCCAATCGTGCGAAAAATACGGTAATAATGTACCTACCTACCAGTGGCAACTGACAAGCATGCAAGCTCTGGGGAAAGACTCAATTCACACCTGCCTGCAGTGGCGTGGCTGCCTCTCCAAGTTGGTTTGGCACAGCAAGGAAGGACTCCATAACACCATTGGTGGGCACCAATTGCCCATTAAATCAACAGACCCAACCAGGGAGCAGCACATGGGTAGCCAATCGGTGCAAGACATGGTGCTGGCATCTTAAATTTGTGCCCTCCCTCCCTCTGCCAGCACCACAAGGGCTTATTTTTTTGCAACAAAGCCAGGCCTGCTCTACTCCCCAGTGCTGCGCTCCTGCATAAGACAAGCCCAGCTAGATCAGGCCAGTGCCCATCTAGCCCAGCCTCCTTGTCTCACAGTGGCCAGCCGGATGCCCATAGGAAGACCACAAGAAGGCCCTGAATGCAGAAGTGCCTAGAAGTGATTCCATTTGTATTCAGCAGAGGTAGAACACAACCACTGCAGCTAGCAGCCATTGATGTCTTCCATGAATTTGTCTAATCCTCTCTGAAAGCCATCTGATCTGGTGGCCATCTCCAAATAGCGGATTCCATAGCGTGTGCAAAGAAGCGCTTTATTTAACCAGTCCCGAGATTTCCCTCATTGCCTGTCCTTATTCTTCCAGCTGCCGTGCTCTCCGACTCAGTAGCCTGGAGGAAACACTATTTGAAGGCACAGCAAACTCCTTAACTGTGGTGTCCTGCTGCGGAGCCACACCTTGGACCAGACACACAGAACACTTGCCAAAACGTTGGGGGCCCTTGGAATAAGAAGTCAATTCCATTATATGTGCTACTAAAAGGATGGCCCTAAAAAGTGCCAGTGGGAATAGGTGTTCTTCCGCCCATACGTTCTAATGACAGCAAAGAGAGAGAGAGACTTTTACCTCCCATTAGTGTGATTGATTTTGAAAGAAGCCAGAAGAAAAAAAGAAAACCGGCTCTTCGATGCATTTAGCCATAATGTTGACGTTTTGTGCAGTCTCGGCAAAGCACTGATGAGTCCTGCTCTTTGAAAAGTCAGGCTTATTATCTTTCTTTCCGAAGATGCCATATAATGTTAAAAGGTACAAGGAAATGAGCAACTTGTCTCCATCAGAAAGATCTGGCTTGCCAGTGGAAATCTCCCCTCTTTCACTGCTCCTGTTTTGCCCAAACCAAGAAACTAGGGTTACCAGTTTTGGAACAAGTTAGGATCTTAAACCAACTTCCACCTGTAGCCTACAATCCTGGTTTCCCCCATGAAGCTGGTATAGTTTACTGGTTTGGATGAAATTATAGTTAATTAGAGCCTTCCTGAATTAATCATGGCTCTTGAAAAGCAGCTGCCTGTGCAAGCAAAAGCCTGGTCCATATTTCAGCTTATTAAGCCAAAATACCATAATCTGAAAGCAGCCACAGTCTCCAAACATGCTCTCTCATTTGTGGCCAGCTATCTTAAAAAACACAGAGGGAGGCTTTTCTGGTCAGATCACTTTTAGCTTGCAGCAGTTACCCTTTTACTGCTAGTAAATCTAAATTAAGTTTGTACTTGGCTGGTGTCACAGCCTGGCTGCTACCGCTCTCGGCGTATTGTCAGTAACTGAAGCATTTGCTACCATAGCATGTGATTATGGCCACAGGATGTTTATGTTGCACTAAAGCAAAGGAATAGACAGATTCATGGGGAATGGGCTCATCAACTGATATGACCCACAATAGGTGAATGAAACTATCTTCCAAGCCCGTATTCCTCTGATTAACACGAACTAGAGGAGAGCAAAAGGTACCAGCTCTATGCTTCCAAACATCTAGAGCAGGCTTCCTCAACCTTGGCCCTCCAGATGTTTTTGAGACTACAATTCCCATCATCCCTGACCACTGGTCCTGCTAGCTAGGGATCATGGGAGTTGTAGGCCAAAAACATCTGGAGGGCCGAGGTTGAGGAAGCCTGAACTAGAGTGAAAACTGAACTGCAGGTGATACCTTCTTAGGGTTCTTCCATGCTACTGTTTATCTTGCTGCTTTCTCCCAGGAAAACCTGCAGTTTAGCACTGAATCAGAACCAGTGTTAGAAATGGCTCCTCAAACCAAGGTTACAGTTGCCAAAACAGAATGCCTAGTTGCCATTTTGGGGGCCAGATGGCTCAAAAGCCGTATTTTTCAATACAACTTTTGGGATCCTGAAATTCATTCGGACATCAGGCGCCATCCTGACACCCAGGCATCTTCACTTGGTCGCAAGTGGCCAATAGCCAGGTGCAAAATGCGCCTGGGGAATTCCAAAAGCTGATCTGAGCCAACGGCAATCAGGCTTTCCACGGATTGCTGTTGGTTCCAATTGAATGTTAACTGGGGGGAAGTAGCAGGGCAAAGGCAAAACTGCTTGGATCCATGCCTAGAAACTGCAGGACAAACAGGAAACAACTTGGACCTATTGCTTTCTTGGCACAAGACAAGTGCAAGTGTTGGCCACTCTTAGTGAAGTATATTCAGGCTTTGGATTGGCTATGCCCAACCAGGTTTGCCACTGCATTCTCCTGGGCAGATAGGACTAGGGCAGGTCCTGGAGGAACCTTACTTGAGTGACACAGTCTTCCTACTCTCAAATGTGTTCTTGCATCCTTGGTCCTGGCTTCTGGCTTCCTTCAGGTCTAACTTCTGGCTTAGCTCTGGCTTCTGGCTCATCTCAGACCCACAAGCCCTGTTTTGGCATGAGAAACACCTTCTGGGTCACCACTGGAGACAGAACACTGGGCTAGATGGAAGCCGGTATAACCCAGCAAGCCTCTATGCTTGCATCTCCTTAGGAGCTGCACACTTCTACAGTTCCTTCGGGAATCAAACATCCCACAGACACAGGACCACCGCTAGATTGCATCGCCAAGCACGGCATCAGAAAAGCTTGGTGGGACAACATCCCGCTGGCATTTTCAGGGAGGAAAATGCCTTCCACAAATAGCGTCAACCCCAGTGCAGGAGGGAGCTGATGGCTTATTAATTCTGACAGGGCGCTCTTTCTTAAAGGAGCAGATTCCAGCGGAGTGACAAGGGGTATTATATGGAGAGAAAGGGGTAGCGGGGAGAGCAGAGAAATGATTGGGGAATGAGTGTGTGCGCGTGTGTAACACGGAATGACAACGATCTAAAAAAGAATGTAAAAAATGAATAATGGGAACGTCCGAGCTGTAAAAATGAAAATAAAAAAGTAAAGAATTACAGGAATGTTGAAAAAGCGACACATGAAAGGACAAGCATTTTAAAGCAATCTAAAGTTTATACTGGGGAGGAGCCATCAGTTTGGAGAGTGGTTGAAGAAGGTTAAGCACAATTGCCCCCGAGAATGTGTGAGCACAGGATACAACATCTGGTGTGTTCTAGCGTCCAGGCTCAGTTCACAAGGGGAGCAGCGAGGAGCAAGTGGCCCGGCCAGAGCACTGCGCAAACTGTGTGTCCTGGACCAGCCTTCCCCAACCTGGTGCCCTCCAGAACTTTTAGATCACACCTCTCGCCAGTCCCAGCTGGCACAGAATCCTCTCCAGTGCTCGCTGGTTCCACAAAAGCAGAAAACCACTGGGCCACCAAATCTGCACGGGAAGGCCAACGGTCTGCAAAGCAGGGGCCAAGCCTACTGATTTGCTATTCAATCCGAGGGCAGAGACCTGTGTTTGGTTTGTTTACTACACAACGCCCAGTTGCTTGAAGGGGCTGTAGAAATCGCAACGGAGCAAGGCCTTAAACTCGTTTCTCTTAGGCAACAGGGTGCTCTGGGAACAAAATGAGAGCGAAACACGCAGAGCGAAGCGGCAAGTTCTGTATAAGCCTGTAATTACAAATGTTGTAAAATGGGTTGCTATTTACACCAGGGGAAGGAATCGCGCCATTAGCTGAGCGACACAGGACTCTCACGGTTGGCTCATCAAATCATGGATTGCAACAGATGTGGGAGAGGAAACCTGGGATGAGAATGTATGGCATGGGGAAACTAACACCCAATAACCTTTTTCTGATGAAACAGGGGACTGGACCACATTGCACCCGTCTACTGACAACACATATTGTTGTTAAACCCGAGGCCTCACCTAAAGGTGGGGCAAATGGACTCTTTGGGGCCTGACAGCACAGTCCCTGATCCCCCCCCCCAACTCCTAACGGCAGGTGGGTAACACTCAAAATCTTGGGGATTCAGAGTGGAAGGAGAGAAAGGCAGAGAGACCAAAAGCAAGGGCACCCAAAGCTCCTTGCATTAGCTTGCAGCAGACATTCGCAGTTCAGGGAAAGCAATTAACCCTGTTGCAGGAGCTGCATCTATCCCAGCCTGTGTGCTCTGCTTGGAGTGAGGTCATTCCACTCTGCATATCCATTACAGCCACGCTCTGCCAGGCACATTAGAGGAAACATGAATACATTGACTTTGAGAGAGAGAGAGAGGGAGAGAGACAGGCAAGGTGCACAGCACAGCCTCATTACTCACTGGTCCCCAGACACACATCTCCAGGGGAACTTCCCCCTCCCCAGCGCTCCCGTTAATGAAGGGAAGAGAAGCTGAAATGGCAACCGGAGCAGGGTGGGGATGCTGATAAGGCCAGCAACCTACATTAAATATCACAGTGCGCTTCCTGAGCACAGGAGCCAGCTCCCAAATGAAGGAGGAATGACAGTGATGGCTTTTAAAAACAAGGATCTCTTTCTCTCTCTTTGCCTTGAGCAATGGGGCATGAAGACGAGTCGCAGCACCCAAGTTCCCTTGGAGGAAGCCTTAAAACTGCTGGCTGTGGACCTGCCTTTCAGAAAGAGAGAGCAGATATTATCCCAATGGGTCACTCCAGCTACAGTAGTGGGCAAGGACTGGGCACTCACATATAGGCAATTGCTTATGGTGTGGCACTCTCTGGGCTCCACCATTTTAGGATGCAGATTGGGGAAGGAGCTGCTTGCTAGGGTACGACGGAACCAACCCTTGGATGCTCCAAGTATTTGGTCTGTTCCCCTGAGCGAGAAAGAGATTGAAGCGGACAAGATAACAGGATCCGTGTCAGCTTGCATCCTTCGTGGGGTCAGATCAGGCAGGTGCAGCGAGGTGACCTGTGCATACATGGAGCCCGATAAAAGTCAAACTCCGCCTGCCTTCTTTCGCTGCCGTTATCACCGTGATGATTCTTGCTTACTTTAATTGGCAATACTCACCTCTTAGCTAACAGACAATGAATGGGTTTATAGACATCAAGCTGTTAAAATCTGGCAAACCCTTCAAATGTGACCTATTCCAAAGAATGCTTTTATCAGATGGCAGGTCTGGAGATCCACAGACATATGCATAATTGAAACGGTGTAATGTGTTGTTATTGTCTGAATCCTAGCAAACAATACCAAGATAAGGACTCGGGCACAAACCACAATGGGCATTTATTTATAGAGCCATTTCTTCTCCTCATCTTTTTTCTTCTAATTTCACTTTTGTTCCTATAACTGCATGTGCACACAGCAACGTTCTCTGCTTTCAGATGATGAATTTGCTGTTCATTTTCTGCCTCATTAAAATCTTTCCATTCTCACCCGGTTCTAATCCGGATCTTGGTAACGTGGCCCAGAAGTCTGAGGAACCATCATGAGTTGGGTTCAGTTGAAGGGGCAGATGGCTACTGGCAGAAGGACTACAATAAAATGTGTGATTAAATTACATGCTGCTAAAATAAAGCCATAACTCTAGGTGGTGAAAAATTTGTGGACACGTTGTGTCTATTCCACAAAATTTCTATTCTCAAACTGATACCTGAAATATGACATTTTTCTGACCCAAACTTTCCAATGCTATCAAAGATGGACTTTGTAATAATAGCTATTTTGGACACAGAACTTAATTCGTTCCGGAGGTCCGTTCTTAACCTGAAACTGTTCTTAACCTGAAGCACCACTTTAACTAATGGGGCCTCCTGCTGCCACCGCACCGCTGCTGCCCGATTTCTGTTCTCATCCTGAAGCAAAGTTCTTAACCCAAGGTACTATTTCTGGGTTAGCGGAGACTGTAACCTGAAGTGTCTGTAACCTGAAGCATCTGTAACCTGAAGCATCTGTAACCCGAGGTACCACTGTAATTCTTTCTGAGCAATCATTTAAACATGCCATCTTTTCTTTAGGAGCCTTTTGATGTTAACAGGCTTGATGGAAAAATACTCTGGCTGAAGTCTGGGCAGCGCCTCCAGCTGGAGAAGGCAACACATCTATGCACCGAACTCCAGCTCGTCTCTGAAAAGAAGCACAGCCCATTCTCTCCATTGCTCACTCTCTCGTTAGCTTGCCTGGAAAGACTGTCAGAGCAGATGCTGCCATTAGAGTCGAGCATCAAGCAAGGTAAGGCATGGCATTGCCTGCGGCTCCAAGTCAGAGTAAATAAAGCAAGCCTGCGCTGTTGCATTCATCTTTCATGTCTACGTCGAGAAACAATGGGCAAAGAGGCGCATTCCCTCCTGTTAAAAGGGACTCGGCGGCATGTGCAGCCACCAGAACGTTGACGAAGGGCTGTGCTAGGACAGCTCTACCCTTTGGCTCTCTCTTGTTCTCTCTCCCAGCTTGCGGCTGGAAATCTAGAAGGGAGACAAAGAGAGTCTCCAGTGCATCACCTTCTTCAGACCCTTTGGCTCCTATGTCCCATGCACAGCTGCCATAGCACTGCCCTGTGTTTTAATACTGGGCAGTGCTATGGAAGCTGCACAAATAGTGCTCTCGTGACCCAGGAGCACCAAGGATGAAAGTGAGCAATGGGGGCAAAGGAACCAACCTCTCAACACATTACTCTGCGGTAGCGAAGACACAGCAGAACTATGGCAGCTGTTTAGCCTCACTGCCAGGTCTAGACAGGTATCAGGAAAAAGTATCAGGAGGAGCAACAGCAGTGTTGATCTTGTTGTTTTATTTATACCCCGCATATCTGGTGGGGTTTCCCCAGCCACTCTGGGCTGTTCCCAACAGAACACTAAAACAGAATAAAATTTCAAACATTAAAAACTTCCCTAAACAGGGCTGCCTTCAGATGTCTTCTAAAAGTCAGGTAGTTGCTTATTTCCTTGACATCTGATGGGAGGGCACCATTCCTGGAGTGTTTATTTGCAGGATAGTGTAGTTGGGAAGCAAAAGCAAACATTAAGAGATTCCCTCATATTGAGGGCAGTGCCAAGGGGCAAGCAACAGACACACAGAAAGATTCTGATTATAAATCTCGGCACATCAGCACGTCTTCCGAGCTTTTATGAGCTTCTCTGAATTGAAGATTTGTTGCAGCACCTGCCACATGTTGGCTCCTGCAAAACCAAGCAGAATCTTTCAACAAAGGTCTCAACCAGGACATCTGGGAAGCCACAAACACCCAAAGATTGAGTGATTTCTAGCCTAGTTTTTCAAATGGCGGTGTGTCTCTCTCTCTCTGTGTGGCTGCTATTCTGAGCATCCTCCTGCAAATTGCTCTTGTTGTTTCCTTACATTGGAGGCAGAGTTAATGTTTTAAAACGCACAATTCTTTTGTCCCACTGTCACTTCCGGTCAAAACTGTTTATAAGGTTTTTGAAACCATACAAAATAAACCTGCCAAACTTGCTGGGCCACAGGGGAAAGCAAGATGAACACTCACAGCCAATCCCTCTTTCAGGCCACCTTGAACGTGTGTGTGTGTGTGTGTGTGTCCATCTTCGGCCCAAGTTGAAATCACCATCTTGTTCCAAACATTCTTCCATGTCCCAAAACTACCCCATAAGACAATTTCCTCTTGCCCTCCAGTCTCTGAAGAACCTCCCTCCTGACTGTAAAGTTCATCTCAAAATAAAATAAAATAAAATAAAATACAAGCTTGGAAACTTGCACAGACCGAAGAGGTTATGAACAAAGGTTAATGGCAACAACAAACAGGAGAATGTTCTGAATTATGGAAGCGTGGAAAAGATGGGCAGGGAGGTTAGGTGTATGCCTGTTCTTTGCATCATGGTTAATGGCTGAGCGAGGGGGAGTGAGCCAGTATGTACTAATTAGATTTGTAGGCTGGGAGGGGCTAGGAACAAGAGTAAGGACAAGAGGGGGCTGTTGCCTTGTAGTTTGTTTGAGAGAATGACAAGTGTCTCTAAAAAAAACCCACAGGCCACTGGTGGGGAATTAGCAAAGAGGCACCCAACAGGTATTTCAGCACCTTAAAATTGCTTATTTCATGGCATATTCCAGAAGTGATCTATGCCTAATGACTAGGAAAATGATAAAAACTGCAATATTATTTATTGATAATCTGCTTCCTCCAAATCTTCAGTTGGCTTACAAAAATCCAACCTAAAATGACGAAATCGGTTTTTAAAAGCCCAGATACTGCGGCTATCTATTTTTAGCTGTTCCATCACCTGTGTTGGTTGGTTGTTTTTTTTAGCAAGTGGCTAAATTGAAAGCAATTTGCATGTAAGTACTTTTTTTATATAAGTAACTTTTCGACACTCTGAAGTGAGTGTAAATTGCAAAAAAAACAACAACAACCGAGTCTTGTGGTTCCTTAAAAATAATCAAACCTATTAGGGCATGAGATTTTGTGGACTACAGTGCACTTCATCAGATTCATTCATCAGTCTATAGAGTCCACTGCCCCGTGATCTAAATTTAATAACTAATACTTCAGCCTGGAGCAACAATGGGTAGACCAAACTTCCCATGTTGCTCCATTGGGATGTTTTAGACAGCCCATTGCTGGCCTGATTTGAGCCCACTGAGCTTTCTCCCAAAGCTTTGGACACCCCCTTAAGTTACTGACATGCGCGAGGAGGATGGGGATAATTAGAAAAGACCCGAAAAGATGCAAGGGGCATTTCCCCCCTTCCCTTTGAAGAATTTCAATTTACGGCAGGAATGTGCTGATAAGAGGACTGGCAGAGGGACCCAGCTCTTTCATGTCTGGCTGGTTAAATTACATTGGAAAGGGAAAACATATTAAGAGCCTGTATTCCTCGGCAAAGAGAAACAGACGCTCATTCCTGCTGACATTTCTCCTTTCAGCCACCAGCTGAAACCTAACTTCAGGTCGCCAGAACTGCATCAAAGGGAAAGGCATCTTCTGCTACAGTTCAGTTCCATTTTGGCTCTTTTGTTCGGGGGTGGGGGGAAAGGGATGACAGGGAACAGGTAGAATCAGTGGTTTAAACCACAGCATGGTGCTTCCCTCTCTTCTATGAATCCATCCAATTTACCTTTCAAAGCCGCTCCACTCCCAGCCAGTGGCCATTGCCCCATATTGTGGTTGCAAATGTTGTGCTAAGATAATTCTAAATGGTTTGAAGCACTTCTGTTTTAGCTGTGCTGAACATACATCCAAATCAAATCAACGACCCTGCCCAACAAGCAGAGAGCGCTCGGATGTCCCAATACCATCCTGGCAGTCCCCTAACTTCAGCGTCAACATCTGCACGGACGAGGGCCTTTGATAATGGCTCATCCTCCTAAGCTGCTGGCAAAGCTCCCAATGAGCAGATGTGGAACACCAGGGCCATGTTGTCAAAGTTCTAGTACAGGCATAGGCAAACTCGGCCCTCCAGATGTTTTGGGACTACAATTCCCATCATCCTTTACCACTGGTCCTGTTAGCCAGGGATGATGGGAGTTGTAGGCCAAAAACAGCTGGAGGGCCGAGTTTGCCTACACCTGTTCTAGTATAATGGAGAGTTAGGGTGTCCATCCAGTCTCAACACGGCTCAGAGACTTGAAGACCTCTATCATGTCTCCACTTCATCTAAACAAAAACAATCACGTGCCACCTCCCCTTATCCCTTCTTCATAAGGAGACCCCTTCTTCTTCTACCTGGGTGATTTCCCCACATTGTCTACTGACCATAAAGTGCATCCAACTCACTGGTGCTCGTTAGTTCAGAAGGTGGACGTCTAAATTTGTCAGATGTCTCTAGATGTTGTTGTCATTATTACTACTGTCACTTCGCTCATGGAAATGGCTCCAAGAGGCTTAGACACAAATAGGAGTGCTAAAACCAAGCAATAAAAATCTAAACAGCCACACATCTATACAAACAGAAGACAGGTGTTTTCAACGGTGTGTTTTCGAAGGGTAGCAGCCTGCTCCAAGACTGGATTTCTAGTACCTACAGCATTCTCAAGAGTGGGCTTTCCAACTGACTCCTTTAGAAATAAATCAAAGGTGGGGAACTTGTGGCCCTCCAGGTATTGAAAGGGAGCACCCCATAGGAACAGAAGGAAAAGAAGTGGGATGGGAAGGAAAGCTGGGAGAGTGAATAGGGAGAGATCAAAGATACACATGATCAGGATTGTGAAGGAGAGGCAGACATTGACATGCATATTTTGAAGTGGCTTGCAAAGCTTCTTCTGCGTTTGTGTAGATTCCACACCCAGGATCTTGTGTCGTTAGACCAGAAAGCCCACAAAGTGCAAAATGTACAACACTTCTTCCTACTCAAAATGATTTGGTTCTTAAGCCCCTTTCGGAAAGAAACCCCAAATGCTATGATTGGCTCAGTGACTGTGGCTACTTTGATTATATTCATTGAGGAGTTCAGAAAGCACCTCCTATTTTTAGAAGAGCAGTGGGAACAAATTGGGCAGGGAGATCATAGGACCTCTTTTCTTGGAGATGAAGAACTTGTGCCCTCCAAGTGCTGGACCCTAACTCCCACCAACCCAAGGCAGCATGGCCAATTGCTAGGAATGATGGGAGTTGTCCTTTCCAACTCTTTCTCATCTCCCCCCATCACTTTCCTTGGGCTTCTGCTTTCTCAGGAACCTCCACCCTGGACTCCTCTTTCTCTAGGCCCCTGCTCTGCTCTCCTTCCTGGCCCAAAAAGCTCAGCCAACAGCACTCAAAAATCCCACTACCCTCTCTGACATTAGGGCAACTCAACCAATCCACTACCCCCTAGATCCCTTGATAATATAGACAGAAGGCAAGACAGCACAAAGGCCCAGATTGGCATTTCACAATCTCTCGTTCTGAAGCCAAACTGGGCAGGCACTGCAAATCTAAGAGGCAAGATGGAGACAGGCAGGGTACTGCAAATCCAGCAATATTATTCTACCCACAACGCACACACACTCCCCTGCTAGAGCATCGATCATACTCAAAGCTCCACTCTAAAACCTTTCAGCTCGCCAGCATCCTTCTGAAACTGTAGTGCCCAGTGCTAAACGCAGTTCTCCAAATGAGGTCATGCTGTGCTAAGTGGAGTTCAGCCTTCTGGGTTTTCGAATGATGTTCTTGTTGTTAATACAATGGAATTAGTCTTTTTAAAAACCACAGTCAAGCTTGGCTAATTCGTGCACCGGTTGTTACCAGAGAAACATGCCCCCATTCCCCGCCCCCCGCAAGAATCTCCGTTCCTACAATATTTGAACAAATGGCATAGAATCATAGAATTGTGGAGTTGGAATGGACCCTAAGGGTCATTTCCTTCAACCCCCCACAATACAAGAATCTTTTGCCCACTGCGGGGCTCAAACCCATGACCCTGTGATTAAGAGTCTCATGCTCTAGCTATCACTTCAGTTGTTAGATGACGCCCATTAGCCCCCAGACTGATGTGATTTGTAGTCCAGCAACACTTGGAGAGCGACAAGTTGACGAAGACAGCTTTAGATTACTGGATTTAGACTCCAGATCTCTGGAGATTGCATCAAGAGCTACACAGCTTCTGCTACAAGCCCCATCAACGAGGATTTGCCGGTATTTCAGAAATCCAAATGGTTTGATTCAGACCCTATCCTTGAAGTGTCCATCGGCATTACTATTTTGAGGCATGTGTCACCAGAAGTGACAGCAATGTCCTGACTGACCTGAGCTCGGCACATTTGTGCATCTGAGGTTGATACTGGAAAAACAGAAGGGAGGCTGCAGGGAGGGCAATAAAAGCTACAGGCGGAGTGTTGTTTGTTCTCACAGCTGTAATGATGTTTGTTATGTGTCTCTTTGTGTGTACAGGTCTTCTATGAAGAATGCAGCTAGAAGGAGGACTTCTCAGTTAAGCAAGGGCTCGCCATCACATCATTTGGTTCAAGATTTTGAAAGCCACTGTGGTGTAGTAGTTAATGTGTTGGGCTAGGACCTGGGAGATCAGGGTTTGAATCCCTGCTCAGCCACGAAACTCACTGGGTGATCTTGGGCCAGTGGACCCCTAACAACACACCTATGCCTGGGACAGCCATGGCTTGATTCAGGGGTCCCCTGACCTATTTGGGCCCAGGGGGTGCCATGGGCCCATTTCAACATAAGAAAAATTGGTGATGTTCAGAAATCCCTCTTCCCAAAACAAATAGAGCACAAACTCCAAAAAGGGGAAAGGCAAGCAACAACCCCCTTCTCCAAAACCAGGGGAGGGGGGACCCCGGCCCCAATCAAACAAGCAAAAGAGAAGGGGGAAAGTATTTTTTTAACTGGGAGAGCAAAGGGCACCAAAGAGGATGTCTGAGGGCACCGTTGAGTTCTCAGGTGCCACGCTGGGAAACAGCTCAGCTCACGACAATGGTGGCCCTTTGCAAAGGAGGTCAGAGGACTTCCACATTTCACAGCTGTTCAAAAGGTAGCATTCTGGCAGGTGCAGTTTGGCATGCAGTGGGAAGAAGAGTAGGAAGAAGAGTTAGACCTACTGAAATCCCTTCGTACGTACCTGTTACATGTGCAAGAACCTTGCCCTCCACCGTATACATCTCCAGTATGTGAAACCCACATGCTTCCGCAGATTCAGCCCCACTGAAGCCCAGGAGGCCCACAGGGTAACCTCAGCACCAGGAGGCCAGCTGTCAAGCCTTTCTGTATCATGGCCTAAGTCAGTTGAGAGACTGGAACTCTGTAATAGCCAGATCTGCCTGGTTGTGGTTAACAAGGCAGAACGCCATTTCCGCTGCAAATAATACTGCCCATCCTCAGATGCCCAATTATTAATAGCGCTGCATTTGGCAACATCATGGTGGCGTGTGCCTTTCTGCAGATGCACAGGCAATTTTTGAAGGAAGGGGGGGGCTGCAATCTTATCCTTACCTAAGGATGAAGGAGGATTTTGTCCTGTCTGCATTTTTAAGCAAACTGATATAATCTGCATCTCCCAGACTGATACACGGGCTGAAACATAATCGTCCTTCAGATTTCACACACTTCTGAATTGTACAGTTATGATCCTTGGCCCCCTAAGATGCACCAAAATACATCAAAATTACGGATTTGGGGATAAAATGGGTTTAGGAATGTGTTTGTTGAGATAAGGCAGGCATTTAAATCCAGATTCAGATGAAGTGTTATTTCAATACGTTTTAAAGTATGTGCTTATGCCTTTTTAAAAAGAATAAAATAAAATAAAAATAATCACAGATAGACGTGAAAACCTGAATCAAACAAACTCATGTGAAATTGACCCGGGAGTCAATCCCACTGAACACAATCCTAACAGGTTTGCACTGGAAATCAAGGGAGGGGGGAGCTTTCAGAGAGGAAAACAAACGGCAGGCTATCAAAGAGAGCCTGAGAAAACCGGCACAAATGTTTCTCCCAAGCAATTGCAGGAACAATAGAGTGTGTGTTGAAGCAGCATGCCGAAGGGGGAGGGAAGAGAGGAGGGAGAAAGATTTGGCACTGCTGGGTCTCTTTCTTGGGCTCAATCTCCGGCTCCTTGCCTCTTTCGCATGCATCCTGCCCTGCAGAGGACAAGAGTACAGTGCACCAGCCAGCTTAAGCCGAGGTTTTATTTTATTTTATGGCACATAAGTGGCTCTCGGTGACACACAGTGACACAAGCTAATCGTGACTCACCGAGCACAGCATACATCTCAGCGGAGGGAGCCTGTTCCGAGAGACTTGTTTTATTAATCCCGCATTACTGGGAGAGCTTCTGGGGCTGCGTTTAGGGCCTTGCGTTGCAGTAGGACTCCAGGGGGCTGCCGCTGCTGCGTTGAACGCAGAAGGGATACATGAACTGCTCGTGTTCCCCTTGGGTGCACAGACAAGGGCTTTCAAGCATGTGTGCCCGTAAGAGAGATGCAAAACCAGGCGCGTTTCTCCCCCCACCCCCCTTGGAGGCTGTTTGGAGTGTCAGAACAGCAAACAGCGCAGATGGCCGTTTACAGAAAAAATGGGAAGAAAAGAAATCAACATCACACCTACAACGTACACACATACAAACTTGTGCAGCATTTAACTTCCCCCTGTCGGCTTGTCAAGTACAAGTACATTGGAAAAGCCGCAGAGCACTGTAAATGTTGCCAGAGGAGGAACAAAAAGCAGAAGGGCCAATTGCAACCAGGGTCACAAGATGCGTGCCAGGGATGGGGAACCTGTGGCTCTCGGACTACAACTCCCATCATTCCCGGTCATTGGCGATGATGGCTGGTGCTGATGGGAGTAAGAGTGCAACACCAGCTAAAGGGCCACAGGTTCTCCACCTCTGCAGCAGCTTCTGGGTGTGCGCAATGATGGAAGCAACTTCCTGCTTCCCACCTCTGTGACACCAGCCGTCGCCCAGCACCATCAACAGAACTGATGCAAAAGCCACCTTGCTTCAGGAAAACAAAGCCTGCTTGCTCCGTTTTCCTTATTCTCGATTACAGTTGCTGCTCACGCGATTCAAGCTAGTGGTGAAATTGATTGGACCAAATAGCCCAGCCCTTGCTGGACTAGTCAATTTCATTCAACAAGGAGACTTTAGGTGGGGGAGGGGAAATCTTGAAAGGCAAGCCACTGCTGCGAGAGGGGTAGAAGTACAAGGAATTGGGGTGATTGGTTTTTAAAATAGTCCTCTTCTTAGGACTTTAATAGCAGTTGGCCACAAAAAGATTTTAATGGCATGGAGATAAGGTGTTGGGGGGGAAACTTCTGCATAATTCCTTCTATCCTTGGTAAAAAGGACAGCAAGCCTAGATCCCACTTTTACTCCTGAAATGTGTAACCAGAGTAAGGACCAATCCTCTGTTTTTGATGTTCTACCACAGAGAGAGTGATAACTTCCTCTTCAGAGTAGGAGAGAACTCTGAATGGACTTGTACACAATCTTCCTGGGTAGAGGAAAAGCCAGGGGTATGTAAAGCCCAGATGAGTGATGGGGGAGGAAGACGTTGTCCAAGGCCATGTTCTTCCTGGGGACACAGCAGGGTGATGAGATGTGCAGGATAGTCCTTATGCCCTCAAAAAGGTGTGTAAAAAGGAGTTTGGGCAACTGCAGCTTTGAGGCCTCGTCTTAAGCTGCAGCTTCAAAAACTCCTCCTTCTGCAGAGTTATTGCAGGATCCGGGCCCTGTCCTCCTTGGTACAGCCCCAACCAACGAAGATGCCAGTAAACATCTGAAACCCTACAGAGGATCCAGTTCTATCGCAAACAGGATTTGCTAATTCCACATTATGCGGTTGTCATAACGGGCCCCCAGTGGGAAGCATTTAACAGGGGAACCTCCCATCCCTCTTTTATCCTTGCCCTTTATCTATTAAACTAATTGGTTTATTTAACACAGAGAATTACAGCCCACCCTCACCAGCACAGTGAGAGCTCTGATCTATATTCATGAATGCACAGTTCAGCTCTAGCCTTGCTGGCTGTCAGGACAGATATTTCAAGAAGGGGTGCCATTGAGGGGCTTTGTTGCGGCTTCGTGGCCTTTCCCTCTTCTTCTTCTTCTGGGAAAACTCTGGACTAGTGTAGGTGCCTCGAGCGGAATAGTAAGGCTGCTAACAGTTCTAAATGCTAAATGTATTCTTGGAAAGAAGATACGCATCCATGGACACTTGCCCTGTGATAGTGTTCCAACAGCTCTGGGCATCTCTTAAGGTAGGCTTGAGGAACCTATAGTTCTCCGGACGTTGTTGGGAGTCCCCAAAGGCCCCAGCCAGCATAGCCAATAGTCAAGGATGATGGGAGTTGTAGTCCCAACACCATCTGGAGGGCCACACTCTTAAACTGTAGCCCAAAGGCCACCAGTAGTCCACTTTCAGGTGGTCCACAATACCAAACAAAAGAACAACAAAGGGAGGGAAAGAGGAAAGCCAAGTGTATTTCTGAAGTTTTCATCACATGCTGAAGAGGCAATACATTTCTCAGTTCCAAGTTTTGAGCAGCTTGCCTCTTCAAGTAATGCAAAACAGCAGGGCAGGACCAAGGCATTTTGGCACCTGAGGCGAACCACAAAATGGCACCCTCCCCTCTGCCAAGGAAGAAGGGGTGAAGTGGGGATCAAAGACCGCCATGACAAGGAAAGGGGCCCGCTCTGAAAAATGCTGGGTGGTTACAGAGCCCAGGAGACTCGAGAGGGAAGCCCCCTAGGGGTGGGAGGAGATCAGCAGCATCTCCTGTTCACCAAAAAGCCCCTGTAGAGGTGCCATGGGGGGGGGCTGCCTAAGAGGTAGCAGATCCAGCCTCCAATGGCACCACTGTGGCAGCGGCGGCAGCAGCAGCAGCAGGCAATGCATTCCTTGGAGGCCAAATCTGCTGCCCCTGCGGATCCTGCCGCCCAAGGCAGTTGCCTCATCTTGCCTCATGGGTGGGCTGCCCCTGCAAAGTAGCTACGGTGGGAACTTCAAAGAAGGCCTCCTGCTACAGACCTGATCCTTTCCTGTGCTTGCAGGTCACAGAGGACAAATGCAACAGTAGAGTTTTAATTGGTAAGCCAAGGGTCTCTCCATAGGGAGATGTGAGGTTTTTTATTTATTTTTTTAAGCAAGAAATCCAGCAAAAAAACAAGCCAGCCACGGGGCGGTTCTTAATGCAACGTCCTATGGGTGTCTCTCTGCATGGTTCATCACATCCCCATAGGGCAACGAGGAAAAGCACTAACACACACAAGCTAGATCACATATTCTGAAGATATGCTGCTGCATGAAACTTAATCTGCCTTGTAGCATTTAGGCATTTAGATTAACAGGTAGAATAGCATGGTTCGTGGGGTTTTTTTAATGCTTTTAAACTGGTTCTTCATATACATATTCCAATCCTTTCCCCCACATTCTCTCTCTCTCTCTCTCTCTCTCTCTCTCTCTCTCTCTCTGTGTGTGTGTGTGTATACATACACACACCAGGCAATATCAATATTTCTTCACAAGTGACTTCCCAACACCTCACTGCAGCTTCTTCTATCTTCTTTCTCTTTTCGACTGTGTTGTCTTTATAGCCTTTCTATTACATAATATAACTTATCTATTTGTTCTTAACTTTGCGAAATTTATTCAAAACATATCAAGGGCTTTATTTGAGAACAATGTTTTCCCAAATACTCTTTCACACATTCCCACTCTTTCTTAAATTTTTGGTTTGGTTGGTTCCTAATTGCCTCTGTCATTTTTGCTAATCCCAAATATTCACACAATTTGATTTGCCATTCTTCCTTTGTCCCCCTTCCAATTCCTAGCTATTAACATTCTTGCTGCAATTGTAGCATATAGAAACACCCTTTTTTGTCCCTGGGTATATCAATTGTCATAATGCCCAGAAGAAAGGCTTCAGGTTTCCTCTCAAATGTTTGTCTAAACATTTTTCTTAATTCATCATAGTGTTCCAGAATTTTTTAATTTTATCACAACCCCACCACATGTGGTACATTGTTCCTTCCCCTTGATTACACCTCGGGGGGGGGGGGGGTCATGTAAATAGCACGGTTCGTAATGTGAACTGGTGTGCTGCGGATGACACAGTGCTAAATATGGAACTTGGGAGACCAGTGTTCAAATTCTAGATCTGCCATATAAGGGTTAGGAGCGGCTGAGCTTGGACCGATCATTATGATGTCTGGAGTGAAGCAGATATGAGAGCAGAATGTTAATCACAGATATGCTTTATTTGTGCATCCAAGTGTTTGCGCCCTTGGACTTAAATTTTGAACCAAACTAATGTGAGGCGAGAGGCTAGTACATTCTTTTAAAGCTTTCAAAATTAAAGCTGCAGGGGAATAAATTAAGTTGGAGGAGCACACTGAACAGATCTAATTTAAGTTAATTCTGAGTCCAAAAAAATGACCTGCAGATAAAATTCAGTAACCGTCAGCAATTGCTGTCCTGGTGCAAATATCAGAAACACACCAGCAGCTTCTTCTGTCGGAAATTTCTGAATTCCCCAGGAATGTCAATTCTGTGAGCTGCAATTGTTGACTGCACATTTAAAGCACGCAACGTCCCCTAAAGAAACCTGAGAACTGTAATCTACCACTCATAGAGCTTCAACACCCAGCTCCCTTAACGAACTACAGTTCCCAAAAGGCTTTGGGGGAAGCCATGTGCATTCAACCTGCTTTAAATGTCTGGTGTGATGTTAAACAAGGAACTTTCATCCATCAGAATACAGGTGCAGAGGGGAAACCCCATTGGTTTTTCTAGGCAAATTAAAGCTAAAGAGATCTAGGTAAAGGGACCCCTGACCATTAGGTCCAGTCGTGGCCGACTCTGGGGTTGCGGTGCTCATCTAGTTTTATTGGCCAAGGGAGCCGGCGTACAGCTTCCGGGTCATGTGGCCAGCATGACTAAGCCGCTTCTGGCGAACCAGAGCAGCGCACGGAAATGCCGTTTACCTTCCTGCCGGAGCAGTACCTATTTATCTACTTGCACTGGCATGCTTTCGAACTGCTAGGTTGGCAGGAGCAGGGACCGAGCAACGGGAGCTAACTGAGTCACGGGGATTCGAACCGCCGACCTTCTGGTCGGCAAGTCCTAGGCTCTGTGGTTTAACCCACAGCGCCACCCGCGTCCCTTGCGTCCCTAGAGATCTAACTGGTAATTAATTCTCCTACTGTCTGTATTTCTTATAGGAATGGTCATTTTATTGTGTTTTTCACTTTTACTTTTTAAGCTATTATTAATCATCTAAAGCAGGGGGTGGGGAACCTTTTCCAGACTGAGGGCCACACTTTCTTCTGGGCAACCTTTCAAGGGCCACATGCCAGTAGTACATGGGGCCAGAGGCAAAACTGGCAGAGCAACGAATGCAAATCTTCCTTTTGTATAGTAGACTGGTTTTACTCTTTATCCTCCATCTGGACAAACTAGAGGCACTATCGGAGTTCAAAGGAATATTCAAGGAGGAACCACAGTAGAGCTGATGAAGGGATATGGCCTGGGGAGAATGCTGAGGTCTAGACAGAGACGCTACCCTTGGTCTACAGCTTTGGCAACCTTTGCAGCAGAAAGGTTTTTCTATTTATGAATCAACCAATCAAATGACAATATTTAGGGAGGTAAGGCTAAAACCTAGGTCAACGGATGGGCTGCAATGCAAGGGGCAGCTCAATTCAAAGCATGCTTTCTCAGAAGAAACCTCACCACCTTGGGAGGGGCTTACTTGCTGGAGATTGCATGCATAGGGTCGTAGCCTTTATCTCACCATGGAATGCCAGCTTTACTCCTTGTTCATAAGACACACTCAGTATCTATAGGTGCCTGGGATACTCATGCAATCATATTCCATTTTTACAAATTATGCATTGGCTCAATAAAGAGTATCTTCTCCCACCTAACAAAATATTGCAGTTTTGAGTGCTGGGAAAATGTGATATCCTTGCAACAGAAGGGTTTGAAGGAAAACAATCTGGATCCCCAAGATCAAGTGATTACCGGTAACTATCGGGGGAGGAGGGGACATCCTCAGTACAGCCAAGGGCCTAGAAACACCATCTATTTCTCCCCCAAAATTAACAAAGTAAAGCATAATTCAAGCCAGCTGCTTCATGATCCTGGAAACCCATATATATCATGACCCCCATCTCGAATTCCTCCACCCCACCTACAAATGTGCATGAGAAGAAGTGTGCAAAGAGCTGAGATAGGATAGCAAGGGGTAAAGCTTGCATACAGCAAGAGCACTAGGCTAGTTGTGCCCTTATTTCCTTATCTGCTTCAAATATACAAGGGGTGGGAAAGATCCAGCCCTCTGATGTTGGTGGACTCTAACTGCCATCAGCTCCAGCAAGCATAGCCACTGGGAAGACCAAAGGTTCCTTATCCTTACAATACACTGTACAGTCTGTCATATTTTATTAACTGGTTTAGACAATGGCCATTAGTGTAAGATGAAACTCAGTTATACTGGATGAAGGACAAAGGGTATTACCAAAGATCCATCATGCACCCCTGCCCTGCCCTCTCCTGGATCCAAAAGGACCCGTGCGTCGGAGGTTCCACGTCAGTTGGATACACGGAAAATGGTAGCCACCTGCATAGCGTTAGGAATATAGGTTGTTAGATCCTTTTATCCCATTTAGTCTGCTTGCAAACAGCGCTCCTCTCTTTCTCCCCATCTTGCAATGTACAGGCCACACAGTTAAGTAAATTTAAAACAATTTACTTACAAAATATTCCAAAGGTCAGATTCATGCATTTATCCAAGCAGCAGCAAGGCAGAATACTCTTGGGTAGAAAATACAGAAAGATAGTTCCAAACATGTGCTCTAAGCTTGGCACTTGCTTAGGCACGTCTTCCTTGGTCAGTTCCATGGCGTGGGGGGGGGGGGGGCGGATAGAGAGAAATCTTCACTTCCTACCTCTTGGGGGCAGAAGGAAGAGGAGCCTATGAAACACAGCCCTATTATCTTAACCCTTTCATACACTAACTAGCCCTATGCTTGCTAGTTGAGCCACTGACGTTGCCTAAGAAGCTTCTTGTAGCACCAGCCACTCTGTGTTCCAACCCAGCTATGCATAGGATCAGGGGAGGGTTAGAAATCAGATCAAGCTGCATTCCTTGTCAGCATCAGGATCATGGATGTTGTCAGATGGGAGTGCAAGCAAGTTTGGCAAGGCTACTCCTTTTAACCAAAGGTCAACTGCCTATTTTCAGTATGACTGAAGAAGATGCTGAGAGTGAATCACATCGCATGAATGCAACTACGGCTGTGAAGACCAGCATGCAAGTGACAGCCCCTTCAACAACGCTTGAACGTGATGGGCAATGGGGGCTGGGCGATATCTGGTTTCCAACATCGTGATATATCTATCATCAGCTAAACATTGCGATATACCGATATATCACAATGTCTGAAATAAAGATGGAGCTATGTAGAGGCACTGGCTGGCTTCACAGTTTTCCCAACATCATGATTTTTGCATAGCACACACATACATTTGTGATATATTGCCAGATCAAAAATTATGAAACCACTATCACATTGAGGACTTCAATCTGGTTTTGGACGATCTATCGCCCAGCCCTAACACACATCATGATTCATGATATATTGCCAGGTCAAAGATTATGAAACTGGTATCACGATGTGGACTTTAAAATAGTTTTGGACGATATATATTGGCCCAACCCTAATGGGCAGCCATTGGGGAATTAAAAGGGTGAGGACAAGCTTGTTGGGCCCATTATGGCTTTCTTCTTTATCTAGAGATAGATAGAACCGTCCTATTAATTCTAGGCCATTGTTCCCCCAATGTCTGAGAGCTGAGGCACATTTCCCCCCCCCCTTGAATTAAAACGGGAGGCACCGTTCACTCCAGAAAGATGTACACATGTACAGTGCAGAACAGTAAAAAGCAACCTGTTCACCTCTGCTGGAGTCACTGTTCTGAGCATGTCTCCTGACAGGTAGAGCACATGGCATTGCAACTAGAAAGCCCCACTTGCTCAATATTGTCTTCTGGGAGCAGCTCATCTGTGTTTCTGGCACGTGTCTCTCCCAGCCTTAGTTGTAGATGCCAGAAACACAGATGAGCTGCTACCAGAAGACAATATTGAGCAAGGCAGACCACCGGTCTGACTCGGTGGAAGATGGCTTCTTCTGCTGCAGAGGAACTCACACAGAGATGCAACCCCTTCCGAGAGTGGAGAAGGCTGCAGAGCCTCCGCATCGAAAAAGAGTAACTGAATTGTTGGATATGGCCTAATTAATACCCGCCCTATCGTGCTCAGGCAGAGCAATAAATCATGTTCCAAGACTCAAAGCCCTCGATGGGCAGGTCCTTCAAAGGCTGCTGGGAACTGTGCTTTTAATGAATTAATTCATCACACACAGAGAGAGAGAGAGAGAGAGCTCTCTTGTGGAACGTAGCACAGGCATTACTCGTCTCACTGCCACGAGCCAACAAAACCTCACCCGCGGTTCTCCCGTTTCGCATTCGTTCCTGCCAAACCCGCCAAATTCCACAACAAGGCAGAGTATCCCCAAACTATTTCTTCGGCCCACCTTGTTGGCACGCAAACATGGAAACATTTCCCGCCCTGTTTCTATTTTAAAAGGATCCCTGGGAACCTAGCATACCTCTGGAGCTGCCACACATGGCATCAGTCAAGAGTATAGCCTGTCCTATGCGGAGGAGCAGCTGCGTGTGTCTATTTCACAACTCCGTGAGAAATGGAAACCCGGAGGGATGGAGGAACGAGACGCTGCTTCAAAAAGACCAGCATGCACTGTGGCTGCAATCCTGCACACAGGACTGGCTGAAAGGCAGGTGCTCTATTAAAAGTGTCTGTGTGAGTCAGGTGGAAAGAGAAGAGCGATTTTATTTTGCATCGCAGCATACAATGTTGTTGCAATCCTACATGCAGCCACATTAGAGAGGTTTGTTTTTTTAAAAGGATGGGGAAGAGGGAGTAATTTCCTTTTGCATTCCTTAGAGGAAACGTCGGGTGGGGTTGCCAAGGCACCAAATATTACAGTATTTTCTAAGCTGAGAGCCAATGGACTTGCAAAGCATCTGTAACATCCCCTGTTATCAAGAATGTTTGTACATATATATGTATGTATGTATGTGTTGACGTTCCCTGGCATCACTGAAAATCACCCCCAAACTGATATGCATCAAACCACAGGCTTCAGTAATAACTGAATCAGCTTAATTTTCTTATGCTTGTTTTTCTTTAGGAGAGGCACAACATGTTTTCCTTCTCTAGCTTCCAAAAGTTTTAAATATGATTATCAGGAGGTTTTGTTAAAATGACACGGGACTCAAGAGTGGGCCCACATTAAAGTGAAGGTGTCGGGGGGGGGAGCATGTCCAAGTTAATGAACAGTAAAGAAATTACGTATGCAAAAGGGAGACAAGGACAAGATATTCAAACCAAGAGTGATATGTAACAAGTTGGTATACTGCAAAGTTAAGCCGACCAAGACTTCAAACAAGCTCCCTGTATTTTCATTAATGCACCTTACACATTGTTGTGCTTTGCAATAAAATCACAATATGTAGCATTACAGGTTTTCAAGGCATTTTGCATGTATTGTTTTCATAAACCTTTGCAAACAACAGTCCTGTAAGGTGGGTCAGAATGATTATCCTTCTACTGCAGATGCAACAGGGAGAGTGGGCTGGCAGAAACCTGCCTGAATCGACCTACTGAGTTATTGGCAGCAGCGAGCTTTGATCACACCTGCAAACCTAGACCCACTTACCTGGGAGTAAGCTCCAATGAACTCAATGACACTCGCTTCTGAGTAGTAGACATGTAAAGGATCCCACTGTTAGCTGCTACATTACAGTAGGTCTCCACATATAGTTTTCTCTCTCTCTCTGCCCTTCAAAGAAAGGATACAAAAATAGCCAGGACAAAAGTGCCCTTGCACAATTCCTTACTATGCCAAAGTATGTTTGCTGTGCAACGTAAAAGCACGTAAGAAAAGGCTCGTTGGATCAAACCAAGCAAAGGTCCAACTAGACCAGCATCTCGTTACCGATAATCGCTAGGCAGATGCTTAAGAAGCCCACCAGGAAGGCTGGAAGACAATATATTTTTCATGCTGTTGCCCCCACCCTAGCAAGCAGTGTTCAAGAGCCATACGACCTCTGAACACAAGGGACTTGATCTGCGCGCAGTGGCTAATAGCCCTTGATAGACCCCACCCTGCTCCATAAATTTGTCTCATTTCTTTTAAAAGCATCCGAGCCAGCCTCCATCGTCACAACCTGTGTCGGCACACAGCCCATCAATTAAGCACAGTTTATACGAAGAAGCAGCGCTTTCTTTTGCCCGTCCGGAATCAGCTGCCAATCAATGTCATTGAGTGACCCCCAACTTTCTAGTGTTCTATGTTTTATATGGGCACAGACCCGCAGAATGGAAATCTGGCTGTGCATTACTGACTCAAAAGACAATCTGGCAGGGGGCGGAGGGGAGGTGCATTCATAATCCTTTGCAAATGCATTGTTCCTGGCCAAAGCCAATCTGCTCCGATTGCAGCATGTCTTTGTGGGGATGGTGTGTGTGTGTGTGTGTGTGTGTGTGTGTGTGTGTGTGTCCCTGTCCATCCTACCCTTTATTTAATGCCTTTGCTAGTAAATCTTCCAGAGGGGTAGTGGGAAGAACTAAGTGGCTCTTCAGACGATGTCAAGAGGGCAAAAGCCAGGCTTTCTGAGTTTTATTGCTTAATCAAATTGCTTTTCCTTCTGATGGAACAGCCATTAGATGAAACCGTAGCTGCTTCCAAACCTCCCTTCCCATCAGCTGACCAGACATCTTCCCAGCCTCCTCGGTGGGTTTTTGAAATAGACCAAACCAGATGTCGGAGGGGCTATGTCGGAAAAACATGTGCCCACGCTGGCAAGCTCGCAAGACTTTTCCCTGGGAGCCATTAACCCGGAATTAACTAGCACTCCCTAAAATCACTAGCATCCCTCCGATGCCAAACTCAGCTAGCAAGTGCCGAAATAATTTTAGCCATAATGGGGGCTGCTGAGAAAGAAGTGGGGGGAATCAGAATGTCTGTGGGAGGAGAGGGGGAGTAGAGGTTTGTGGAAGTGTAAGAAATCGTTTTGCAGGTTCCCCTCAGAGACCCCCACCCACAAACATGAATTGTGCATGTGTGAGTACCTAAAAACCCCAGCGAACCAGGCGAAAGGCCTGCATACCCCAGTGTGGTGTTAAGTTAGTTAGTTCTTGTTTCCACCATGTTCAACCAAGACCACAAGCAGGGTGCCAAGATCTCTTTTCCCACCCCCTTGTAATCCACAAGTGCTCGCAACCTCTGCTACCAGAGGTCGTATGTGTGGCTCTTGAGGGAGGGAGAACCCATCATTTGACCACCCGATGGCGAATAAAACTAAGGTTTTTAACAGATGTTTTGAGGGCAAACTCGTCTGAATTAAGTGCTCTTGCCCACGGAAATGCCCCCCCCCCTTTCTAAATGCAGGATTTACACTTTACGCTGCATCAATAGGGGAGCCAGCAGTGAGACAGAGCATTCTTTCTTTTTTTGACTGGACCTGCTTCTTCCTCTTTCTCACCTGCCTGGGCACCCACAAAGCAAGCAGAAGATGCTTTACCTGGCAAGCAAGCAAATGGCAGGTAAAGTGTCACCTGGTAAAATTCTGCAGGTGGGGGCTGGCCTTAAAAGGCACAGCAGTTAACAACAATGGCAAGCCTAGACATCAGCCTATTTCATTTATCCTTTGTTTCGTTCGTATGGTTGCCTAGTCCCCATGAAAACTGGCACCGTTTTACTGATGAGGAGGCACAGGGAGGACCGAAAAGCAGATCTGTTCAAACAGGGAGGGGTGGCTGTGGTGTTATCTTCTGGTCAATTAATTTTAAAAAGGAGAACTACACGAATGAACCCCCTTTCCTCCCACCCCACAAATATTGGTCTCCCTTGGGATCGCCTCTCTTCTGACTTTTATTTAGTGTGGACCTCACAGAATAAATCTTAAAAGAGCAGAGGCGGGGAGGGGGGAGAATTGCCCATCTGGTTGCATGATGAGCAAACTAGAGCTTTATCCACCCATTGTCCCAACAGCAGGGAACAGACGAGGGGGCTTTCAAAAGGAAATCTACAGCCACATACTCCAGAGAGCTTGCTGCATGAGTCTGCTCAGCAAAAGCAGCCATCAGTCCAAATCCTACATAGGCTTAGTTGGGAGCAAACCTCACCAAACTCAGCATTCATGAGCCTGAGTTCATTTATCCAGATGCACCCAGGGGAATTTAATTTAATTATCTCCAATGCAAGGCAGCTTGATCCGAACTCAGTCTGGGTTCACAACAACCTGCCATGGAAGTAAGTGAGCTAGTAAGAAGACGGAAGCTCTAGACATGGGCAGAAATGCACTTTCCTTTGCCAATGGAAGTCCAAGCTCCAAAATCTCCCCCTTATTTCCATGCAGGATGCAGCAGTATCGGCAGGTGTGGCTCACAGCTACGGTGCTGCTTGGAGATAGGAAAAGCTGCGCCTGCCAAAATTCTCTCTTTCTGCGTGCCTATTTTCTTTAAAAAGCACATGAGCCTTGACCTCTATTGGGTTGGGTCCCAAGAATCTGTAGAAAATGAATCACTCTCAGTTTTGGCCTTGAAAGGTAAGCCAACTCATTCCTTGTACAGTACTCTCTTGCTGATAGCTGATGCCAGATGAGCTACCTCAGCAGCAGCAGCACCCCCCAGAACCTTCCCCCCCCCAATTACTCTGGAAAAAGAAGGACCTGCATCTGTTATCTGGGTGTAAGATGAAGCTTCTCTGTTCCCTAGTGACCATCCTAAACAGTCACTAGGCACATTTATTTCTCAGAAATCTTGTAGGTGTGGGTAGTTGTCATAGAACAAGAGAGGCTGGGGTTGCAATCCTACACACCCAAATGACCTAGGAGTAAGTCCTATTGAGCTCAAGGCTTCTTGCTTCCGAGTAGACTAGTCAGGATTGCACAGCCAGGCAGATTTCCCTCTTCTGCTTAGTTTGCACACCTGTATAATGTGGCTCCGTTTCCCCTTGCATCTACTATCTCCCCCCCCCCCCTCAATTTTCTCTGTCCTTTCGTTGATGTCCGATTTCGCCGGCGTCAGCCGTAAAAAAAAAAAGGGGGGGGGGGAGAGCGGAGTGAAGTGTGCCCGCTCCAACACTGCAGTAACCAGAAAGACCAACCAAAGCACACTAACGTGGAAACGGATCCACCCGCCCCGTCCCAACTCCACCCGGCGTTTACTGTTCCAGGACCTTAAATATATAGCGAAGAATTTTTGCACAAGGTGGCAAACTGAGCAGGAAGCGAGAAGGTGAGATGCCAGCCTGGAAGAAACACACGCACAGCCCCCCCCCCCCAAGGCGCTGCGTGGCTTGCCTTGCAGCAAACGGCTCCGCCGCCAAAGGGCTCGTCGGAGTTCGCAAGGGCGGGTCTCCGCCCGGCCGCGTCGGAAGGAAACGGGAGTTCCGACGGGGCTCTGCGCAGCCAAGCCAAGCCAAGCTTGCGCGGCGGCCAGGGGAGATCTTTGCAAACTCGACGGTGTGCGTTTGTGCGCGTAACAGGAATTAAACCGCGAGGCTGCAGAAGCTATAGCCGGGTATCCAAATCCCACTTGCTCTCGTTTTAAAATAAAGAATCGGGACCTATAGTGCAACCTCAGCTCTCCCAGCCCCGCTTTTTGCTCGACAGCCGCCGTGCAAAGAATCGGGTGCAGGTTCCCACCTACCCACCCAGCTTTCCCGCTCCAAGTGCACCAGCCACTGGGAGCCCCCCTCCCCCGAGCCTTTGCAACGGTTGCTCCGCGCATTGCTGCTGCTGCAACCGGCGATTGCTCTTGGCGGTTCCCGGCGCGCCACCTGCACGCGGGTTGGCGCTGCAAGAGGAGCCTCCTCAACCCGCCACCGCCTCCTCCACGCCACGCCTGCACCTACATCCTCGACAGCAGCAGCAGCAGCAGCAGCAATTGTTGCAGGCTGCCAATCGCTCCGTTGCCCAGGCACCCCCGCGGGTGCAACGCGTTGCAACAGCCTCTATCCACCGTTCCCTCCCTTCCCCACTCCCGGGTTGCCCTGGATGCTAGCGGGGCGGAGGAATTTGCATGCTACGAGGTAAAAAAATAAAACGAAAAATCATGCATGGGCTACTCCATCCGGACTCACGTCTCGGAAGCGGTTCCAGTGCTTGATCTTGCCGCTGTACTGGGAGATGGAAGACAGCCATTGCTCGTCCTCCATGAAATTGCCGGGATTGTCGCCTTCTTTGGCCGCCTTGCCGTCCCCTTCCGCCAAGGCGAGGGCCAGCAGCAGCGGCAGCAGCGGCACCAGACAACAGCCTGGGGCTCTCATCTTGCCTGCGAGGCGGTGGCTCCCTCGCTGGCCGCAAAGCGATTATTGAGACTTCTTCTTCTTCCTCTTCCTCTTCCTCCTCCTCCTCTGATCTCTCTCCCGGCTCGGAGGGAGAGAAGGGCGGCTGGATCCCCGCTGAAATGTGACCTGATTAGGAGATGCACTACTTCTGCGAAGCCCGGCGCTGCCTGGGAGCCACCGGGAGGATTACGGAGTCTGCGCCAAAAGAGGCAGGCTTAAGTCACTGGAGCATCAGCATCACATTTGACATCATCATACCTGTTAAAAGAAGCCCACCCCCAACGGAAGGGGGTTGGAGGGGACCGGGAGAGGGACGGGGCGGGGGGGAGTAAGGACTCGGAATGCACCGGTCTCTTCGACTTCTGCCTAATTTGCAAAGGGCAACTCAGTGTGGCTATTGACTCATAATGACAGTGCATAGTCCAAGAAAGACCTTGGGAGGGGGGTCCCAAATTATTTTTACGAGCAGGAACCCTACAGCTTTTTAGTTCAGTAGCTGTGGACAATTTGGGCGTAGCCAGGATTTATGTGGGCATAAATCGGGTGGGCACCCGTCATCATCCTCTGTCTGGCTCTGTCATGGGGAATGAAATGTCTCCACAACCGTTGTTTTAAATTGCTTTCTTTTGACACCAAGTGCACTGCCCTCCCCCCCCCCCAAAGTTACGCCCATGTCCCAGAAGATAAGAAATATACACGAAAGAGGAGCTTATTGTGATCGAAGGCATCCAAGCATTCAGGGTTATACAGAACTCTGAGCAGGTTGGGCAGACAGCAGTTTCTTTTAAAGCTGTAGGGCAGGTAAGAACATCAGAAGATGCTGCTGGATCAGGCCAATGGCCCCTCTAGGCCACCATCCTATTCTCACAGTGGCCCGCCAGAACCCAAGCACAAGAACACTTCCCTCCTGTGGCTTCCAGCAACTGGTATTCCAAAACATCATACTGTTTCCAGCTGTGGAGACAGAGCTGCGCATCACAGCTTGTTGCTGTTGTTTAGTCGTTTAGTCGTGTCCGACTCTTCGTGACCCCATGGACCAGAGCATGCCAGGCCCTCCTGTTTTCCACTGCATCCCGCAGTTTGGTCAAACTCACGCTGGTAGCTGTCCAACCATCTTGTCCTCTGTTGTCCCCTTCTCCTTGTGCCCTCCATCTTTCCCAACATCAGGTCTTTTCCAGGGAGTCTTTTCTTCTCATGAGGTGGCCAAAGTATTGGAGCCTCAGCTTCACGATTTGTCCTTCCAGTGAGCACTCAGGGCTGATTTCCTTAAGAATGGATGCGTTTGATCTTCTTGCAGTCCATGGGACTCTCAAGAGTCTCCTCCAGCACCATAATTCAAAAGCATCAATTCTTCGGCGATCAGCCTTCTTGATGGTCCAGCTCTCACTTCCATACATCACTACTGGGAAAACCATGGCTTTAACTATACGGACCTTTGTTGGCAAGGTGATGTCTCTGCTTTTTAAGATGCTCCCATCACAGCTAGCAGCCATCAATTGCTCTCTCCTCTGTGAATTTGTCCAATCTTCTTTGAAAGCCATCTAGGTTGTTGGTTACCACTACTTCCTGCGGAACTGAGTTCCATAGATGAACTATGCGCTGCATTAGGAAGCACTTTCCTTTATCTGCCCTGCATCCTCCATCATTCAGCTTCACTGAATGCCCACCACCAGTGCTAGCATTGAGAGAGGGAGGGTGCTTCCCCCCCCGCCCCGGTATCCACTTTCCTCATGTCATGCTTAGTTTTATAAACTTGTGCCGTGTCGCCTCTTACTTGCCTAAAAAGTTCCCAGTGCTGCAGCCTTTCTTCATAGAGGAGTCTCTCCATCCCTTAAGGGGTTGTGTCACACAAGATGTATGGGCCTGCCGTAGGCTTGGCACTCAACAGGGAGCTGTAGCGAGCTCAAGTGTACCCAAAGGATACACACAGTGATGCCCTTAGGTAATATTAGCTTCTGGACTTCATGGTCATATGGGACCGTTAGTAATGTGTATTATTTCCACTTCCTGCAATATGTACTAAGCCACCCCCTCTGTGTTTGGGGTGCTGCCTAGATGGCATCACTCGATATAGCTGTTTGTTGCATTCACACTTTAAATCTTAATTTTACTCCCCAAAAAAGGCCCCCTGCAGCTAGAGTGGCTTTACAGGAAAGGCTTTTAACCCCTCAGGTCACATCAGATACTGTTTCTCCCACACCCATGTTTCCCCACACTTCCTAGCTATATGATACCGCAGGAACTCTCTGGGGGATTACAGCTGTTTGTAACGACTTTGCCAAATGTGATAACTAAACATTTCAAGCCCAACTGCTTCTACTCAAACCCCTGCTCCCCAACTGAAAACTGCTGGATTCCGTATAATCTGGTGTCTCGAGGGATCCTAACCTATTCTCACCCAAGCACCAGTGCGGCAACAGCAAGATCATACAAAGGACCAGGCCTGTACCAAACACAAGCACCTTATCAGAATATCTGGACACATTTTAAAAGTGGGGAAGGGGGCACCCATTTGGTAGGGCGCGACCATGCCAGTATTAATAATTGTGAGGCCATTGTTCTCCACAGGAGAGAGTTATGCATGCCCTGGACTTTCCTTCTGAAATAATAAGTGGGAACTGAAAGTGCTTAACTGTGGCAGGATCATGTCCACAACACTGACTCCCCTCACTCCCAAAATGCATACTGTACTCAGATTATTAAATGCAGCTACTCTTGCTGACCTGAATACTGTAGTTGTAGAACCTGTCAATTGAAACAACAGCGATAAAAACTAACCTCTACCTCACCAGATGTCCACCCTCCCTGTTCTCTGCTGCTACTATACTGGGCAATTAAGTGCACTGTCTAGCATATCACCTACGGGGTTCAACCACGTAGCAGAATTTGATGTTGCAAGTCTACACTGAGACTTCCTTACTTTTGCAGCAACAAAGCCAGTCAGTCCTGGTTCTTCCTGTGGGGGCGTTTTACAGTCTTGCCAGACTCATGCTGCAACCCTGTGCACACCTATCTGGACATAAACACCATTGAACATGCATAGGAGTAAAGGGCGGGGGGAGCCAACACTTCGATCTTCTAATGTTGTGCATGCTTAAGACAGTATCTTTCCAGCTCTTCAACCCAAACCCACCCCCCTCAAGAACCTCCAAGCCCATAGTCAAGGATTCATCCACTCTAAATTGGGAAAGCAGACAAAGAGCTATGGTTTCTCTTCTCAGAAAATCCTCCAAGAACAGGATACAAATGAGCTCTCCCGTACCTTTTCCTGGCCAATCATTTTTGATAGAAAGCGTCAAGGAATACCAGTAGGGCATTTAATCATTGGACTATGCAGGGATGTTGAAACCCGTTTCAAGAGTTGACGCACATGCTTTTCACTGTCTTGACCTCCTGATAACAAACTGCTGGAAACTATAAGCCACAGTGGGCCACCCTATCTATCTATCTATCTATCTATGTATCATCAGTGAACATTGCATATGAAGAGTACAGATGGGTATATTGAACAGACATTAAACAAAAACTAGAGGGTGAGTTTTTAACATCACGTGAGTTAACCAAAGAAGAAGAAGCCAGGACATAATAAGATTATTTCCATGGATCAGATGAAGCGTCATTCCAAAATGTGATGGGGGAAGCTGAAATTTAGAAATCCCGTTATTGATATATGGAAATAATCAGAGACCATTAAAAAGTTCTTGTTTGACTGTCTCCTAGCCGGGGTGGGGGTGGGGGGAGTATTCCTATGAGGCCCAGGCAACATGACAAATAGCATGGGATGTTGTTGTGTCCATGTTGTCCCTGTTACTCAGATAATTAAAAAAATAAAAAATCCCAGCCCAATACTGTAAATATATAGCAGGACAAAGTTTCCAAATGTCTTCTATTATTATTATTATTATTATTATTATTATTATTATTATTATTATTATTAAATTTATATACCACCCTATACCTGGAGGTCTCAGCTATTTCCTTCCTGCCAGTCACTAGTATAACATATTTAAGAAGAAACTGTCATTGCAGGTTAGAGGGGAGCCTTCAAGATAACAGAGAAAATGATGGTTCTGGTTGCACCAATTCTGCTAAGTCAGAGATAGTGCTAAATGCTCATTCCCCAAAGATATCTACATCATAGCTAATCTATCACACATGAGTAAGAGATCCTTATTTCTTGAACCCAGCTGACTAGCCTTTTCAGTATCATATGCCAAATGTAAAGTAGCTTTTAAGTGGACCAGTCTTATTCCCCACCCCACAGTCTCCATCCCTATTTTAAAAAAATAAAAATCTAGAAAGAGATTTGAATGGAAAGCACTCCATCCTAAGAGTCCCTGCCTGGAGTAGTGCAGCCCAGACAGAGGTTTAGCACCTCCCTGAGTACTAGACCCATGCAATTAGTAAATGAAGTGCAGAATTAGTACCTTAGCGGATTCAACCTTGGTTGCCTGATTTATGAATAAGCCACATGTGGCTATAAGTTTGCAGACAATGCCTTTGCGGCACTACGTTCATTACAGAAATGCATCAGCCATCTGTTCCGCTGGCAAGAGAGGCACGATTAAGTATCATGTGACACATTGCTAGTCGTGCAACTTAACTTGGTTTAAGATGCTGCTATTTACACAGAGAGTGGACTGCTGAGGGTCTTAAATGGAGCCAAAGCTTGTTGGCTCCAAAGTCATAATCTACGGTATAAACCGGGCACCACTCTCTGACGTGGTTTTGCAAATATGCAGGATTATGAACTAGAAAAGAACGGTTTTCTGTCAAAGTCAACAAATGCAGTGATGTGATCTGAACTATTTACACCATCCGTTCATTATAGCCATAGCTTGCAGTTGTTTGCATACAAAACTTTAATTATGCAGGGGAGGAGGCAAAAAATGTCTCTGGGTGTGTGTGTGTGAGAGAGAGAGAGAGAGAGAGAGAGAGACAGACAGACAGACAGACAGACAGAGAGGAGGGTGCTTTCTGGGGGAAATAGAGCTAAAACCCTATGCAGACTAACTTGGAAGGAAGACCCATATACCGGTAACTCACCAAAAATAAGGAATCATACATAAGATCAGGCTACACGTATAAAGGGCCAGGGTGCCTTTAAACATACAAAAGATTCAGCACCGTATAGTGACCATGAGTGTTAGACTGGAGAACTAAGTTCAAATCGCCATTTAGCCAAGAAGCTCACTGGGTGACCTTGGGCCAATCACTCTCGCTCAACCTAGCCTACCTCACAGGGTTGTTGTAAAGGTAGAATGGCATGGGAGGTGTGTGTATTTAGCCTTCAGCTCCTGTGAGGAAAGGCAGAACATAAACGTAATAAATAAATCCTGGTTTCTTGCAATCCTAGGTATTTGTGCCACAATTACAGTCAGAAAGCATTTTGTTGATGAATGCAAAAAGGCGCTCCTAAACTCCTGAGAGCTGCCTTTGTATTAGGAAACTCAGCCATCGCTGGTCACATGTTTTTTCCACTTGCCAGTCATATTTGTTCTGTGAGGCATACAGAGGCTTGATCTACTAAAAGCCACACATAATCTGATCAAACGCAGCCCATCCTAAACTGCTCCATCTATCTTATTTATTGCCTGCATGCAGATGGCACATCATGTAACCTTCTTTTAAGCAACGTGTATTACAGACAGGAACTCAGATGGCAACAGGATTCAGGTCTATGCAGCAAGGGTTTCTACCCCCCTCCCAACCCTGTCTCCAGTAACAAATCATAGGAAGAGGCATCTAGACACAGTTCATGCACAGAGCTTTTGTGTGTGTTTTGAGATTTAGCAAAAGCAAAGATAAAATAAAAGCAGAAAATTCAAGCAGTATTTATCTCCAGCCCAGACACCATTGTTGTCAAAGCTTCCTTCTATTCCAGATAGGGAGAAAGAGATAGAAAAAGTACGCAGCAGGCATTATTCACAAGCTGGTCCTGAATGTTTGGGGCCTGAGATGCAAAAAATATGCAATCTTGGACACACACAGTATCATTTTCAAGTCAGGGATGCAATTTCAAAGTGGCTATCAAGATGAAAGGCTTTACGGTAAGAATAACCCTGTAATTTCCAGCTAGAATCACAAGGGATGGATAAAGCAGGGCAACATGAGCAGCAGAATCAATTCAGCTGTATTGCTCTGCAAAAGATGGTGCTTTGTCAAAGCGCAGTGCCAAGCTGTCTGTCAGGGGGGGGAGAAAATTCCCAAGTCAAAATGCTGTGCTCAGAAATTTCAGCTGGAGCCAGTTGCAAGCAGAGAGACAGAGGTGTGCTTAGATTGCCTGCATCTAACACACTTGTCAGATGTCAAGTGGCTGTGCAACTACAACCTGATGAGCCCAGTTCTTAATGTTTCTAAAGTGTTGACCCTGTCAGCTGGGCTTGTCTTTTGTGCAGGGCACAAATCAATTGCTACAGTCAGCTAATGCTACAGCGCTCAACACAATGACTCAGAAATAAGGACTGCTTAGAACACAATGCAGTGATTTTGAAACTGCCTTGGGCAGCAGATCCAGTGGTTGCAGAGCAATGTTGTGATTTGCTTGCTCCTTGTAGATTTTTGTGCAGTGTCTCACAAAACCCTGTGGCTGCCAGAAAGGTTTCGTAATTAAGGCTCGTATACTCCTGTACCCTGATACATCTGTACGGCGTGCTCCGACTAAAATATATATTAACGTAGCATCTTCAATGTATACTGCACTTTGCATAAGAGGACATGCCCCTGCCCAACTGGAGACAGGAGAGATGACAGAGGAAACAGAGGCAAATGGAGGTGCATATTCCATGTCACTGTCTGTCTTGATCCTGTTATTCAGGGCCTTTGGTGGTATACCTTGTGAGGTCACCTTGCTTAGACATCTTTGACACAGGGTTCTCTTCTCTCTCCACCCCCTCCCTTTGGGATGCCTTGCACCCCTTGTCAGCACCTATTTGAGGTGTGCTAATGTCCAGAACCTCACCTTTTTTAGATAATTTTAATTTTTAAAGGCCCTTAAAGTGTTCATTGTGCACCAGCTCCATTAAGCTCAAATAAGACTGGACTTTGTGCTTGTGTTTCTTTCAGTGCTGTTACATGTTACAACAGTCAAGACAGATCCTCATTTTTGCACCTCACAATTTTTAAAGGATGCTTACGTCTGTAAACATATGACCGACGATTTCCCAGCTACCACAATTGGCCAAAGTTTCCAGGGGTATATTCACTCCTTGCTTTGAAATATGTGAATGTCCTCCAAACATTTAACAAAAGCATAGTCAATCCAGTAGAAATGCAAGGATTTGTGTTCGTTGCAAAATGTCAGCCACTTCTCTCTCACTGCAATAATATGCATCTTAAAAAGCAGAGACATCACCTTGCCGACAAAGGTCTGTATAGTTAAAGCTATGGTTTTCCCAGTAGTGATATATGGAAGTGAGAGCTGAACCATAAAGAAGGCTGATCACCGAAGAATTGATGCTTTTGAATTATGGTGCTGGAGGAGACTCTTGAGAGTCCCATGGACTGCAAGAAGATCAAACGCATCCATTCTTAAGGAAATCAGCCCTGAGTGCTTACTGGAAGGACAGATCCTGAAGCTGAGGCTCCAATACTTTGGCCACCTCATGAGAAGAAAAGACTCCCTGGAAAAGACCCTGATGTTGGGAAAGATTGGGGGCACAAGGAGAAGGGGAAGACAGAGGACAAGATGGCTGGACAGTGTTATAGAAGCTACCAGCATGAGTTTGACCAAACTGCGGGAGGCAGTAGAAGACAGGAGTGCCTGGCATGCTCTGGTCCATGGGGTCACGAAGAGTCGGACTAAACGACTAAACAACAATGTGTAGGTTTGCATACTGTACTAACCAGCAGATTTTTTTGGGGGGGGACCTTTCCCAAATCTTAAGACTTAAGCCAGCATCAAGAAACACAAGTTTCTGTAGTCACTGAACTTCTGACAATGCTATGCCACCAGCTCTTGTGATCACAATTTGCCTTCACCAACAGCATACGCCAGGCTTGCTCAACTTGGTGCCCCAGATGTGTTGGACTGCCACAGTACTGCACCAATTATACCCAGCTAACACAGCTGGAAGGCTGGAATAGATTGAATGTCCATTTATTTGAAGTGGGTTAGAGTTAGATGGCTATTTGGACAGACTTCCCAGTTGTCTTCAGAAAGAGGTATCCAGCGATGCTGGTACGTAGTCATTATCTTTGTGATGTGCTGAGTCCAAACGTTTGTATTAGAACACCTACCTGCAATGTAAGAATTTTGATAGGACTTGTGATGCGGCACCTGAGGTATCCCCAGTGCTAAGCATTTATAAGCTGTGTGTATTGTATTAGCTAACTGCCAAGGTTCTGCTGAGGACAGCTTTCAAAACAGATGTATCTAAAATAACTTGCTATAAAACAAAAATATATTTATTAATCAGCTTGCCCTTAAACATGTCCATATGAGGTATTGGACTACTACTCAGCTTCATAGAAATTAATTCCAGATCTGCTTCTCTCTGCTGTGAATTTTATGTACCAACTTAATCCAGCGTTGCTGAATTAATTATACTTCATACATTATAAAGGAACAAACTTATTAAATATATATATATTCAAAAAAGAAAAAGAAAGTACATACAATTAAAAGAAACCCTTTCCAATCTCATTTAAAATAAATTGTGTTCTCCGAGTTTAGGCCTTGACCTACTAAGTAATTAACTATATTATAGTGGGTTTGCACCGAAATTCAGTGCTATACTACTTAATCTGTAGCACTGAAAAAGATTTGTCAAGCTCCAGGTTGGCCCATTTGGTATTGGTGGTAGTACCCAGAAAGAACTACTCTCATGAACAATGAGAATGGCAGAATCTGGCCCTGCATAATCAAACCCAGCCATATTAATGTCAACCTCAATAACCAACAAGCAGCTAGGGGGAAAATCAATGCTAGACGATAAAGGACAAAACTGGTCAGGAAAGAAAATTTATTGGAAAAGCTTCTATGAGGGAACTGCAGACAAAGAAGAATAAAAATAGTCCTTGTCTCCTTTTCGGGCTCTAATATGCAGCATGAAGTGCATTGCTAAGTGCATAAACAGCTTCTTGGTTACTGTTGTTAAAAATAAAAATATGTCAAGAAGCTTTCAGATGTACATCTTTTCTTTCTGCTGCAGAAGAGATGCCTGGCTTTTGTGAACAAGTGGAACAACAACAAAAACCCACCTCCCTCTGCCTTTGCTCTGGGTAAAGGAAGAACCAAAGGGGCCTGTATTTGGGCAAGCAGAGTACCTCTCAAAAGGTGCTGAAAATTGCTGTGTGGAGGAAAAGAGCACTCAGGATCAGACCTCCAATGAACTATCTGTGCTCTTCGAGGTGACTGGCAAAGTCAAGCCTTAAGAGCCTCAGAAGAGACTCTTGATAGCTGAAGAACGAAAGTGATGACATCAGCCAGCTAAGGAGTGAATAGGGAACGCAGGGGTTGCATATTTTAAGAGTAATCATTAAAATGGTTCGTAGTTATTCATATGCCACAAAAAGAGTTTCACTCTGCCTGCCTTTGGGAGAAGGGCCATAATGCATTCAAAGATCCTAGCTTCAATCCCCATCTCCAGGTAGGGATGGTGAGGAATCGTTGAAAATAGTCCTGTAGGTCTGCTTTACCTGTGGAAGGTCCCAGCTCCAGGCAGGGCTGGAAGAGAATCCTGTCTGAAATCATGGAAAGCCACCGCCAGCCGGTGTCAGTGGACCAATGGACCAGTGGACTCTAAGGCAGCTTCCTACGTTGCTATATACTGAAGAGCCACTGGCAGTGAGAGAAGATAATACTTAGATAGACTGACATAGTATAAGGCAGGCTACTGTGTTCCCATATGCCACTGGGTTTTGTTTTTTTTAAAAATAAGCCACGACAGGACATCCTGAGATGCTAATACAAGGAAACAGGTGTTGGTTGGGCTGGTAAACAACAAAGCCCAGCCCACCCTCAGAAAACAATTGTGCTGCTAGTATAACTGGATGTGGACAGTGAAGATGATCCCCCAAGTGACAAACAGGAAAATAGCTCCTGCATTCTAAAAATTGGCAGGTGTACATTTATTCTCTTTAGCAGAATTTCTAGAAAACTGTTTTGTAACATTCAGGGGGCAGGGATATGGATGCGAATTGGACATTTCTTGCCAGTACTAAAATAAGCAGCATGATTCAGTCCCAAATCAATTACTCTCAACCAAATAAACAATACAATTGTAGAGTTGGAAGGGACCACGAGGGGCATCTAGTCCAACCCGCTTCAGTCCAGGCATCCTTTGCCCAGTGTATGGCTATCAGTCATTAAGAAAGACTGGGTTAGATCTTCCAGAATTTACTCCAAGCATTCAGTAATATGGGGAATAGTATTTCAGATATTACTATGATGCTTGTATTTGCTTTTGCCTTCCCTTCCATCTACCGTTTCACTTCTCACTGTTGCTCCTTATATACCCTTGTTCCCTTCTTTTTGTTATGAGATGAAATAACTCTAGAACTCATACACAACAGCTTGTAGATGTTTTTAAGATACAGGTCATAACACTGTGAGCCATAGTAAATGCTCAGAGCTGCACACAAGCGAACACATCATGCCTACTGCCTTTGGGGGCTAACACAAGGAAATAGGCAAGCATTATCACACTGCTGGGTTTGATTTTTCACCATCATGTAAGCAGAATCATCCAGGGTGTTGTCCACGTGGCAAAACCTGGCCCCTCGTACGGAAAAATGTCGCTTTGCATGGATTGTGCTCTCTGAATTACAGTGACCATTTCAGAGATGAAAAGAGTTACTTGCAGCCCACCTGGACATGCAGTAAGAACCCCTTCTAGGCAACTGAAGATGGGAGCTTTTGTAAACTGAAAGAATCGATTCTTAGGGCAATCCATGAGTAATAACTAGCATTAGCTATGTGTTCAAAGGTAAGCTAGTAAAAAAATGGATTGGTAACCTTGATTAATTTATTTACAACTAACTGAAAACCTGTTACAAGCAGAATGTATTATTTTATTTCATCTGTAACCAGCACCTATTCTTCAATAAAAGAACCAATCAACTAAAATATCTTATTTGAACAAGTAATTTTTTTCACTGTGTTCAGACAAAGGTGAATTTGCAAATTTAGAAGGAGGACAGAATGACACTGGCCCATCAACAGGATCCATTTAAATCCTCCTCCTCCTCCTCTTCTTCTTCTTCTTCTTCTTCTTCTTCTTCTTCATCATCATCATCTCCTTCTTCTTCCTCCTCCTCCTCCTCCTCCTCCTCTTCATTGTGCAGTTCTGATGTCATTCTGGTGGGGCATTGGTCTCTACTTCAAGAGAAATTTAACTGCCCAGATGTCGCATAGTAACCAGAGCTATCTGAGGAGAATCTCTGAGAGAGGTAGACTGAATTCAGCTGCACTTCTCCGAAGCAGAAGTTCTCAAAGAGCTGAAAGAAACGAGATGGAAATCATGAAAGATCTCTAAAAGCGTGTGCTCATATTTCTTATGAGTGAAACTACAAACAATATTTTTGAAACACTTTGATTCTGTAGGACAGTAAGAAGCCAGATATAATAGCATCACAGATTATATCTGGCCTCTGGCCCAACCGTTGGCCATCTCTGTTCCTGACATTTCACAATCCTTGTTTACACTTGCCTCAGTAAAACACAAAGGGAAACATAAAAGTGGAATCAGCCCTTCAGACAAACTTTTGCTTGCTTCCCTGGGCTCCCCACAGATTGGAATGTGAGTGCTGCTCCTTCATCAGCCAAAATGAGCTCAGTGACCAAGTTCCCAGTAGATTTCATAAAAGATGTTACTGCCTCTCTTTGTTGGTATGTAGTGGTATCACAGAAGATATGGATTGTGGCTCAAGGAAGAGGTAAAATTATAGTTTCACCCTGAGTCTTCATTCTTCAGTTAGGCCTGAATATAATTTAGGCAACGACCATTTTAGGTGCATCTGACTGACATGTGATCGCCGGTGCCACAGGTCCTTTTGGACCTGGAAAAATGGCAGAACAGGGGTGGGCTGGGGTGTAATGGAGCAGGGAATGTGCGGTAGGGGGACCAGGAACAACAGCCCCATACAAAATGGTCATCGCCAGTAGTTCATGAACTAGGTTAAACGAGGCTTTCTTTGGTGAGAGCTAGTTTGTAATGTTCATGATAAATAAACTGAGTTCATTTAATTAATGCAGGTTATCAAACTGCATACTGAAAGGAGACACCCTCGGGTGCTTTTGTTCAAGATAAGAAGAGTGAACCGGAACAAAAGGCTCTTTGACCCAATTCCTTCAATGAAGTCTTTCAAGGGCACTTAAACCACACACACACCACTCCTGAAACCTAGTTCAGGAGAAAACTGCTCCAGTGATTAACACTGTACAGGAGACAGATGAAACGATTACATCAGAATATATTACAAAGGGAAGCCAGTAATATTGCTTTGAAGAAACATCACATTCAAGTGCTTTTCTCCATTCCATTAAGAAGCAGGAAATTGCTCTGCCTTTAAAATGCCTTTGGAAAACCTTTCAACAAATACACTAATTTCAAACTCGGTTTAATGCTGCTGTGCCAAGGGTCAACAAGGGCTGAGTAGCTTAGCTTCCCCATCATGGAGGCCTTAAAAACCCACACTCCATCTGACTTCTTCTGCATTTTATATCTGTCCCTACAGACCTCAGCTCAACATGGGCACATACAACTCTTCTGGCCATTAAAGACTCCCAGCGGCTTTGAAAAAATCTACAGCTTCATTAAGCCCTGCTCATCCAGAGCTGACAATGCATTGATTCTTCTGTGTGAAACCAATGAAATTCAAAAATTTACTTGGCAGGCATAATGTAATATATTTCACTTCTTTCCAGAAATGTACTGAACTCTCCCTGGTACGGTTTATCTTAAACCACTTCTTCACTGATGTTGGCCATTTATTTTATGTTCCATGACCCTCTTATGTAAAGCAGGATTTGCCCAAGTGGGTGGGGCATCTGACACCATAAAGAGTATGCTAGGGGAGCCTGAGGGAGAGACATATACTGTACTGCCCAAAGATGATTTCACTTCAAGGCAAGTTGCAGCTGACTGGGCTGTACTGTCAATCTCGCTGCAGATATATGGATGGGGATGGGCAGAAGCAAAGACAGGGACTTAAAACGATCTGGTTGGCTGGGCAGAATACATTACAGGATCTAATAGGTAGGCAAAAGGAATTTCAAAATCTTGAGTCTCTAAGTATGGAGTCTTGGAAACAAACAAAAGGTTCTTAAACTATAAATCTAGCTTTTATTTTCAGATCCTTCTTCTACCCAAGAGCTTCAGAGAACAAAGTAGCAAATGAGAATTGCAATAAACCTCACTGTCCCTACTTGACATTTTTCTGGTTGCCTGGATGGAGGACAGAGTGGAGTGTCAGTGTAGAAAGTCACCTACTGCGTAAAGAGTAGAATTTACATTTGTAGCTCCACCCTCTTTTGGTTCTGGTCCCGCCCACCATTGGCATGTGGCCCCTTGAAGCATGCCAAGAAGGGAATGTGGCCCTCACTGTCCTCCACCCTTGGTCTGGGAGCTGGTCCTGAAAACCTGACTTGCTAAAAGATTGCCCCAACAACTGCTGGAAGTGCAGTTACATTTTGAAAAGGACATGAAACTACACAGGAGGAGGCCAAAATTACTTTGAAATAATCAAGATTCTAGGAAAATCAATATTTGGATAATAAGACTTATCCTTTTATTGCTTCTTGTTAAGCCTAGCAAGAATACAGTTTATCGAAAACTTTTAAAAATAAGTTTTGATTTCATATTTAAAGCACAGGGTAAAAAGGGAGAATTGAAAAGCCCTATGCAATTATAAACATGAATCCATAATGAGGCTCCAAAATCTTATGTTCCTGCAATCAAGATATACATTTCTCATATATAAGAACTAATAATGGTGTGTGTAGGGGGTTGTTTTTAAATTAAAATCCAGTTTGACTGAGCACAGTATTTAGAGAATATTTTTTGAAGACTACAGCAATTTTGACAGGGCATAGGCTTTGAGCTCAGTGGCCAGAAGTGGGATTTTAAGACTACACCTGTTTTTTATTTTCCATATATTTTAAATAAGTAGCTCTCACAGGTCCTCATAATCCTACCTTTTTGCTTACTCAGCAAACAGGATGCTCCCTGCACTGCCTACACAACAGGAAATTGTTACTGTCAGATTGTTTGTGAGCCTGAAGATGTTTTTAAAGTGAGGAATATTGAAGTATCTATTTGCAGTGGCGGGGGCGGAATGTTGAAGTTTTAACTTCTAAGGGGATTATTTGCCTCAAGACAAGCTAGCACAGTAAGCTAGCATATACAGGATATTGCAAATATCTATTTGAGATAACAAAAGCAAGCTCTCTCTTACCATATAGGCAGTTCTTATTTGAAAATAAGCTCATGCACACACACACACACACACACACACACAAAACCTCCCCACACTTTTCAGGGGGTACTCAAGAATACGCAGTACCGGCACCTCTTTTTGTTGTTGTTAAAAAGTGTAGCACTTACTGTAACAACTTCATGGTGAGTACCAGCACCTATTTTTCTAGAAAAAAAGCATTATATATATATGTATACGCACATACACACACAAACACACTTTGCGTACACAGACACAGACATAGTAACAAAGTGCAAGAGCATTCTCCCCTTCTGTGGTTTCTAGCAACTGGTATTCAGAAGCATATTGCCTTTGACAATGGAGACAGGAAATAGCCATTATGGCTAGTAACCACTGAAAGTCCTATTGTCCATCAATTTGTCAAACCCTCTTTCAAAGCCATTCAAGTTGGTAGCCATCACTGCCTCATGTGGGACTGAATTCCATGGTTTCACTAAGCTTCACTGGGTGTCTGCAAGTTCTAATGTTATGATCCACTTTCTCCATGCCATGCTATGATTTTATAAACTTCTATCATGTCACCTTTTGTCTAAACTAAAAAGCCCCACAGCAGCCCTACTGCTCAAGAAAGGGTAAGGGGAAACATGAAGCTGCTTAGTCATGCTGGCCACATGACCCAGAAGCTGTCTGTGGACAAATGCTGGCTCCCTCAGCTTATAGAGCAAGATGAGCACCACAACCTCAGAGTCGTTCACAAATGGACCTAACGGTCAGGGGTACCTTTACCTTTTTTTTAAGATAAAAAAGGGGGGAAAGGATATACTTATTTAAAATAGCCACCTGTTCCCAGAGTGGGGTGTGACCTCAACATGTAAAAAAAAGAAGACAGAAAATAGCACTTTCCCACAGTGAAACTTACTAGAAGAATTGATTTTTCTGGAAAGGTACCAGCCGTACATTAATCATGAGCATAGCGCAAGATTTAAGGAACAGCTGCAGCCTTTTCTCTTCCCGCTTTCACATCAAGCCTCCTACTTTTATTACCTCACTTTATTCCCTCAGGCCTCAGGTGACTGAAGCCGCTGGATACCAAGAGTAGGCAGATGAGGGCGACAGCGTAGTCCAAAGGGCATAAGCTCCCTCTCAAAGCACAGCTAGGAAAGAGGCTCTTGGGAGCACAGATGGTAGCAAAAGGTCTCTGATATTGCAATGTTAATTTCTTGCTTTGAAAAAGGGGTCCCGTGACCCTGCCTCCTGAGCTTAGGTTTAATAGAGCTGCCTTCTACTTCACATCTGATGAAGTTGACTCTGGGCCACGGAAACCGATGACATAATCAATTAGTTTTCAAAAGGTGCCACACCTGTCCTGATTTTGCTTACATTATTTCAGATTAAGGGGAGTTAACAGCAAGTAAAAAAAACGTTAGCAAGTTGGATGATCTTTCGTTTGCCCTCCTTTGTTTTCTCAAGCCACCCAAACTTTATTTATGAATGTAGGTCTTTTGAAGACAGAGATGAAACTGCTGTAGGCCACCCTGAACCCATGGTCTTGAATGGGTTATAAATAGGATTAATAAAATTAAAATTTTCAAAAATATTTTAACTATAGTATTAATAATACTTTAAAGTGAGGCTTTCATAAATGTGCTCAATATATTTTGCTTTGGGCAGAATGAATGAAACACCCCCTTTCTCGTCTGCTCGGTTCCTGCAGTTTCCTTTCGGCTACCTTCCCCCAAAATGTGATGCACCACTTCTGTTTTCAAACCTGGGAATAGCTACAATCAATCACAGGGCTAATATACACCAGGCTACCAGCAGAGCAGCACTGCAGCTCCATTTATGAAAACCTGGACATGCCAGCACAAACTACTGCTTTTAAATCACCTGTCATGAACGCAGCAAGCATGAGAAACATTAATAGATTTGGCTGAAAAGGTGCTGGGCAGCAGGACGACCAAAAGAGAGGAAGGGGAAGCAGAGGTATTTAAAACTTCCTTCACGTAATCTCTCTGCTCTGCGCTTTGGGCAGCCTGGCCTGGATTTCACTGTTACTGTCACAGGTATTGATCAGTTCCAAAAGCTTTGCTCTTGCCTAAAGTGGCAAGGCCAAAAGGACCATTTGGAATTAATTTTTAAAAAAAAGAAAATAAAAAGAAAACCTAGCAGTTCTGCAAAGAATTTCAATACCATGGGAACAACTCACTGCAATGCTCTGCATTTAAAAATCTACCAACAAAGAGAAGCAGTATCAGAGGATGAGATGCACACATTCACCGGGAAATGAATACACACATGCAGTCAGTCTGTAGGGAATCCATTTGCTGAAAAGTATCAACCATATAAAGCACCGGCTAAGGATAAGGAGATTAATGGTGCAAAACTGTCCTTTGTGAATCAGCACAAGAAGGCTGGCAAGAGAAATAACATGTCCTTAGCCGCCCATACAGTTTATTCACAAAACCAGATACTCCCAGCCACCGGTGTGGGAGGCTAAGAACTCAGCCTGAAGGTAAGAATGTTTTAAGCATCAGAAGATGGAAGGGGGCCTTTCTCAACCTTGGGTCCCCAGATATTGTTGAACTACAACTCCCATCATCCCTCGCTAGCAAGAGATCAGGGATGATGGGAGTTGTAGTCCAACAACATCTGGGGACCCAAGGTTGAGAAACACTGTGTTAAAGGAATCAGATGCCTTGTTGTTGATACAAAGCAGCTATGCTGTGTGGTATCAGCCCCAAATCTAAATATACCCCTAAGGGTGATAGTTCTTAGACTTGGATACAAGGTCAGATAGGATATACAGTAAGAGCAACCAGGGACATAGTCAGACTTCTGGTGCTGGTGGAGCAGAGAGAGACAACACACCCATACCCACCCCTCAGTTTCCTCCTCAGGCAAGCCAAGCTGCCTAAACTGGTCCCATCATGACCCGCCCACAGAAAAGGAACTAAAAATATGATTACCTCAGCTTAACTCTAAGGATGGATGTTTCTAAGGGCACTCCATCAACAGAAAATGTGTGTGTTGACTGCCCTTTCCTTTATCACATCTGCAGCACCCAGTTTTCCCCAGAGGAGATAAAAAAAATCCCCACCAAAAGATTCCATTGGGATTGTTTCCATGTCCACTCTTTTCTGAAGGCAAAATTCACACTTATTTCGAAGCAGCGAGGTTCACTACATCATTTTTAGCAGGGAAAGTGGTCGCCTACCATCTCACTCTCCCACAAATGAAAAGCACCAAAGTGTACACTTAAAATATGGGGGCAAATTCACCATACACATATTAATTAGCTCTCAGCCACACTGATGAAGAAGTGGGAGGACTTGACTTCAGCTACATTTAAATAGGTACAGACTGGTAGAGAGTTTGGGATTACACTCAAGATTACATTATTTGACTACAGTCTTAAAGAGCAATACATGCTCTGCATCTATCATGAAGATAATATTAGAAAGTAAATTTGCTCAGTTCTTGACTTACATATGTATCATAGCTCTCCCTAGTTTTCTACCTGGAGACTTTGAAATTTTCAGTGACTACAACTAAATGTACACTTTAAAACAGGCATTCCAGAGCCCTTGGCTTCACAAACTTTTATCTACTCAAGTGCTTAGCCTATATTGCAAAATACAGGAGAGTACCAAGCCCTCGGACAGCTTCTCTTGAAATTATCCACGAAAAATTTAATAATCCTACCCTAAACAAGTATAAAATGACCTAAATTGAAAATATATTGGTCCCGTGGCTTAGAAGAACTAGCTAGTTAAACCCATGCTCTTTATAGCCTGTCTTTGTGGAAAATATTACTTAAAGTGCAAATTATTATAATCTTTCAGACTTTGACTAAATCAGAACCTTAATACCAGCACAAGCTAGAGGGAAATAAGCTGTAAGTAGCTCACCCATCAAGCATACGATAATTTATCAAAGAAGACAATGTTTGTTGTATTGGCCTGCAGCTCTTGTTCAGTCTTTTTTGGCAGAAATGAGTATCTACTACAAGGTCTCTGACAAGGAGAAGATTGGTTTAAAACCAAAGAGGGGTCTGCAAGTATAAATAAAGAACCTCTACTGCAGTCCTCTGGGAACCACATGGATTTAGAAACACATGCTATCCTGAGATGGCAGATATTGATACTGTGAGAGAGAGAAAGGGGGAGGAGGGATGCTTGTAGGGATAAGAAATAAATCAAAGTGATTGATAGGACAAAGGAGACTGATTGATACAAATGGGGTGAATTTCACAGTTCATGAATATGTGGAATGGATCTCAGTTGGCTAGCAGGCAGATGGGAACTATGGACGCAGTATGCTTTGGCCATCTGTCCCACACAACTCTCGTTAATGAACCTCCATTGCGACATGGAATGAATCTGATATTTTAGTTCCTAGAAGGCATGAAGCTGGAATAAATCTAAAAATCACCTAAATCCAGCCTCTACACGTCATCATGCTTTCTCTCACACACACTGATTTACACAGGTGATCCAGATTGCAATGCCTCACCAAACAGGAAGGAATAAGAACATGCAGTCAATGAACATTTAGTAAAACAATGAGTTAAGAGCCTGTCTGCCCCGCGCCCCCGGCACATTAATACAGTGGTACCTTGGGTTACAAACACTTAGGGTTACAAACTCTGCTAACCCAGAAGTAGTACCTTGGGTTGCAAACTTTGCCCCAGGGTGAGAATAGAAATTGCGTGCCAGCGGCGTGGTGGCAGCGGGAGGCCCCATTAGCGAAAGCACACCTCTAGTTAAGAACCGTTTCAGGTTAAGAACGGACCTCCGGAATGAATTAAGTTCGTAACCTGAGGTACCACTGTATTATAAAAATACTAATGATAAAAAAGGTTTCTGGCCAGAAAATGTCTAAAAGTGCATGTTGTTATAGTTCTGAAATCATCAGATACAAATCTAATCAATAGCATTCCATACACACTTCAGAAAAGAGCCTGACCATTTTCACATTACACAGATGAAAAATAACATGAAAAATGTATTTCAGTCTCTATTACGTAACAAGAACCACAAATTTACAGCACTTCAGTGATTTATGTTCCAAGATCGTTCAACTATTTTTAACAAAAGGGCCTCTTTGCTACATTTCCGAAGCAAAGCCTACTTCAGGTCACGGGCGTCAATAAAATCAATAAAAATACTTAACTAATTGAGGTTCTGCCCTCCCCCAACATAAAGCCTGACCCACCCACCCCCCAAAAAATGAATCTTGGCTACGCCCATGCTTCAGGTTCAGTGGAATTCATAGATATGTTTCTTGAGTCAGATCTTTTACTGGCTCAGGAGACAGAAGTTTGCATACAACTAGCCATCACAACAAAGGAACAAATATGGAGGGGTAATTAGTTGATTCAGATCATTACATTCCACATTCGAAATATGTTTTCAATAACATTTTGGTCACGCACAAAAAGCATATATCCGACTGTGTGCGACTCCAGACTCTGCAAGCCTAGTAATTACCTTACACCATTTAATGGCACCTAGAAGCCTTCCAGCACTACAGCCATTAAAAGAGCAGGTAGGCTGGTGCTGTTCCAGAGCGAAAGACCCTACCTTCTGCTCCAGAGTGAAATGAACGCTACCTTCTGTCAAAATGAGCCTGCTGCTCCTTTCTAATGGCTTTTTAAAGGCATGCTAGCCAGATGAAGAACAAAAACTTCTGTTACGGCACAGGTGCTTTGTGATTAAGATGTGCTGCAGAGTTTCACAAAAAGCATGGGGGACAAAATGAAAAGAAGAAAATGAAGGCCGGGCATTCTTTCCTTACTTCCCACAGCAGGGCTTCCAAAACAACCCACAGGTTATCAAGGCCTTCCACCTTGAAAATACAGCTTGACTGATTTCTGGAACAGTCTCCCTAGAATAGCAAAGGGAGTAAATAATGTCATCAAGTCCCAAAGGAATAATTTGTAAGAGTATTTGATTCCTTTTCTTTAAAATCTGGTGTATTACTCAGAATCTGTTGCGTTCAGCTTTTCTCTCCCCCCACCCCTCAATCTTGTATGTTTTTTTTCTGGGTCCAATTGCATCTCCAGGCACTACAAAACTTTGGAAGACAGCACATGCCAAAATTCTCCCTTATATGAAACAAAAGGTACAGAAGCCTTCTCAGGGCCAGGCTGGGAAATCCTAGCTTTTTCCTGCACTTCTGGAGCAAGGCAGATTGTCACACTGAGAATGTTGACTGGGATGATGCTGTGATAAGAATGCCTTTTATTTGAATAGCTTGTGCTTCATCCTCAAGAGGCTACCAGTTTTTTTCCTCCTGATCCAACAGGCTAGCTATCCAGCTTGGCTCAGACAGATTGTTCCACTAAATAATAAGATAGCGGTCCTTCCATTAGTGAGTGTGCCTGAAAAGTGTTCCATGAACATTGGAGGAGACTATTGGTTTGGATAAGGTTTCACGAAGGAATTTGCCTTCAAGAATGAAGTGGTCTATCCAGTCCACTTCCCTTCCCATTCTTTTTTTTTAAAAAAATGTATTCTGTATTGTATTAATCTTTTAAAGAGCTATGATCTAGAGATGTAGGATTATAAAGGATCAATGGGGTCTCCTTAAAGGTAAAGGTAAAGGTACCCCTGCCCGTACGGGCCAGTCTTGACAGACTCTAGGGTTGTGCGCCCATCTCACTTAAGAGGCCGGGGGCCAGCGCTGTCCGGAGACACTTTCCGGGTCACGTGGCCAGAGTGACAAAGCTGCATGTGGCGAGCCAGCGCAGCACACGGAAACACTGTTTACCTTCCCGCCAGTAAGCGGTCCCTATTTATCTACTTGCACCTGGGGGTGCTTTCGAACTGCTAGGTTGGCAGGCGCTGGGACCGAACGACGGGAGCGCAGCCCGCCGTGGGGATTCGAACCGCCGACCTTTCGATCGGCAAGCCCTAGGCGCTGAGGCTTTTACCCACAGCGCCACCCGCGTCCCAATGGGGTCTCCTTAGTATTCCATAAAAACACCTTCAAAGCTCCCCAAATGTTGTGGCTTATTCTGCAAAACTAACATGTCAAGCAATTTACAGAAGCCTCTGTTTTATCAGCAAGCGCAATATTCTTTTTGTTCAGTTCTCATTTTGATTAACTGTTTCCCCAAGAACTTTAATATAATGAAGCTTATTAAAAAGTCTCATGCTAGGGTTAAAAAAACCCCAAGATTTGAGAACAAAATTAGATAGTGTTTGAATTATGAAGGCAATTCATAGAATTGTAGAGTTGGAAGGGACCCCAAGGGTCATCTAGTCCAACCCTCTGCAATGCAGGAATTTCAACTAAAGCATCCATGACAGGTGGTCATCCAACCTCTGCTTGAAAATCTCCAAGGAAAGAGAGTCCCTCACCTCCCAAGGGAGACCGCTCTTCTTCCCTTCACCCGAGCATCACAGAGCGGTTTACAATATAAAAACACAAAAATACATACCACAGTAACAAACAAAAACAATACCCCCCCCTAAAACAGATTAAAAGGCCATAGATTGTTTAATTAGCCAAAGGCCTGTTATACTTAAATGATCATGCAACAGACTCACTCTTGGTACAAGACCTAATTACAATACCTGGAAATATCCACATTTGCTGCATTTTATGCTCCATTATTTTCAAAGCCCACTGCTAACAAACTACTAGCCCACCCACAGGACCGCACTCAAATTAGTAAGAGATCATACTCTTGGGTAACTAGCTGCACACAGAGACAAGCACATACAGAGTTCCCTCTCCTTTAATCGGTGTTACAAGAGAGTTAAGCAAGCAGTAATGGCACCTGCTGAAAAATAATGAATTAAAGATACATCTGCACAGAGCTCTCCGGCAGATTTTAGTGATGCTCCATTAACTTTAATGCACTTTGAATGAAGCCATGTAGGCCTCTGAGAGTCTAATGTGTTAATGAGGTATTGATGGCTTTAGAAGTAGTTAGGCTGCAAAATGGGCCTTATTGGTTGCTTCCCAAGTAGCCTCGCAGCTAAACAAAGACTACTTGAAACAGAAGCAAGCATTCCGCTATGTCTCTCCATATTGCAAAACTTGGGCATGTCACAATATTCCATTCACACCTTCAGCAGACCCTGTTGTCTTGGTACCAGTGCTACTTCCTGTGAAGCAGTATCTTGCTGTTATGTGACCTCTTTCTACTACCTTAAGCGGAACTATCGCATTCTTTGGCAACCAATTTGTGTGCCCCATTCCTCCGTTTTTGTTTTGCTGAGGGAAGGATAGAACACTGAGGTGTTTCACAAGAGTTTAAGGAATCTAGACATTCATCTTCAGATCAAGAGCTATTTCCTCCTTAGGGTGATACCAAAGATTCATATATGCTAATATGCCACAAGTAGGTCCCCCAAGAGTCTGTTCTCAGGCAAAAACATCTGAATTACTCTTACAATAAACCTAAAGATTGAGACTGGAACATCTCTTTCTATACATATGCTTGCCTCTGGGCATTCTTCCCATGCTTTTTGGAAAGGTTACTCAAGGTCAGTAGCAGAGAATAATCAAGTAAGTTAGCACTTTCAGATGACAACAATACCCGACTTCAAGTATATTGTGGAGTGCAAACTGGAGTGCTTTGTTTTAAGGGAGAGAATAGATTTAGCGGGCAATCATGGGATAAGAGGACAGGTCCTCTTATGGATAAGGTACTGGTTAAAGAACAGGAAGTAGGAGCTGTAATAAATGGATAGCTCTCCCAATGGAAGGATGTACTTTTAAGTATAGGAGTGAGAGTGTGCTCAGTGATACTTATCGCCTTGCAGCTGTGTTTGGAATTGCACACATACTCTGGAAAGTCTAACATAAAGGGGATACAGAATGTCCAAAATCAATCACATACTTTCTCCCATCAAGTTTCTGTCTCATAAGATACATAATGCATTGGGTCGGTGTGGTCTACTGTAAATCACTTGTAAATCAAGAGTAGGACTTTCAACTCACCTACTAGAAAAGAGGCAGAGCTAATTGCTGCTATACTGATCGAAGAGAACCTAAGATTGAAAGGAATGCCCATGGAAAGGAGTGGGAGGGAAAGGAAAAGATACAAAAATATCACAAATTCCCTATATTACATTTCTTATTCACTTCTTCCTAGAATTGTTTCTCTAGTGGGCTGCCTTTTCTTTTTCTTTTTTTCTTTTTCTTTTTTTTTTGCTGTATTTGAGTTACTCCAACAAAATAAATTTTCTTCCCAGTCTCTCTTCTGAATGTTCTCATATTCTCTCTTAGATCACTAGCTTAAGGATTGCCCATATTCAGAGGATGTAAAAAAGCTTTCCCCCCTCAAATATTAGATTTCTATTAATGTATTTATACAGTCATCCAGCCCCTTTAATCTTCCTTTCTCCAGACAATGCAAAAGTTGATTTTGAATCTCTCTTTAGCCCTGCGGTCTCCCTACCACAGCATCATTCTAATGGTGTATTCTTGAATTTTCTCTAGTATATCAGAATCCTTTAATAATGCAGGGATCAGAAATAGATGCAGTGTTCTGCAGTGTGCAAAGTGGCATTATGTGTTTCCAATTCTCCTTTCAATTTTTCTACCTAGCCACTCCAATATTAAAAAACCACTCTTAACCGAATATTCTATCCAAAAATGCTACAAAACATATATTTGTGTTTTTTCCATCAACTTCTTAGTTTTATCTTCTGGTGTTTATGAAGAATGCCAGTAGTGTGTTCTAGTCATCTTGCTTTTATTAATTTACTTGTGAAATGCCTGTCATTATGAAGGGTGGAAGGAGAGCACATATATTACAGGGACTCACAAGTGTGAGTATAATATTATTTATTTGGAAACTTTATGAACAGCTTGACTAAAAAAGTATCTCCAACTGGTGTACATTTAGCATGCAACATTGTCAGTGGAGACTGGATCTCCTAATTTCAGAAGAAAGAAGCAGGCTTCAGAACAGTGTACCCAAGTACAGTACTTTTACCTATAAGACCAGACAGCAGCTACTCATTTTAAAATAAAAAGATGCATGTGGGAACACTGCTGGGATGAGAGCTGAACCCACTCCTGCACCAAGTGACCCAAGTAGTTGCAATACAAGATATGTTCCACTCCCATCCCTACTGACACACCATCTTTCAATTCATTTATTTGTCACAGGAAGCAACTGACTCATAGCCAATGAGCTGCACCAGGATACACTCATGAGCCCCATGTCCAGAGCACAGGTAGATTTTCCTAGTCCCCTGCAATCCAATCCCAGTTTGCATCTTAGCTTACTTTACCCAATAGGACTCTATGGAAGCCTTTAAGAACTAAGTCCATTCCTATATGCATATCCCCACCCTTGGCTTTATAGACTAGTCTCTCATTTTGTGTGACAAAACAAGAGAATCCAGGAGCTAGCTTTTATAAGAATATGATTGTGGGTCAATCCAAGTCACGCAGATTGCAACCAGACCCCCTCAATATGGCCTGTACAAACTCAACAATGCCTTAGCACTTCTTTCTCATATTGTAATTAAATAAAATAACCAAACTGATTTTCAGTGTTCAGCACTAGTGGAGATGGGGCTGTAGCCTGGGAGGGTCATTATTAAGAAAGTTAAGCTCTGTCAGTTTCTCAATAATGGCTGTTGTGGAATGCCATAAAACCCTTCCCTATCAGGATGTAATTAACTCTGCTCAGCATTATGTAGGCAGCTGTTACTCTAGGCTATTTTTTAAAAAAATCCAGGCAGTTTCCCCTCTATTTCACTTTAAATATATGACATTACAAAGTTAAGGGTCATACTAAAAATCTGTGTCCTGCATCTAGGTTATATCTATTTACCGACATGAGGATTACAAGCGTACTCACAGATCATACCCCATTATCACTTTATTATCTTTTGCTAAATCTCCCTTACTTTTCCCAAACACAGAGAGATGCAAAGACACCAAATGATCTTCGCTTCATTACAGGAGCAGAGTACCTCAAGGCCTGGACATTCTAATGGATTGGAAGTGAAGTAAGTGTGAGGTTTAGCCATAGGATGAAAGGGAAACCTTAGTGGGCCAGTGCAGTGCAAAGAATTGTTAAGGAAATGTATGATGAGACCTTGCTTGCTGTGTCATGCATTCAACTGGCAACAGAGCCTTCAGCCTGATTGTACTAGTTTTAAGGAACTCTGTCTCCTTGATGATTCGACAAGCCTACTACTCTGTCCTTTTTACTCAGGCCTTCTCCAGCGTTGATTTTCAGTTGATATGATCTATGATGAAGGCTTTTTTTATTATGGAAAAGGGGCTTATAGCTCAGTGGCAGAGCATCTGCTTTGCCTGCAGAAGGTCCCACCTCATTCTCTGTCAGGTAGGGCTGGGAACATCTGAAACCCTGAAACCCTCTCAGTATAGACAATACAGTGGTACCTCGTTATTCAAATGTCTCGGAAGTTGAACGTTTTGGTTTTCGAACACCAAAAACCCAGAAGTAACTGCTTCGGTTTTCGAACACTTTTCGGAAGTCGAACATTCCACGCGGCTTCCGTATTGAGTTTTCTGTAAGTAAATGCTTCTGGAAGTACCGTATTTTTTGCTCTATAAGACTCACTTTTTCCCTCCTAAAAAGTAAGGGGAAATGTGTGTGCGTCTTATAGAGCGAATGCAGGCTGCGCAGCCATCACAGAAGCCAGAACAGGAAGAGGGATTGCTGCTTTCACTGCACAGTGATCCCTCTTGCTGTTCTGGCTTCTGAGATTCAGAATATTTTTTTTCTTGTTTTCCTCCTCCAAAAACTAGGTGCGTCTTGTGGTCTGGTGCGTCTTATAGAGCGAAAAATACGGTAAATGCTTCAGTTTTTGAACGTTTCGGAAGTCAAACGGTCTTCCGGAATGGATTATGTTGGAAAACCGAGGTACCACTGTACTGTGTTAGATGGATCAATGATCTAACTCAATATACATTCCAACTATGCTTTGTAGTTTTGTTTTATGGTGGATTTTATCTTATGCATTTTTATGCACTCTTGTTCACCACTTAGAGGTTTTATCCTTAAAATAAACAAGAGTTAAGTGTATGCAGGAATCTTATGAAGGGATAGATTATTGCCGAGCGCTGTCAGTTAAAGCCTCTGGAAATCTGGAAACCTGGGGATATACACTGCAATAGCCCCCATATTTTATCAGTCTACAACTCCCATCAGCTTTAGCCTGTGCAAGAGATTATGGAAATTGGGAGTCCAACATCCGTAATACGTTAACTACTCCTGCTTTAAACAAAAGGGGACTCTATGTCACTGGGATCCCATTATACTGGACTTTGCATATGGAGGAAGAGATGACATCTTCTTTCAGAACATACAGTCAATAATGGCTTAGACTCATTAGAGCAGAGTTTCCTGAACTGGGGTCTCCAGTTGTTTTTGGACTACAGCTCCCATCATTCCTAGATAGCAGGGTGAGGGATGACGGGAATTGTAGTTCAAAAACAGCTGGAGACCCAAGTTTGGGAAACCCTTCCTTAAAGCCTTCCTCTCACATGTTTCTTCATGATTTCTAAGATCAGCTAGGAGTGCCCTCTTCAGGATCACACTCCTGGGTTGTTCTGGTGACAATGGCACACAGAAAAGCACTATCAGCAGCTGTCCAAACATAGAATCCACAAGCCTGCCCCAAATTTTCCAAAGTTTAAACATTGTTGGAAGCAAGAAAACATTTCTGTTTACGTTGGCATTTGGTAGCAGAGTTAAAAGCAGGCAAAAAGTTATTTTATGTTCTCATCCATTTGAAAACATGCGACACCTGCTGAGCCCTTTCTATCAGATTACTTTCTACTATATATTTATTACAGTCAGTATGGTGTTGTCTATAGGAAGGTACCAGCAGACTTTAATCTCAAAATTCTCCCAGCCTCATGTATTCTGGCTTCTTACAGACTTATTACTTCTTGAGCCCCTACTGTTGCATCCTAATGCCTAATTTCTGGCTTCTTCAATAGTAGTAGGAGTAATTATTCTCAACGCATTTATATTCTGCCTTCCTGCCTTAATATGAAGCACTCAGTGTAACTCACAGCATGGTAAATACACACATACACCACAAATCACTATTTAAAAACTCACCTAAAAAGGGGGGGTAGCAGAAAATACAAAACAAATACATGCAAAAGAGAAGGCCAAAAAAGGAGAAACAAACTGAATGCTGGCCTGCTGGAACAAAATAATAATTAAATCTGCCAGGCAGAGTAATCCAAAGCCTAGACACAATAGGGGAGAAGGCTGTATTGAACATTCCCACCAGCCCACTCTCAGATATAGTGGGATACACAAACAGGCTTCTCCAAATGACCTCACAGAACAGGCAGGCTCATAAGGTAGGAGGCGCCAGTGCATTTGATGTACTGATCCTAAGGTGTTTAGGAATTTAAAGGCAATGGCCAGTACTCAAGTCCCAAACAAACCGGAATGAATATTGTAAATAGAGTGAGGGGGAGATTTGACAAAATCTAAGGTGGGAGGTTTGGCTACTCAAGGTTTTCAAATGCCCCCACCCCACGTTTCTCATTCAAACCTCCACAGGGGGGTTACACTGGAAGGCACGCACCCACCTGCCCATCAGCTTCTCCAGCACCCACCCCCCATAAACTTCCCCCTTCAAACCTCAGTTCATTTTGATGTCCCAGCACAGCTTCAAAAAAATCACTTTGGCCCACTAGGGGTAGGGGAGATAAAGATTGAGCCTGATCTAATGGGGAGGAGTTTGGCAAGCTGTAAGGGGGGAGGTGGCTTTGGCAAGGAAGGGGAGAGGCTGGTTTTGGCAGGGTGGGGGTAAATGAAGTTGGTGAGTTAAGCCAGCAGGGGTGGAAGCCCCTAGTACAGGGTTTCCCAAACTTGAGTCTCCAGCTGTTGTTGGACTACAACTCACATCATTCCTAGCTAGCAGGACCAATGGTCAGGGATGATAGGAACTGTAGTCCAAAAACAGTTTGAGAAAACCTGCCCTAGTATCTTGACAAGAGCAAAATGACTGATCAAAGTGTGGCAGTAATCCTAAACATACTTGGCATAACACACTTAAAGCTGCAATCCAACTCCCCAATCTGTCACAGCCTCTCCTCAGAGCTCTGCTAGCATCACTCCTCCAGCCTGGAGCTCCTTGTTCTGCCCACTGAAAGTGTAGGTTGGGGTAGAAGTATCGCTAGCAGGAACTCGCAGAAAGCCCCTAAATGGGGCATTTTGGGGGGTGGGTTTGCACTGGCCCTAGATTTGCTGAATCCCAAACTAACCCCACTGCAGTCACATGATGGTATCGGGCCTGATCCAGGAACAGTCACCACATCAGTTCCACATCAGCATGGAACAGGGTTTTATCTGCCCCAGGCAATGTTGAGTAGCAAGGCTCTGGATGCAGCAGTGTCCACCCCATTCATTCATGCCCCTCTGCTGCCCAGCCAGTGTCATGATTGCTCTGTGATTCAGTGGGTTTAATTCTGAGTATATGCACAGGATTGTGCTGTAACGGATCTTCTGTTTGTCTAACAGGGCTGTTGCTGGAAAACGTCTGGATGCACAGAAGCCTAAGGTTTGTTTTTAATATGCATATTGCTTATTGTGAAGCATTAAATAATTGTTGGAAGACACTGGCAGATGTGCTGATGTGGATGAAATTAATTCAAGGTGAGTTAATAGATCTCAAAGATCTACACTGGTATGTAATGACTGCAAAATTTTAAAAAATTCTACATTTATAACAGAAAAGGTTATTGGAAAGGCTATCTGCAGTGGCATATTATGGAAGAAAATGCCACTGGAGGTGTACTGATTCTCCATATTATCATCGGTGGCTAATACAGTGCCAGTCCAGTATCATAGCAGAACAAAAATGAATAAGTGTTTTAAAACAGGCCTGTGTCTAACTTGCTGCAGGAAGTTCATCAGCTTGTGCCTGAGCTGTGCACTTTTTTTGGCTGTTCCCACTTGGAGTTTGCAATTATACTTTAATTACTACTTTCAAATGAGATTTCTTTATACAACTGCTTGACGTCTTTTGGTTATGCTCTATAAAAAGGGGCTTGCTCTTACCTGGCATGCTCTCATTTTCAGTTATCAAACCAATCTGAAAGTTATCTGACTGGGAGAATTAACCCCAATCACTGAGCTGGTTGCATAAGCATCCACAAAGCAAATCACAAGTCAACAATACATAATCTGGACTGGAAGTAAAAAAAATGAAAGACTACAATTTAAGGAGTAAGGGAGAATGGGCGAGTTTGTATAGCACATTGCATTTGGATGGCAGGATGCAGCTGGTATGCTGTGACAGTCACTGCAGCTGCATTCGTAACCAATCTGACATTTGGGTTTCTGTCTCCAAACCTAAGGAAACTACTTTGCAAAGAGAAATAGGAGAAGAATGTAACTAATATAAAATGGCAGGGGCAAGAGTGCCTATCAGAGCAAAATTCAAAAGAATGCATCACTGATCAATGGTCGGGCTGTCAGGGCTCTACTGCCAGTTATGAGTCATACTTAATTAGTGCCAGTGGGTGTTCCTCTGGGCAGTTGGCAACGAGGAGGGAAATGCCAAATGAGTGGCGAAAGAATGTGGGGGTGCTGGAGAAAGATGGTGTTTCTTAAAAGAAGGCATGCTTGGGGGAAATTAGCAGCATTTTCTCATGCATCAAACAGCCAATGGTTCTATTGGCTGGAACAGTAAAAAAAAAAAAAAAAAGAATTAACCCCACAATTAATGCTTCTAAAAAACAACTGGTCTGTCTCACATTTCACAGAGCTGTGGTATGAATAATAGACATGGGTGATCAAATTTAATGTATTTTTCCACTTAGAAACTCCATACATCAGCATGCCAAGTCAAGACACAGAGGTGCAAATGACACAATCTTTAACTTGTTGCCAAGCAGGAAGATGGGACAGGTGGGAGATGAATAAACTACTTGAATGTATGCTTCTTTTAAAAATCTAAGTATTTGGGAAATGTTCAAGGAATGAAGGACTCAAAAGTAGCTTAAGGTAGACCTAATGACAGCTTATATTCTTTTCTGCTGTGTTGCAATTAAGTATTTATTATTGTATGTCTTTGTCTGTCTTTCACACACACACACACACACACACACACACACACACACACACACACACACATGCTTGAATGAAATGCAGGCATTTCTAATTAAACAGAGTTTCCCATTTTGTTCCCACTGGTAAACTATGGCTACCTGCTTTGGACTACAGTTTCAATATCTGTATACGTGTGCCCCACCCCACTCCAACTTCTTCTGGGTCCAAAAGGACCCATGCATCAGCAATCACATGTCTAATAGCTATATTAGGATCTCACTTAGTCCAGTCAATGTGCCTCCATATGTCAGTGTCATTTATACATTTTGCACATGTTAGACATGCCAACAGCATTTCAGATTGAATTCCTTTCTTTTTAGTACATACGTTCTTTTTAAGTACATACATACATAGTACATACAATAGTCCATCCTCTCTCCCGCCAATTAGGAAATCATAGATACAATATACAGGCGCAAGTTTGAAATTTATTTTTAATTTCACCTGGAATGTCATTTAACATAAGCTAAACAAGCCTACTTCACACTGACCTTCAATATATTTCGTCCATCAAATGACTCCCTTTCCTTGAAAAATTTGCCTGCAGATCTATTACTTTGCTCTTCAGCTGCAAAATAAATATATCAAATTACAGCTCATCCTTAAAAGGGTTTTTTCCACACATGGAATACAACTCTGCACTCACCTTTTATACAAGAAAGAAAACCTGCAAATTATTTCCCAAAGTATCATGTCAAAATTCCTACAGTCATCAATATTGTTGCAAGGATTATGCAGGGCTGACAGCTCAGTGTAATAGAATCATCCAAGGGGAAACTAGAGTGTAATACTCAGTGCTCTGTCAAAGCACATTTCAGCAATAAAGCATTCTCTCATCTCTTGAATTACCAAGTCCAGCATCAAATATCTGATCACTCTGCATAGTATATATTTAAAACCAATGAGGAAAAGTAAGCACTTGGGCAATGCATCCTTGTTCACAAGGTGTCTCTAATCTCTCAATGCCAGTATCTGAGAACAAACTCAAGAAGATGAATTACCCCTTAGCTAGGGTTCTGTTACTCTGCAATCTACATATTCTCCTCACAAGCATATAACCACCAATATGATTTCTGAGATGTTCATGTTTCATTAAAAAACCCTCAAAATTCTAGCCCTTATGATAGCAAGGAACAAACTGTTGCATTGCACTGAGCTAAGCCAAGGTTTAGCTTAGCATGTCATAAGAACCGGAAACAGTGGTTCTCTCCTCACTAATCACAAGCTACAATCAAGAAAAAACTTCAGTGCTATCTCACTAAGCCATAGTTTGGCTTACTATGTTGTGCAAACCAGCTATCTGAAAATACGACTTTTGGAAGTCGTCTATTTGTTAAAAATAAACATGAGCAGTAGTTCGTAATTCAGGCTTGTAAGCAGCAAGCTACCTGTTTACCTGTGAGAACTGCTTCCAGGAAGGATAGTAAAAACCTTGGTGGACTAAGAATTTTTATATTTTTTAATTTGCAGTCCAGGCACAGGATTTGAGATTGTGTGGACTCTGGTAGAAAGTCTGAATTTTCAGATGCAGACATCACACAAACACATCTATTAAGGGTCCTATTTGTTCCATCAGCTAAAATCAAAGACAAAATCTTGATATACAGTTAGCTGGACGAACTTAGCATGGTAGTTCTTATGGCCTTAAAATATCCAATGCACAGAGTGACTTAAGGAAATGTCCTTGTCATAGTTTGCTGTAAGCAGTATGTTAGAATTAGTGCAAGGCATGTTCAGGGTTCAGTTCAATTACTCAGTTACTATTCTATTTACTGATATAGTCATTCTCACTAAAACAAAACAATACAGGAGCCTGGAAGTACATAGCATTAACCAAATCCATTTTTTAGATACAGGAAATACGAATGAAGACAGTAACAGTCTTGTCTAAAAAAGAAATACAATACCCTAACTTTCATCAGACATAAGGGGAAGAAAGAGCCAATTTCTGCCAGATATAAACAGTGTGTTTAATGTTTTAACAAAAGATTTCTTCTCTGCTCTGTACTGTGTAACCTTAATGAAGGAACCCAACTCCTTTTGAGGGTCATGAACCAATTATCTTCTGCCTAAAGGTCACAAAACAATAACAAATGAGCAACACCAAACACAGGAACCATATAACAATTTCAGAGATCAAAGTCGTAGCTATATTTCCTCAAGGAGACCTTAACAAATGCTCACCACTAGGATCTTTCCGGAAGATGGTGTTCATGACTGTGGCATGGAGTTTCACCCGATCCCACTCTTTCATCATTAGTCCAGAGGTCACAAACCGATCTGTCAGTCTATCTGCTATGTGCTGGAGCCTATGGGAAAGGAAGTAAGGAAAGCCACAATTTTTTCATTACTGTAATGGGATACATAATTGTATGTTCATAACCCTGCAAGGAAAAATACATAAAGTTGTTGTTACTAAAACGACAGATGTTGCATTTGCAGCCTGCCATTTCTTCAAGGTAGGGAGATATCAGTGGTGAAAGTTGGAATTGGCGGGTCTGGAGTACAGAACAAAATGTTTCAGTCACATTTGTCACTGGGCTTAGAATACAAGGCAAGCCTAGATAAGGGATCAATCATTGGATGAAATGACAAAACTATGTTCTTAAGACCAAAAATATACTGACCCCACCTGAAGATGGCTTGATATCATGCTAAAAAACAATTTATCTTGTTCCATGTCCAACTTTGTAGTGTGGAAATCAGAAACTTGGCCAAGGATGCTTGTCTGAGATAAAGAAATCACCTCTGAATCACAAGCACTTCTTCAAGTCATGCTGGTACCTGTCACTAATTGTCTCTAGTGACAGAGGTGATAAAACAATGTAGCTGGGAACTGACGATACCTTGCTTAACCCTAGCAATACAACACCTTCCCCTACCCTACAATGCAGACATTTCCAGGACAATGTAGTGCACAGGCAGGTCATCATACAGGATCGTTTTATTTGGGTGTGCACATCACATTCATTTTGGAATTAACCTGCAGCACACAGCCACAGGATGGAGCTTTATTTGGACATGTTTGTTTTCTGAACATTGCCAGAATAACCCGAAACATTTACAGTCAAGCGTTAAGATGTATTTAGAGACAAGTCAGATGCATCGTTTTTTGTTTATTCACTGCCAAGCATAATTGAACCCATTTGGTTAAATCTGCTGCGGTACAGCTCAGCTGCATGGTTTATCTGGGGATGCTTTCCAAGGCTGGTGCTTATGAATGAATTATTCTGCCTTACGCCATTTAAAGCAAAGAGTGATGGAATTCAGACAGAAGGAAAACATGAGGTCACCATATACAGCAGCTCTCCTCACCATTTCAGCTCCAGCTTGAGATAATGGTTCTCCACAGGAAAAGTGGAAGGACAGAAAGTGATAGAAAAGAGGCAAAGCAATGCTCCCAGCTGAGAGCGCCTTCCCAAAAATGAGCAGTTGACCAAAGCAGCTAGAACTGTATAGAGTTGCCGTGAGATTTTAGGTGTATTTGATGACATCAATCATAATGAACTATGTTGCTTCTATAAGTGGAAATATATATATATATGCATATATATGGCAGGGGGACTGGAACAGATATATACCCAATGCCTGAGCCAAAAATCCACCTATATCTGTACGCAATAAAGTTGTGGTCATTTCTAATCCAGATCATTGTCTGCTTGAGTTTATTAATTACACCTTACATTTAGCCACTGCCTGTGGGGGCGGTGGCACTATGACTGGGCCCGCAACAAACAAACAAACTTCGTGGCGAGTTCCCCCACTTTCCCCCCAAAAAGAAAAGCACTGGTTCTACATCATCTTAAAGGCATCAGTTTAATTCCAGTTCTGATTACAACTGAACGTTTCTGAAAGGTCAAATACGGGAATCAGGAAGTTCGATAAGTGTACAGGAACTTGTCCCTGCTAGAACATACAAGTAATTTCCCCACACAAAAGTGTGATGATTCATATTTGTGCTAACTGCAAGCTAAATGTGTGCACTAGGGGATGAACACATTTCTAAAGCCCTGTAGCTCTTCAGTGTGTTTTCTTCCTTGAAAGGACTGAGCAAGATTCATAGCACCATGGACAGAAAACATTCATTAAAACCAAACATTCCTGCTCATTAAAATGGGAGATCATCACACAAATGGGAAGTCTTATACAATCTTGTCACTAAGTCCATTAGCAACATAATTTGCCAGATAGCTCATCCCTTTCCAGCTATAAGTTGCCACCTTGGCCCTTTAGGTCTTACTCAGAGATGGAACAGTAATAAGGTTATTCCCTCTCCCTCTCTGGTCACCATTTGCTCGACAATCCTTGATGAGCTAACGCTACAGCCTGCTAGCTTTGAGCTGTCCCTTTGAAGCAGTTACTGGCCAATTTCTAGTCTTACTGATTGAATCTTATGTTTTGCCCCGCATCATTTTATTTCTGGTGATACATCAGTGACTTTTAAAATTAGCGATGACAAATGAAAGAAGTATCATCACAAATGATACTAAAACAAATTAACAAAATAGCTCAAGTGAAAATGGTGCTTTATTATGTTATAAAATTAATCAAAGAAATGAGACAAATTAAAATGAATTACAAAGTCTTTGCTACATGGGAACCATCAGAGCATAACCTTATTTCACTGCCCCCCCCCCCCCCAAGTCTAAACACAGTCTCCAGCATCACCAAGGCAAAGGAGGGAAATGGAAACTCTTATGCTTTGGAAAATCAACTACTCAGAAGCAAACAAAAATCACAAAGTATATTTGCTTCTCACATTGCCATATAAAGGATGGATCAAGAACTTATTTTATAATCCTAGATGTTGAAAGAGTTGGTTACTTTTCTTAAGGTATCATAGTAACTAATATGTTACTATTAGTTACTAAACTCATGGAATCTACTGAGTGTATCTATTAAATCCAAGCGCCTTAGCTTTCATATCATCCCAAGTATGTATGTCCTGGTAGCACAGAATCCAGTTAATGGGTAGTGAGAGCTATGAAGCAATGGACACTTGGTCTTTGAAACTGTAAAATCCCAAAGTAATTAGGATCTGTCTCTACCACTGATCCTACTGATCAGATTCATTGTAAGGCAGGAAGCTAAAGCAAATAAAAACATGGTAGTCCTTATTTTAACAAAAGCTGAAGATTAATTTGAAATGATACATTAAAATCTTGTTTATTTAATTTTGCTGCAACTATTTACTCTGATGCTTCTTTTCAGGAAACCACAGATACATTTCAAAGGGAAGGAAGAAAGAAATTGAAACATTCAATATACATTTGAAAAGAAAACAAAAGGAATGGCCTGGTCTATATTTAAACTTTGGTTTCTTAGGGAAGGTAGTGACAACACTGAATACAAAAATAAATGAACATTCATACTTTGCAAGTAGACAAAGTAAAGAGCATTACAAAATTGTGATAACAATGTGACTTAGCAGTCAGTAGCAAAGACAGGGGCCACATTCTCGCAGTTTAGCCATCTAGACAAGTCTGAACGGGTTCAAGCAAAGTTTTTAGCTTGCATGCTCCCCCTTCCCCTCTCTGGCTTCCATGGGGCCAGGACTTCAGCAGCATTTAGTTTCATTTTTAAAGAATTCTGGCTCAGCACCAGCATGTGCATCAGAGATCCTGGTTTTAAAAAGCCTATGGCTAGCCACATAGCAAACAAACTCCATACCATGGGTTATGAAAGTGGGTTTTAAAATGAACCAAGGTTTGTTTTAAATCAGAATCTGTGGTTCAAACCTAACGCTTTAAAAGTGAAATAAAACTCTGCTGAAGTCGTCTTGCTCCTGACTACATGGAAAGAGAAGATGGGAGGGGGGAGTGCACAAGCCTGATGCTGTGTTTGGACACTTTCAGGGTCACCAACATACGTGTGAACGCAGCCACCAGCTAGCAGTGGTAAGAATTTCAACCACATATTTAAATTAGAACTAACGAGAGTGGAAACAGTTTCTAGTTTTCAGAAGTATCAACATTAAGCAGAAACTGCACAGGTGGATACTCCATAATTATCTCTCAGTAATACTACTTGTTATCAGCCCAAGGGCAAACTCATTATAGACCCTTCTTTACCTACAAAGAGGTTGCAATAACCTTATCTCCTGGATATCTTGCGGTATATTTTCTGGCAGAAACAATCAAACTCAGAGGTTGAGAACCTTCTCAAGAGTCATTATATTACTTTTGCAAATTCATATATAATCACTTTGTGGAATGAAAATGATTTTTTTAAATTAAAAAAGCAGGGGAAACTTACTTGTTAGAGCCATCCTTCATATGAACTTTTGCATAGAGAACATCCATCATGGCTGGATCATCATTCATGTACTCTACACCTGCTACTTCTACAGTTAGTGGTTTGCCTCCAGCAATTGAGCTGTTTGAAAGAGGGGGGAAACACCAAACACAGTTCATATTTAAGATTTGGCAACTGCATAATTCACTTGGTCAGCTGCACTAGGCTACACCAATTCACCAACACAGTTTCTTCCCCACTTTTTAATGGAGGTTTATGGATTACTTCAATTACATTTATATATTTTAGTGAGACTGTTATTTCAATAGTTTGATGCATATTTAATTTTCATTATTTTGTTTTAAGCCTTTGTATGCTGCTTGAGAATACTTTTTTGAACAGAAAACCATACAAAATAAAATGATCATCGGCAGAATTCACAACTATATCCTGTCCCCAGCAAATTCCCCAGAATACCTACCCTTTCTTCCCTAGAAGACAGAATGGATTGTTCATCACTATTGACTTTTGCCCTTGTTTCTGCTGTTTCTAGAATCATATAAACCTAACTTAGTTCAATTAATTTCAATGCATCTGCTCTGAGCACTTTAGCCGACTACAACCCAATGGATTCAACTCACAACAATCTTACACTATAGAACATTGAATCATACAGAGCAATGCCTCCAGGCCTCCTAAGCCCCAACAGATTTTTGTCTCACTGTGAAACTTATAATGAAGACATTCATATTATTTTGCCACATAGAGTGTCACAGGCTGTATTAATGGTCCCATCAAATGGAATGTTGTAAGATCATATGAGGGTCAGTTCATATGAGGTCATCACAGGGATTCACTGAGATAGAGGAAAATTAAATCCTGTCATTATTAATGTAGATTGCAAGCTTTACATGCAGCAACTTCTAGATACTGTACAGCACAGTGCTAGTAATATTTAACTGTTAAAGAGTACAAACAACTGTAGAATCTTTTCCATACATAATAAACTGCCAAATACTGTCAAATATTAAAGCAAAGGATGAGAATTTTATCTATTTCTGTGGAAAGTATCAGAATCCATGCAGCTAGCTGCTCCCTGAATAACGCAGACAAAGGCCGTTTCTCTGACAATTTAAACAAACAATCTAGAAAAGCACGTTGCTCATTGTGCTGCCAAGTCCTCATCACACACTAATGTCAACTTGGTGCCACACACACAAGCGTCCTGTGATGCAAAACTGGGTCCAGAAGTCAATTTTTAGTGGCCTCAATAAGCCAGTTCAGTTTTGTGACTGCCACCAATCCTCCTGCTATGGATAAAATCTATGCCATTGCACTTTGGAGGCACTGAGCAGTGAGAAATTTGGCTGCATTAGAGTGACTCCGAAGCTCAGCAAAGCAGGGCCAAGCCCTCTCCATCCACCCCCTTTTCCTTAGGAGAGAGTGGTGGGAGGCTCAAGCCTGCAGTCACAAAAGGAATGTAAAGTAAGAGGTGGGCAGGGGCTCATCTCTAACCTTGCTTTGGGCTTCAGGGGCACAGTAAGGCTTCTTGCCACTTCTGAGCACCTCGCTGATTTCAAGTGCCTCTGAAGCCCAAAGCAAGGTCAGAGACAAGCCCCTGGCCATAACTCACTTTGCATTTGCCACCAATGTGCTTACCTGCTAAAAATATATGCTCATCATTTGCAAGCTCATCTGTGGGTCTCACCCTGCAAGCTAGGAATCATTCTGCTAAAAAGTCCTTGCAAAAAGATTGGAAGTGAAAAAAATATCGGGGGGGGGGGCAGATTCATAGTTTCATAGCTTGCTAATTCTAAAGCTCAAAGAGTATGGTTTTGTGTAGTAGATTATGACAACTCCTGCACTGTAGAATCACTGATCTACTGTATTAGAGCTTATTTTTTAAATACAGTTCAATACTCTCTACCTTCGACTTGTTTCGGAAATTAATCTCAGGGATATACGACCATTGGGCGGGGGAAGCTATTTGCCAAAGGCTCCGCTAGTGAAAAAGTGCCAAGGAAATCACATTTTTCATGCACTTCCAGGAGGGGAGAATCAATCTTTGTTCATGTACAAATAAAACCAGCTACTGTAAGAGAGAGAAAAATGCTAGGTTATAATAAGATTGCAAGCAAAGAGATGCTCCTAAATGGTTTATATCAAGAACAAAGTGCAATTAGGTCCTTGTATTGTTTTGTGTAGGCTTTTCATTTACTCCTAATAATGGTTTGCTGGATTGCTGCAAGCTGGGACACCCCACACCCCTCTAAGTTACCCTGGCCCTAGAACCAGTACTTCTTTTTGAGTGCTGCAGCTGGATTATGGCATCCCAAGTGCTTTCAATTTACTCACTCAATGAAGTCTTCTTTACACCTCTGTAGAAGTTCTTGGGCCTTCTGGATTTCCTGTTCATTCAGGAGTACCAGCGTCCCAATAGTCAGATGGAGCTTGGCAGGGTTCTGGAACAGGCTACTACTGACACCATAGTCCTGTAGAAACATTGAGAAATTCATTGAGTGACATCAGAAATTCATGTTTCTCCTTACTTTTGCATATCTAGGAATCTGTGTCGCTTTTAAGGTATAGAGCAGATCTCTATTACAAGCGAGGCTTTATGTTCTAAAAAATGTGGAGCAGCCATTGGTTCTTTATTCCAATCTCACAGATTTGTAACCAGCTACCTGTAGCATCTTAGGGAGACTTGTTCAACTGCTATCTCCATCTTGTAACTGAGTCTTTAAGGTAACCTCATAGCTAAACATCCAGCCCAATTTTACTTTATTTCTTTTTCCTTCTCTCCCAATCCCCTATTTTGTGTAACATTTTGCCTAATTGAAGAATTCTCGAGAACTCAATAACTTTTTGTGATGTTTTGCTTGCTTCTGAGAAAGGTATTAACCAGCTCCGGATTTTTGAAGTCTGCTGATCAGAATTCAAAATGGGTGACATGCAAAATTAAAGTCATATAATAACATGGCAATAGCAACAAATAGGAATCATTTTTAAAAAAAGCAAACTAAAAAATGCCCAGATAAACGTATTCAAATTACGTAACATCATTTCCTACATTTTGCTGGCTGCTGCATTTTAAAATCAGCTAGCTCTTATCTTCATAGCTGCTTTAGAAAAGGTAATTTCCCTACAGGTAATTGTCTTGTCTCCATTCAACCACATTGTTAATTTTTACATTTCAGAAACCCAAGTGATGCTGCACAGCAGGGGGCCAGCTAATGACTCCCCTTCTTATGCAAGTCTTATTTGAAGGAGCAAAGTGGCAAATCATTTGCTACTCCCCGGCCACATATACAGTGATGCAGGCTGTAGAATCAACACACCTTAGGGGTTGCCACAGAGAGAATGCCCTTTCCCTGGGCCTCTGCCCCCTGAATTTCTGAGGGTGGCAGAACTACCAGCCCCCCCCCCCCCAATTTTAACACCTGAGAGGGTCTGTAGAGAAGCAGGCAGTCTTTCAGCTATTTGGGGCCTAAGTCGTTTAGGGCTTTAAACACTATCTACACAGGGAAATGAATTTTCAACAGTGAATGAACTGTGCCATGAATAAAAAATATACCAACTGGAAGAAAGACCAAGAACATTGATTTAGGACCCTGCACCCTCCAAGAGTCAGGAATCACTATAGCATATCTATTCAGTGTAAAAATAGATCCAAGTATGAGGAACGCAGAGGTCTTGATCCCTGAATAGTAGAAGTTTGACAATGGCTTTTTCTTGTTTCTAAGCTTTTAGAAAGACTGCTCCAATTTTAGATTTTGTCAGCCACCTTTATAATAATAATAATAATAATAATAATAATAATAATAATAATTTATTTATACCCCGCCCATCTGGCTGGGCCTCCCCAGCCACTCTGGGCGGCTTCCATAAAAACCAAAAATACAATAAAATATCACATGTTAAAAACTTCCCTGAACAGGGCTGCCTTAAGATGTCTCTTGAATGTCAGGTAGTTATTTATCACTTTGACATCTGCTGGAAGGGCGTTCCACAGGGTGGGCGCCACTACCGAGAAGGCCCTCTGCCTGGTTCCCTGTAGCTTTGCTTCTCGCAATGAGGGAACCGCCAGAAGGCCCTCGGCGCTGGACCTCAGCGTCCGGGCAGAATGATGGGGGTGGAGACGCTCCTTCAGGTATACTGGACCGAGGCCGTTTAGGGCTTTAAAGGTCAGCACCAACACTTTGAATTGTGCTCGGAAACGTACTGGGAGCCAATGCAAGTCTTTCAAGACCGGTGTTATATGGTCTCGGCGGCCGCTCCCAGTCACCAGTCTAGCTGCCGCATTCTGGATTAGTTGTAGTTTCCGAGTCACCTTCAAAGGTAGCCCCACGTAGAGTGCATTGCAGTAGTCCAAGCGGGAGATAACCAGAGCATGTACCACTCTGGCGAGACAGTCCGCAGGCAGATAGGGTCTCAGCCTACGTACCAGATGGAGCTGGTAAACAGCTGCCCTGGACACGGATTTGACCTGTGCCTCCATGGACAGCTGTGAGTCCAAAATGACTCCCAGGCTGCGCACCTGGTCCTTCAGGGGCACAGTTACCCCATTCAGGACCAGGGAATCCTCCACACCTGCCCGCCTCCTGTCCCCCAAAAACAGTACTTCTGTCTTGTCAGGATTCAACCCCAATCTGTTAGCCGCCATCCATCCTCCAACCGCCTCCAGACACTCACACAGGACCTTCACCGCCTTCACTGGTTCTGATTTAAAACAGAGGTAGAGCTGGGTATCATCCGCATACTGATGAACACCCAGCCCAAACCTCCTGATGATCTCTCCCAGCGGCTGCATGTAAATGTTGAAAAGCATGGGGGAGAGGACAGAACCCTGAGGCACCCCACAAGTGAGAGCCCAGGGGTCTGAACACTCATCCCCCACCACCACTTTCTGAACACGGCCCAGGAGGAAGGAGCGGAACCACTGTATAACAGTGCCCCCAGCTCCCAGCCCCTCAAGACGGTCCAGAAGGATGCTATGGTCGATGGTATCAAACGCCGCTGAGAGATCCAGCAGAACTAGGAAACAGCTCTCACCTTTGTCCCTAGCCCGCCGGAGATCATCAACCAGTGCGACCAAGGCAGTTTCAGTCCCATGATGAGGCCTGAATCCCGACTGGAAGGGATCCAAATACACAGAAACTTTTAAATCATTTGCTGAAATCTTCCAGAAACAGAAAGTTCCACAGCAGTCTATGCCAACCTGGTGTCCCCAAGATGTTTTGGACTATAATTCCCATCAACCTCAGACAGCAAGGCGATGATGGACAGGCCTGATGGGAGTTACAGTCCAAAACATCTGAACAGAACCAGGTTGGCAAAGACTGCTTTAAACAAGCCATTGTATTGTTCCATATCTTATAACTCCAGTTATGATCCTGCAGACTCCAAGACTCACTGAACATGGGCAATAATCTGCAGACAGAGCTAGGAATCCGTTATCAATGCTGCCCATGTTATTGGGAAAGCGTTACTACCGTCACTGCTACCTTCCAGGCCCTCACAGACAAAGGAGGCCAAATTGATAATATTCAATTCAATTCAGTTAATGTCAATTCCACCTTTCAACGGGAATGCTCAAAGTGGCTGAGAACAAAAGCTCTCTCTCTCCCATTCTTTCCATTCTGCCAACTGGTACAAAAACAAAGCTGAAAAAGGTCCTCATTCTCTTCTGCATGAAAGCTTATTTAGGATATACTGCAAAGACAAAGTGGTTGTACTTATGAGCTTTCTCTTCAAATATGGGACAAGCCCCAGAAGCCATTTAGTCCATAATGAACACAGGGAGCCTCAGAAGCTGGGGAGGCAGCAGGGGGCAGGTTTGTTATGTTCCAACTGTTGACAGCAGTTCATTTTAATTTCTGTAATGCTCACAGATATGATGTGCACAAAATATATTAACACAATAAATAAGCAGCTTTTAGGAAAAGAGGCATATTCAATCTAATCCCCTGGGGGAAGGGAAAGGAGATTTCATGTTATAATTACCAGCAACCTAATCAGCTGAATTTCCTCTCTACAACTTTCCAGGAATCAGTGGTATCTTACATGCTCTGACAGCTTCCTATTCTGATGCTGCACATCACTAGGAAACACCTGAACTAGCTTCGCAGGAGGAAGCCCCATTAATAGCAGAGAAGATCCATAACTCCTTCCTATAAATTATCTGCAAATATCAAACCAACTGCTTCTCATCTTTTACTACATTTTCAGAGCTCTAGTGATTGTGGTCTAAATTGGGCATAGGCAAACTCGGCCCTCCAGATGTTTTGGGACTACAACTCCCATCATCCCTGACCACTGATCCTGTTAGCTAGGGATGATGGGAGTTGTAGTCACAAAACATCTAGAGGGCCAAGTTTGGGGATGCCTGGTCTAAACAGAACAATCCTAAGTAGGTTTACCCAGAAGTAAGACCTACTGAGTTCAATGGATCTTACTCCTTACCTGAAGGCACAATCTTAATTCCTGGCAAGGGAACAGCAGGCTGAACAGAGGAGGAGAGCTGCCACCACATCTGAAGCTCTGCTGCTCACACTGGCCATGGAGGAAAGGGAATGAGTATTTCACCTAATTTTTGCTGTGCCAGCTTCATGTGACAACAGCAGAGAGACCTGGATCAAGTCCCTCCCTAGCTGCTGGACCAATTCAGGGTCCAGCAAATTCATGGCTTGTCCAACTTCACTCCACTGCCATTCCACCCCATATTGAGCCCTTAAACTGACTACCACCAACGGGAATACCACTAGCCATAGCATGTCAACAACTCACATTGTTGATGGTCAGAGACAGACAGAAGGAAAATCCTCCCCATACCCTAAATGCATCCCAGCAGTAGAGGTTGGGGGTTAGGATTGTTCTGCAAATGTGTTTTAATACTAACAATTTAACCCCATGACTTTTCCCAAGAAAAGCCTGCAGCAAAGTTGCAACAGGCTGCTCTAGCTTGCTGAGCACTTGCCGTTTTGCTTAGATGCTTGCCTGCTTTAAGACAAAGAGCCTTTAAATTACTTGTTCAAACTCCCAGTTCATAATTTACTATTTAGTAATCAATGCAGTGCTACTGAATTGCATTGATTTTTCCTTTACATCTGCACCCAGCAATATCTTCAAACAACCCCTGTTGTACTTGAGCATCCTAACAGCAGCAGGAACAACAACAATAATAAAAAGCAAGTCAGAAGCATATCTAGAACTGTTAAGTTGTGGGTAGACATAGCAGACGACACAGCGATTTCTCCAAAGCAGCTCTTTATTTGTAAGCTGGAACAGAACTGAACTGAAGGGCTCAGTCAGCCTGCTTATATAGAGCTCCAGTACCTTGTTACTGTAACAACTTTCTAAAACTATCCAATCACTGAACGTCACTTTCGATCCTTCATTTGCATAACTATCTACAGTATCCCAGGGTGGCCCAGGCTGAGAACTTCAGTACATAACAAGAACAACTCTTAAGTAAAGCAAAGTTAGGGAAGAAAGTTCACTCACAAAAATCTGGATTAAACCAGACTTACAAGCTGTATACAGTGGTACCTCGGGTTAAGTGCTTACGGTAATTCATTCCGGAGGTCCGTTCTTAACCTGAAACTGTTCTTAACCTGAATCACCACTTTAGCTAATGGGGCTCCCCGCTTCCACCGTGCCGCCAGAGCCCGATTTCTGTTCTTATCCTGAAGCAAAGTTCTTAACCTGAAGCACTATTTCTGGGTTAGTGGAGTGTGTAACCTGAAGCGTATGTAACCCGAGGTACCACTGTATCTAAATTCTATTTTCTTTCAGCATTTAACTTGACACAAACTAATTTGGAGCCTCCACATTATAATAATGGAAAGCTACCATTAACACTAGATTACTTCTCAGATACTTGTAACAATTTTTTTCTAAGCTTTCTTAGATATAAGTTTCTAGCAGTAAATGCATCAGTTATATTGTGATAAAGCAACAAAGGGATATAAAGTGATTGGAATGGTTCAGAGCCACATGTGTACAATGACTTTCTATTACTATCTATGGGATTGTGCCTTGTGTGTGCATAAACCCAATGAAATCTTTGATGGCCACCAAACAGTTAACGCAGTCCTCTTGTATACCATAAAATGCAATGTATAATGTTGGTACCATACTATCACTGTTATTATTAATGCCTCAGAGAAGACGAACATTCAATTCAGCTGGACACATTGGTGCAAACTCAGCTTGCTTCATGTAACAGAAGGACAATGTAATTAGATATTATTATCTATGCAAATAGTGGTTAGATTTCATTTAAAAAGCAATTGTCTGTAATAGGTCTGCACATATGGTAGAAGCAGAACACAATGTATCCATAAGTACAATCAAATTACTAAAGTATGAAGTACCCAGTAGTCCAGTGCATTCTGCCTCTTCTCAATGTGTGTACTTAGGGTCACAGTTTTTATATTGTTGTAGGATGAGTTTCAAGGGCTCACTCTTGAAATGCTAAATTGAATTTAGAACTCCACTAGAAGCTAAAAAGATGCTCTAGCTTTCACAGCCCTTATAATTCAGCTTAGATACTTGCCTGCTCTGAAAAAGAAACTTCTTAACTATAATAATAATAAATAAATAATAATAATAATAATAATAATAATAATAATAATAATTATAATATTTATACCCTGCTCATCTGGCTGGGGTTGCCCAGCCACTCTGGGCAGCTGCCAACAGAATATTAATATTAATAAAAATAATAATAAAGTGATAAAACATCAAACATTAAAAACTTCCCTAAACAGGGCTGCCTTCAGATGTCTTCTTAAAATCAGATACAGTGGTACCTCGGGATGTGAACAGAGCATAAGACGCGACAGCGCATCTGTGTGTCGCGTTTCGCCACTTCCGCGCATGTGTGTGATGTCATTTTGACTGTCTGAGCATGTGCAAGCGGCGAAACCCGGAAGTAACGCGCTCCATTACTTCCGGGTGGCCACGGAGCACAACCCGAAAGCGCTCAACCTGAAGCGTATTTATCCCGAGGTATGACTATAGTTGTTTATTTCCTTCCCGCCCACAAGCCATTTCCAATTCAGTTTTAAATTCAATTATTTATTTTTGATGTGGGATAACTACTCATGCTAGCCAAGGAATAATTTGCCCAGAATCATGAGAAATGTCCCAGAATCAAAGTCAGCCTAAAACTTCATCAGAACTATGGAGCTAAGTAAATGCACTGAGAAGAGACAGCGTGTGCTGATGAGTTGCATCCAAGAACAGCAGAAGGCATTTTTGCTCATGCAAGTCTGGGCAGCCAATGCTTGTCAAGCCACTTAAGTCTCACATTTTCCCTCCCCAAAGCTGTTGAGGAACTCCCTGGAGAGGCTGGTAAGGGCAGTATATTCAAAACTGAAGATACTTTCCAACATCTAAGAAACTTTTTTTTTTAATGGAAACACATTCCATTTAAACCAATATCATTTGTTTCACATTCATGTTTAGGAGTCGTGCATCAGACTCTTAAAATACTGAGTTTCAGATATCCACTATTGCTGCTTTCCTAGCACTGCCCTCTGCTGGACACAAAGTAATGGCAAGCCTTTGTAACCCTATAAATAACCATCATTGTTCCATATACAGGGGTACCTCAGGTTACATACGCTTCAGGTTACAGACTCCGCTAACCCAGAAATAGTGCTTCAGGTTAAGAAGTTTGCTTCAGGATGAGAACAGAAATTGTGCTCTGGCGGCACGGCGGCAGCAGGAGGCCCCATTAGCTAAAGTGATGCTTCAGGTTAAGAACAGTTTCAGGTTAAGAACGGACCTTCGGAACGAATTAAGTACTTAACCCGAGGTACTACTGTAGTGGGAAATACTAAAGGTTGAAGGCTTAGAAACAGAGGAAGGAAATTAAAATTTGAAGGAAAGAGGAAATTGAGTATAAGGCTGCTGAGGCTTTCCCTGACAACGTTTTCTTCATACTTACATTACAGGAAAAAACAACTACAAATAAAAATGTTAGTTTCATGAACATTCTTATTTCAACATGGAAGTTACACTTAAAACTGCCAAAATATCTCATGGTCAGGGATGGTGATAGTTGTAGTCCAACCAAATCTGGAGAACCACCAATTCCTCACTCATGATTTAAAAGAACTCAGGGGACCATAGTAACTTTATCAACATAGTAGCTTATATAACACTGGGCAACAATTTTTTACTTTTTGAATGTTGTCTAGATTTCTACAACTGCTTTAGGGTCTTTTTGCACTGCTGAATCAAGAAATGGCATCCATTTCTCTCCATCAGGTCAGGTTTTTGTGCTATGTTGATTTGAAAAAAATCAGATCTTGTGACAAAATTGATTACATTTTTGTGGCATTATCAGCTGATTTTTGTCAACACATATCATCCTAAACATGTTTTTAAGAGAAAAAAATGTTTTTCCAACAACATATATTGATTACCTGATAGAAACATTGATTACTGTAAACTGAATGGTGGGCATTGATAAAGGTAAGTACACGTAAATTGCATGTTGCTTCACCATTTTTCAAACTTCAGGGCTTGAACTTCCGTTTCTTGGAACTCCTGGAATGCTCAGCGGCAGGGAGGTCTCTCTTCAGAGTCCAACAGTAGTCAGCCATCATGACTGCATCCCAGCGACCCTGATACCTGGTCTCCATCTCTTTCATGTCCTGATGGAATCTCTCCCCCTGCTCGTCACTCATTGAACCCAGGTTCTCAGGAAACCAGGCCATATGTGAAAATAGGTAGTGCATCTTGATGCTCATGTTGCAGCCCAGGTTTCTGAAAGTAGTCAGCATGTTGTTGACAAGTTCTGCGTAGTTTCTGGCCTTATTGTTAATAATAATAATAATAATAATAATAATAATAATAATAATAATAAATTTTATTTATATCCCGCCCTCCCCAGCCGAAGCTGGGCTCAGGGCGGCTAACAACAATCAAAATAATCCGACATTCTAAAACATTCATTATAAAATTAATTAAATCAAATTAAATTAAAATCAAATTAATGGCAACCATCAAGCCAAATTCTGTGCAGATTGCCGATTGCCAGAGGAGGGGGTCAGGCTGCACCCTGACCAAAGGCCTGGTGGAACAGCTCTGTCTTGCAGGCCCTGCGAAAGGATGTCAGGTCCTGCAGGGCCCTAGTCTCTTGTGACAGAGTGTTCCACCAGATTGGAGCCGCGACCGAGAAGGCCCTGGCTCTAGCTGAGGCCAGCCTAACCTCTTTGTGGCCTGGGATCTTTAGGATGTTTTTATTTGCAGACCGTAGATTTCTCTGTGGGACATACCAGGAGAGGCGGTCCCGTAGGTACGAGGGTCCTAGGCCGTATAGGGCTTTAAAGGTTAAAACTAGCACCTTAAACCTGATCCTGTACTCCACCGGGAGCCAGTGCAGCTGGTATAATACCGGATGGATATGATCTCGCAGCGAAGACCCCATAATGAGTCTCGCCGCGGCATTCTGCACCCGCTGGAGTTTCTGGGTCAGTCTCAAGGGCAGCCCCACGTAGAGCGAATTACAATAATCCAGTCTGGAGGTGACCGTCGCGTGGATCACAGTGGCTAGGTCAGGGAGAGAGAGATAAGGAGCCAACTGCTTAGCTTGGCGGAGATGAAAAAATGCCGCCTTTGTTATAGCTGTAATCTGCGCCTCCATAGAGAGGGAGGTATCGAAGATTACACCCAAACTCTTAACGGATGATGTTGGCACTAATTGCACCCCCGCAAGAGATGGGAGTTGCCCCCTCAATCCCATATCGCTCCGTCCCAGCCAAAGGACCTCTGTCTTCGAAGGATTTAACTTCAACCGGCTCCCACGTAACCATCCAGCCACAGCTTCCAGACATCTGGTCAGTGTATCTGGGGCCGAGTCAGGGTGGCCGTCCATCAACAGATAGAGTTGGGTGTCATCGGCATACTGATGGCAGCCCAGCCCAAAACTCCGGACAAGCTGGGCGAGGGGGCGCATAAAGATGTTAAAAAGCATCGGGGAGAGAATCGCACCCTGAGGCACTCCACACACCAAGGAGTGGCGCGATGACAATTTCCCCCCAAGCGCCACCCTCTGTCCCCGACCAGAGAGAAACGAGCGCAGCCATTGAAGGACTGTGCCCTGGATCCCCACGTTGGCAAGGCGGTGGTCCAGGAGTTCGTGATCGACCATGTCGAAGGCTGCTGACAGGTCTAGAAGAATCAGCAGCCCCGACCTGCCTCGATCCAGCTGCCTACGGAGATCATCTGTTAGGGCGACCAGAGCCGTCTCGGTCCCATGACCAGCGCAGAAGCCGGACTGGAATGGATCGAGAGCCGATGTTTCATCCAGAAACCTACCAAGCTGTTCAGCAACCGCTCTCTCAATCACCTTACCCAGGAATGGAAGATTTGAAACCGGGCGGTAATTGGATAGATCTAGAGGATCTAATGATGTTTTCTTTAAGAGTGGACGCACCACTGCCTCCTTCAGTTCCCCTGGGAATATCCCGGTGCCAAGGGACAAATTGATGATATCACCCAGGGGGGCCCGCACCTCGTCTGGACACGCTCTAATCAGCCAAGACGGGCATGGGTCCAGAGGACAGGTGGTGGGCTTTCCAGCTTGGAGGAGTCTGTCCACATCGGCTGGGGATATCCGGTCAAAGTGGTCCAATACTGGACCCAAGGACAGTCGAGGGGCCTCCAGTTCCTTTATTGTATCCAAATTGGCAGGGAGGTCATGGCGGAGCAACAGGACCTTCTCCGCAAAAAAAGCTCGCAAATGCCTCACAGCTGTGTGTCGAATTGTTATTTAAATTTGGCTGTCCTTCAAGGGACGTTAAAGACCTAATTATACTAAATAATTGCGCCGGGCGAGAGCTAGCGGAGGCAATGGAGGCCGAGAAGTAGGACTTCTTAGCGGCCTTCACTGCCATCTCGTAGGTTTTCATAAAAACCCTATAAGATGTTCTTGAGGCTCCGTCACGGGCACCCCGCCATACTCGCTCTAGCCGTCTGAGGTCCCGCTTCATTTTCCGAAGCTCCTCGGTAAACCAGGGAGCCCGGTTTCTGCGGGGTCGCAGAGGGCGCCTAGGTGCGATCTCATCGATGGCTGCTAGGAGCTGGGTATTCCAGCCCTCAACAAGCTCAGTCAATGAGTCGCCAGGGGGAGCAAGGTCCCGCAAAGCCTGACGGAATCTATCAGGGTCCATCAGCCTCTGCGGGCGAGCCCAAATTGGCTCACCACCTAAGCAGGGTGGGGGTGGAAAATCAATCCTGGCTTTCAGTGCGTAGTGATCAGACCATGGCACCTTCATTGCAGGAGACATGATCACATCTATACCGGCGCCAAAGATCAAATCCAGCGTGTGGCCTGCTTGATGTGTGGGGCCCGACACAAACTGGGAGAGCCCTAGTGTCGCCATGGAAGACACCAGGTCCAGTGCCTGTGAGGAGGGAATGGCATCAGCATGGATGTTGAAGTCCCCCAATACCAATAGGTTAGGGAACTCCAAGGCCCAGCCGGCCACCGCCTCCAGCAGGCCTGACAGGGTGGCTGCTGGTGCGCTAGGTGGCCGGTACACCAGCCAGACAGCCAAGCTCACCTCGGAGCCCCACACTAGGCCAACACATTCAATGCCGGGGATCGATGGCGATGGTAGAGCCCTGAAAGAACAGTCTTCTCGGATTAATAATGCCACCCCTCCCCCCCGGCCCACAGTCCGCGACTGGTGGAGGACAGAGAAACCCGGGGGCGCCATCTCTCGTAAGGTAACAGTATCCCCTTCGCGCACCCAGGTCTCCGTCACACAAGCCAGGTCGGCCCGCTGCGAGATGAAGAAATCTCGCAGGGTGGCGGTTTTGTTGCCTATAGACCTGGCATTGCACAACACCAGTGACGGAGGTGAGTAATCCTTGCTCACCCTACCTTCGTCCCTCGGGATGGGGCGCAGATTGGAAGGGGTACGAGCATATCCGTATCTCGATCCCCTTCGCCTATGACATCTGCCCCCACCGCCATACCTCCCTCGCCCCACTACAGTAGCAATCCCAAGCCTCAAACCAACCTCCATTTACAAAATAGAAAATGAAACAGACCAAAAACAATTGTACCAACAAAACAGATCCCCACCCCACTCAATATACAGCCCCAAACCAAAATACAACGGAACAAATAAAAATACATCAATAAAAATACATAAATAAAAACCACCGTTCACGGTGGTACGACAAAGTAAAAAGTAAATCCCCCTATAAAACATTTTAAAATATATAAAAACATTGTTTTTATATATTTTATATATTATATATTATATTATATATATTATATAGATATATTATAAAATATATAAAAACATTGTTGCCAATAAAGTTCTTCACTACCAGAACAAATGCCTTCCACGCTTCCAGTTCCACTTCGTTCATTGAGTTTCCGAACTCTGGATTTCTGATGAGCTGACAGATCTGAGGACCGTCAAAGATGCCAGCTTTCAACTTCTCCATGGTCAATCCTGGAAAAGCCTGGCACAAGTAAGTGAAGCAGTCACCATCCTTGTCCAGAGCCTTGGTGAACTGCTTGATTAAGCCGAGCTTGATGTGCAGCGGCGGGAAGAGTATTCTGTCTCTGTCCACCAGAGGGTCGTTGATGACATTCCTTTCTTTACAAGGCACCAATTCCTCCTGCACAGGCCAGTCCTTCTTCATGTAATGCTGAGCACGGTCCCTACTATCCACATGCACAGAAAACATGGGTACTTGGTGAAGCCTGACTGTTGTCCCAAGAAAAAGTTCACCATCTTCAGGTCAACACAAATAAACCACTTATGCTGATCATAGCCAATTTTCTCCAGCACATACTTCACTGCTTCATAGTTCTCCTTCAGTGTAGTCGAGTGAGCCAGGGGTATAGAGGCAAACTGGTTGCGGTTGTGTAGCAGAACACATTTCAGTGATCGCTTGCTGCTGTCAATGAAGAGTCTCCAATCTTTAGGTTCGTACTTTGGCACTCCAAGCTCAATAAGAAGCTGCGCAATATCTGCACAGTACACCAAGTCCTCCTCTTCCGAGAAAAAACGGAGGTACTCTTGATGCCTGTTGCGGAAGAAGCTGATGCAAGCACTGTCAGAGGGGAGGTTTTTTCCCTTCAATCTGGATGCCAACAGTTCGGCAGAGTCCTTTGACAAGCTGAGGTCACGAAGTATATCATTCAACTCCTTTTGGGAAAATGGATGTGGAGCATCATCTTCAAGAACCACTTCTTCTTCTTCATGTCCTTCAACACTGGAGGCATCTTCATCACTAATGTCAGGAAGTTCTCCGAAGATAGGCACTGGAATTTCATCACAATGAGCTACAGGACGATGTGCTGATTGAAGATCAGGATACTTGAGGCTGCTCCGGTTCTTTCTGTTGATCCCAGTCACATCAACAGCGCAGAAGTAGCAGTCAGTGACATGGTTTGTCGGCTCCCTCCAAACCATGGGAATTCCAAAGTTCAGACTCCTCTTGCCATTGGTCCACCCACGTAGAGTCTCGGTGCATGCCTTGCACACCATGTGTGGCGTCCAAGCTTTATCCTGGTCACCAAGTTTAATACCAAAATAAGCATGGTAAGCAACTTTATGCTTTGCCGCACCAATTTATGGAAGATTTCGAGGTTTTATGACTTCAAACTGATCCCTTTTCGACATAATCACCCAGAACTATCGGACCTGAATACGTCTTGTCATTAAAATAATCATTTCCAATCAAAACAATTATTTGACATGGCATTTTACCCCCACCAACTTCTTCTAAAATGCTCCACACAAGCGTACATGTGAACAAAAACGTAAAAAAGACATGTGGCCATAGCTCAAAAACTTGACCTGATTGAGCAAAACCAATGTGATTTTTGGATTCAGCGCATCAGATTCATCCTAAACCAACTGAAAAAATGCAGAAAACAAATTTGTTGTTGACCAGTGTAATCTATGGCATGGAAGGTACCTCTGCTGATTTAGGGATCCCCCTTCCACTCTCAGCCCTCCATTCCACATCCTCCTCCATTGATCAAGGCCCATAAGCCCTTGAAAGCGGTTTAGGGAGAGATGCCAGGAAGACCACCTTTTCCATCCAACAAGCGACCAAGAACTTCCACCCAGCCAGCCGGAAGTGCCATTTTTACAATCTGTTAACAATCTATAACAGGACCTACTTTCACTTATGGCAGTCTCATGCAATTTAGTAACTGTCAGGTGCCATCTACCAGAAACTGTACTTAGTACAGTGGTACCTCGGGTTACAAACGCTTCGGGTTAAAAACGCTTCAGGTTACAGACTCCGCTAACCCGGAAGTAGTACTTCGGGTTAAGAACTTTACCTCAGGATGAGAACAGAAATTGCCCGGCGGCAGCGGGAGGCCCCATTAGCTAAAGTGGTACCTCAAGTTAAGAACAGTTTCAGGTTAAGAACGGACCTCCAGAACGAATTAAGTTCTTAACTAGAGGTACCACTGTATTTCAAACCTAACCCCATGTGCACAGTAAGCTCATCTATTGTATATAAAGGAAACCCTGTCTCAGTAAACTCATTTGAAAAGGTGATTTCTCCAAAGGCAGCAAGAAGATTGGAAACATCTGATTCCTAATTTAAAATAACCACAGTTTGTTGTTATGACCAGAACTTCAACATTCATTCCCCAACCTTTAAGCAGTCTTTTCACAGAAGTTTACATATGACAATTTGTTATGGTATGTCCACCTGGTGGTCATTACTCAGAAACATTTCAGAAGGCAATAATCAATTGTTGCAATATGATCAATGGAATAGTCTTTTTCAAGGGACTAAAGCTGGTCATGGCTTTGTTCGTTCTAATTTGGAAATTTAATTTGAGGATGTAATACAAGTACACAGCGGGTGGCGCTGTGGGTAAAAGCCTCAGCGCCTAGGGCTTGCCGATCGAAAGGTCGGCGGTTCGAATCCCCGCAGCAGGGTGCACTCCCGTTGCTCGGTCCCAGCGCCTGCCAACCTAGCAGTTCAAAAGCACCCCCGGGTGCAAGTAGATAAATAGGGACCGCTTACCAGCGGGAAGGTAAACGGCGTTTCCGTGTGCTGCGCTGGCTCGCCAGATGCAGCTTGTCACGCTGGCCACGTGACCCAGAAGTGTCTCCGGACAGCGCTGGCCCCCGGCCTCTTGAGTGAGATGGGCGCACAACCCCAGAGTCTGTCAAGACTGGCCCGTACGGGCAGGGGTACCTTTACCTTTACCTTTTTAATACAAGTACAGTGGTACCTCGGGTTAAGAACTTCATTCACTCTGGAGGTCTGTTCTTAACCTGAAACTGTTCTTAACCTGAGATACCAGTTTAGCTAATGGGGCCTCCTGCCGCCGCCGCCGTGTGATTTCTGTTCTCATCCTGAAGCAGAGTTCTTAAACCGAGGTACTATTTCTGGGTTAGCAGAGTCTGTAACCTGAAGCGTCTGTAACCTGAAGCATATGTAACCTGAGGTACCACTGTACTGTACTTGATTTACTCAATAATTAAAGCCTTGATCAAATTGCGCTTTCCATCTTTCTGACTTTATTTGGGCATATATCATTACATTTACTGCTTTTGATTTATATGCTACTAGAATTATATGCTCCCTTGTTCACAACAACTTCTGTTAGTTTTTAGTTGTCTTAAACATGCTTCATCCTTCCTGCTTCAACAGTTTGAGGGCCCTAATGGAAATCAGCCTGCAACTTAACCTACATATGTGAAACCAACACAATCGCACATGGCCTCCTTGCTCACCTCCTTGCTCAAACAACATCCTGCAGGATTCATCTCACCCGGGACACAGTCTGTTTGCACTACTGCCTTCTGGCAGGAGATATAGAAACATCAAGTCAAGGACAAATAGACTGAAAAACAGTTTCTATCCAAGAGCTGTGGCCTTTTTGAATGCTGTAACTCGATAGTGTGACCTGGGAGTTTGATGGGTGTTGGTGTGGGTGTGGCTGGAATGTGGTTTGTTTGGTTGTTGTTGTTGTTTTGCTTTTGTTGTTTTTAAGGGATGGCATCCAATTTCGTTGCACTTGTGCAATGTTGCACTTGTGTAATGACAATAAAGAATCTATTCTATCTATTCTATTCTATTTCTCCTGCCCTGTCTTCCACTGAACTTTATATTGTAAGCTCATCAGAGAAGGGACCTGCCTCATCTGTTCTGTAAAGTGTTAGGCACTCTGATTGTGCTATATAAAAATACTGACACTAACAAAGGGACAAACCCACAAGCTGCAAGTAGCAGAAGCTACTTGAGAAATAAAATCAGTAAGGGCAGGGTCCTTTTTTGCTGTGATGCTTTGATGAGAAAACTTAGCAAATTAAACTTGTACACTTGTATTCAAACTTTTATTCTTTCAGAAGGCAAGCTATATATTTTCTGTTCAAGCAGGCATCTTGATTTCAACTTATTTGTGCTAGATTTATTTTCCATGTTATCTGGGATGATATTTTTATGAATTTTGATTATAATTGCTGTTATTCTGATGTTGTTAAGGCAACCATAGCTTTCCTCTGAGAAAGAAATCTGTGGTTTGTATAAAAATAACTTATAATAAATATAAATATTCCTTGATCTTCAGTACAAGTTGTCTGCTCAGTGTAAAAGCTTAGATGGACAATGCTTATTAATTTTCACATTTTAATACACCCTTAATTTTCTAATGAAGCAAAAAAGAGGGAGAGTTATCTGCAGCATATACAGACGCATGAGACTACAGCAATATAAATGATGGATGTTCGGTTGCCATGGTAACTATTATCGTGAGAGGGAAAGATTCCGTACCATTGCTCAACAACCAGCAGAAATGCTAATCTCAACACCTGATATTATTCCATTTTTTAAATAACATGGCTGTTAATCAGCCTCATTTGAATAGAGACATCATTAACTGACTGCTCTATTTTGAAGCTGAAAAAAGCAGCAAGAACAAACAGATACAGCTTCCATAACTAGCACCATATTCAGGTTCTAAGCATCCTAAAAGCTCCCCCGCTGCTTTGCACAGCTGTATATACTTCCATATCGTGCTACAAAGCATAGGTTTGCAAATATTGCTTTCTGGCACATCCCACTGTGAGATAAAGTGACATAAGGGTGGGATAACTGACCATGAAATGAATGAGAGACATATGCGAAAGCAGTATGTTTTTTTCCTACTAACTAGCAGCTGTGTATTTTATACAACAGAGTTTAGAGAAAAGTGTGGAAAAAATAATGTACGTCACAGACTCCAGTCTCTCTTGCAGTGACTTAATTCTAGGTTTTAAAAATGTGAAGACTATGAATTTTGACAAAGGGGATTATGTTGTCAGATTTCAAGGAATCCAATTAAACCCTCATAAAATACTGGAGTCACACATTCTGGTAAAGGTAAAGGTACCCCTGCCCGTACGGGCCAGTCTTGACAGGCTCTAGGGTTGTGCGCCCATCTCACTCAAGAGGCCGGGGGCCAGCGCTGTCCGGAGACACTTCTGGGTCACGTGGCCAGCGTGACATCGCTGCTCTGGCGAGCCAGAGCCACACACGGAAACGCCGTTTACCTTCCCGCTAGTAAGCGGTCCCTATTTATCTACTTGCACCCGGGGGTGCTTTCGAACTGCTAGGTTGGCAGGCGCTGGGACTGAACAACGGGAGCGCAACCCGCCGCGGGCATTCGAACCGCCGACCTTTCGATCGGCAAGCCCTAGGCGCTGAGGCTTTTACCCACAGCGCCACCCGCGTCCCTCACACATTCTGATGCACTATCAAATTATTTTCTCAGAATAGAGTATCAGTAGTTTGAAGTTATTTTTTATCTGGCTGCACACAGAATTTCACCAGAAAGGTGCCAATACCATTCAACATGAAATGAAAATAGTGTGCCATAAATATATTGTGAGACTTACTGATCTCCAGCTAGATAGATAGATAGATAGATAGATAGATAGATAGATAATAGATAATAAAAGGACTGGTTTGTCTGTAACTTTTTGGGATTTTCTTAAAATTTAGTTACATATAGAGTATAAGTCTGTTTTTCCACGAATACTAACATTTGAGGAACACTACACAGTTTCTGAAAGTGACTCCGTGTAAACTGGACGCACTTCTGACCCCTTCTGCACAGACAGGCCACAGAACTTAGCTTAGAGGTCCTGGAAGTAGCAAGGTGCCAGTGCTGGGGAAATACTTGCTTTAGTAAGGGAAACATCTTTCACTTCTTCATCACTAAAGGATGTGGGCAGCTTCAATGGGGAAATCCTGGATTTTATCTTTATAATGTGCGAATTCCAGGGACAAAATACAAATTGTATTTCTATGATCTCTCATGGCTTATCATCATACTTATTATCCCACCATATTGCTAACACTGAGTATATCATCTCAGGTAATAGTGTTGTTACTAATGACATATTTTTAATGTGTCTCCCGATCTAGACAAGCTCATGTAGCATTTTGCAACATTTACTACTTATTTTTTAAACTCAGATTATTTATGAGTATTATCATGGCAACTTACATTTGAGCACTTCTCCAACACCTCCTCTTTGAACTGTAGAAACTTTTCCTGGATTGCAAGTTGGTTGAGTGCAAATGACAGAAAGTGTGTGAAGGGTTGTTTCTTGCGGAAGCTCTCCACAAGAACATCAATTCGCGTTCGAGCTGAAATAATACCATTCCGGTGTTGTCCTGTGATCACTGGAAACAAGCAAAACAGAAGACAGGATTTATGACAGCTTGATACATGTGCTCACAAAAGTTTAGAATTAATAACAAGATTTTCCACTGTACCAGAAAGCCAGTTCCTAACAAGGTGAGAGCTATCTCGGCTGAATACACGGGTCAGTGTTACTATCAAACTAGTGTTTTCAAAGTGTGAGATGAAGCTCCCTAGTTTTAATATATTAATATTTATGTATTGCTAGAATCTAACCATCTAACCATTAAAATGTTTCTGTCCTTTAGTTCATACAATTTTTATTTCTCCTGATACAGGTTTGTATTTATTTATGTATACCTATTGATATTGCCAGGACTTTCTCTCTTATCAAAGTAGACTATTTTTGAGTCTCTTTGTTATAATAACTGATTCTATAATAACTTCCTCTGGAAACATTTGAGGTTTTCAGTTCACATTATGGATGCACTGCAGAGTTTTGTCAATCGTTTTCACCAAAGAGATTTTCGTGTGTGTTACTGTTATTACTGTGCAATGATTTGTGTAAAAGCAGTCCATACACTTCATGAATAAAGTGTATTGTGTGGAAAATAAATATCTAATGTTACATGCAGAAAGTATAATCAAGGGGAGGGAAATAAATAAATGGATAGCAAGCATTCAATCATGTCTGCTTCTTTAAAAAAATGTCATGCTAACCATGGTACCTGACTCTGCACAATTATGGAAAGCATAAATATGAAGAGAAAAATGTAGTTCCCTCCTTTTGAATAACAGGATGCAACCAACAATGACAGACTTAACATTAGATCCACAAGATTACTTTTTGGCTATACCATAAGTGGAATTAAAGAATTTGACCCTCTTCAGTCTTTTTAAAATGTGTTCACACTGTGCTTCTACATTCCTTATTTTCAGCCAAAATGACAGTAGGTGGGCCAACTGCAGTGAAGATTCAGTTACTGAAAGTCTTCAAATCAACACCAAAACAGTAATACAAACAAACCTAATACAAACATGCTCAAAACCCGTTTTTGTGCATCCTGTTCTGGGTGTGCATGAAAGAGCTTGGAATGCGGAAAGAAAGCAATTGTCTGGAGGTGTAGCAAAGGAGAAGGCAAGTACAGAAAGACTATTCCCAGAAGTCTCAGGAGACAGATAAGCAGACAGATAATATATGGAGGAGGCAGCAAATGCCAGGAAGGCAGTAAGTGAAACAAGGACTAGAATAAAAGAGTAAAGAGCCCATAGTTCTAAAAGGTGGCTTAATTTTTCCTATACCCAGAAAAGGTGTAGGAGATAGTGAGGGGATAAGCAGCTATTTGGACACAAAAAAGAATACATGAGTGGCCTCAACCAAGACTTAAGTGGACAAAAGCAGCTGGGGGAGAGCAAAAATGAGCTGCAATAGGCAATAATTGGTGTAATATAGTGGGCATTTATTAGGGAATTTCACAGCATGGAAGGACATGCTCACTACTAGATACTTTCAGTGGCTTGGACCTAGCCTTTCCTATGTGCAGGAGGGTCTTTAATTAGGCAGGGGTTTCTGATGGCAGAAGAGGGGGAGGCAATTTTTGTCTATATCCACTTCAGCTCCCATGCTACTTCCTACACACTTCTAGTGGATTTGTCAACACCACAGAACAGATTTTCAAGGGTTGCAGGTAGAATCAGCCAAAATCACCTCTGTTCCTCTTCCATCAGGGCAGAATCTACTGAGCATGGACCTGCCCACGGGATCTTGGGATCCAAGCCAAGATCCCATGGGCATCTCGGGATTGTAATAATTGCCACCCTTCAGTCATAGTCACATAAATTACTTTGACATTCTGCACTGAAGACATCATATTACCTTTCCTATACTGAATTCAGTATTATAGAGGCAGCTAATTTCATTCTTCATGACAGTTTTTACATTTATTTTCCAAGTAGTACCAGGATGCCTTTATCATCTCTAAGTTTCACACCATGTCAGACCTGTGCATAAAAATTAAAGGCCTTCAAATTTTTACAAAACCCAGAACTCACCAATTTCTCCTTCAACTCCAGGCTTAGGAATAATGATAGAGGTTCGGGTTTCTGTTTCTATTTTCTTCTTTGTTTCTCCTTTTTTGCCTATTATATATCTATATAAGCATACAGTGGGAAAACAGAAAAGGGAATCGGTGATAGTTTTTTTTAAAAAAGAAATGATTAAGTAGTTCCAAACTTTAACAGCTTAAACATCCTACCCATTTTGGAATCCTAAGTGCTAATACAAGCACCAGTTTCCTGGTGATCAAGGCATAGGACAGTCCCCACAATGTGAGGCTACGGCAACTAATTTATCCCAAATTTCCCAGTAGTAGTTGTCAAAAGCTAATTGTAAAATCAATAATAAAGACTGAGAACACCTGACTTTCCCCTCTGTTGTTCTAGCTGCATGATTAGCAATTCTGAATATGCACACAGAGACTTACTTGTACAGTGGGCTGGGAATGTCCACAGCACATTGGTAGCCTCTTTCTGTCTCTTCCACCACAAAGGCATCACAGGGTTCATCTGCACAATCCTCAGGACCTGCAAGGTAAGGAGTGATTAGAAACTATTCATCTAAAGCAGGCACCCCCAAACTTGGTCCTCCAGATGTTTTGGGACTACAATTCCCATCATCCCTGACCACTGATCATGTTAGCTAGGGATGATGGGAGTTGTAGTCCCAAAACATATGGAGGGCCGAGTTTGGGGGTGCCTGATCTAAAGGGTAAATAACAAACAGACTTCCGTTCACAAAATGTGACTTGACCACCACCCTGTCACAAACCAAAGGTTTTGGGATCCTCTAGATCTGGGGGCCTATGAGGGGGCTGGCAGGAAGAGGAAAGGAAGTTAAATCCAATTACACAAGCAGAAGTCTGCTCACACAAAAATGGCTTCCACCCATTATGCTAACTTTTAAGTCTTCCTGACAGCGTCAGGAAGCAGCTGTTGCTGTCAACTGGAGGGCTTTCTTACTTTCTTCTTTTATATTATCATTGAAAATAATCTACAGAATAGCCCTGTGGAAATCTATTTTTCTCCGAGATGTGGAAGAAAATTTTCTCCTAGTTGTTGAATTTTTGGCCTCATACAAATGCTTATTTAAGAAAGCACTGAACAGCAGTGGATACAGATGCAGGACCCAAAAGCTGAAAATTGAGGCAAAGTGATATTGACTTCTAGTCTCAACAGCAGGGCCTGTAATATGTTGGAAAATGGGATATTTTTAGCTCAGTAAGAAAACACTGCAACTACGGTATTTTTCAGCTAACCAGAAATATAATTTCAAAAGATGTCACAAACCTCTGTGTTATCCCACTCTCACCATCATCGGATTTGTTAAGGTGGAATAAAATTTCATTGTATGAAGCAGCATTTTAAAGCACCTTAAATTTAATTTACAGTATGTTGATAAACACTGTGGTTTGCCAAAGAAAGAACTATAGCTAAGGCTAATAACTGTAAGTAATTTGCTGAAAGGGTGTTCAAGATGCAGGCCACTGGAAAAAAATGAGGCAAATATATTATAAACTGGTTGTTTATAGCAAACCAAAATATACAGCCTGAAATGTGTGTCTGTACATGTGCAGTGTTGCACAGTGACATTTGCATACTGCTTAACCAATTCCTTATCTATAAGAGGACCTTTCCTCTTACTCCATAACTGATAAACTTACTCAGGAATCTTCAGTGAAGTACCTTGTTGGAAGCTTTTTGAAAGTCCAACAACACTATGTCAAAGGGATTTCACCAATCTATATGCTTGTTGACACTCTCAAAGAACTCTAAAAGGTGAGATTTCTGTCTCTGTTCAGCAAGGCTTATTATTCTATATGCCAAGTTATTTTTTCTTTGACAATACTTGCCACCAGTGGCTTGTAATTTTTAGGATCCCCCTCCCCCACCAGATTCCTTTTAAAAAATTGGTGTTACATTGGCAGCTTTCCAGATGTGGAGGCTAGTCTAAGGGATAGAAGATCTACAACTTCACAGCATAGCTGTCAACTTTTCCCTTTTCTTGTGAGGAATCCTATTCAGAATAAGGGAATTTCCCTTAAAAAAGGGAAAAGTTGACATCTATGCTTCACAGTGTTAGAAGATCTACAACTTCACATTTGAGTTCCTTGAGAACTCTCAGGTGAATGCCATCCAGACCCGGCAATTTGTCACTTTTTATTTTTTCTATTAGGTCTGGAATTTAATCTCGTTACCACTACCTGCCTCAGACACTCCTTGTCCTAAGGGTTATCCTCTAAAGAACACAACATGAAACACAAGGAAAAGGGATTGGGAAGCAAGATGCAAAAAGTATGATAGCAGCTGGTTCAGTTGCCTAGGTGAATGGGAATATATCCATTCTGGATCCAAGTGTACACATTATAAGGATCAGGTGTGCACTGCATCAATTCTTCTGACCTAGCATGATATTTACCACCCTGTTCCCCTTTTCTTTTTCCTTTTCTGCTGTTTCTCTTCTCCTTATGTTTTCTGCTCAAGAATTCATGCCTAAGCTTCTTATTCTGCCCACCCACCCTTCAGGGCAGGATGGCTCCTCAGAAGCCCATCTGGTGCTTCCGTTAAAGTGACTACAACAGTAGTTTCAAATGCAAGCAAACTTCGGCACAAAAACAAGTGTTGCCTCTTGACAATAGAGCTTTAACTCCCACTCCATAACAGAATGTGAAATATTTAGCAATTCAACACAACTTACTAATGTTGGCATTTTTCAGCAGTGTGCTGAATTCCACTCCAAACTGTGAGTTAAGACTGTGATATCAATGGTGACAATTGCCTTTTGGTAAAAGTCTGACTAATTGCATACACTTCCAGAAAAGCAGAGGCAAGCTCTTGCTTTCAAAGTTAAAGGAACAAATAATTACAGGCATAGAGAGCTCTGTGTTTCCTATGAATATAACAGAGTAGCAAGAGATGAAGTGCCCTTGTACGAAGACATATCATCACCATAAACTTTGTTGCGCTAGCCAAAGGCCATGGCATCATTCACAAAGGGAACAAAAAAAAAGCAACAATAACCATAAAACATGACATATCAATAGTCCCCCAGGCCTAGTATGGCCAGCTCCACAAATGGGGAATCTGTGGCCCTCAAAACTGTTGGATTACAACTCCAATCATTCCATGGTGGCTGGAGCTGATGGGAGTTCAACAACATCTGGAGCCCCATAGATTCCCCATCCCTAGTCTGCATCGACTTGTGCAGCAAGTCACGGGCAGCCCTGCTATCCAGCTCTGTTAACTGGAGAGACCATGATCTGAAAATATAACCATAAATATGCAAAGCCCATATATTATTCCGGAGCTACAGCCCCCATATAATTGTATTCCTGATGCTTACCCTCACATCTCTACATTACTCTAAGTATAATATTGTCCTCTAATCCATATATTTCATACATTCTCTCACCGGTATTAAACAAACAGGTTAAGAATTTTGAGACCCACTCTCTATCATCTTGAGTGTCTGTTTCTTTATTATACTGAGTCCATACAGACAGCATGGGTGTTGGCATTTTCTTGAGAATCATGGTCCATATTCAGTACTTCTGTTCAAGTCCTAATGCCAAGATCAGTTTCATATCATAGTCTCATGAAATGGAACTCTGTGGATTCTTAGCATACCTGCATAGAAATCCTCTTCCTCTTCATGCTGGTGTGGCTGTTCTCGAATATGTCTTTTCCTGTAAACACGTCCTCCAATTCTTATCAGCGGTGGCCGCAGAACTTCCATTGTGTTTTCCCTTTGCTGAAAGACTAAGTGGAATTCAACAGGAGTTACTTCTGAGTAGATGTTGTTAGAACTGTACACTAGTTGTTGTTTAGTCATTTAGTTGTGTCCGACTCTTCGTGACCCCATGGACCAGAGCACACCTGGCACTCCTGTCCTCTACTGCCTCCTGCATGTACATTAGTACAACAGCACAATTCTATACATGTTTACCTGAGAATAAATCCAACTGTGTCCAATGGGACTTACTCCTGTGTTAACATGGTTAGGACTGCAGCCTTCACTATGATATCTAAACAGAACCTCCCATTAAAACAAGGCAAGGCAAACTTGCAAATATTATGTGCTGGAAAGGAAAAAACAGGGCCATACTCTACTTTTAAGATTCCACAAACATTTGATTGGCAACTGTGCTGGAAACAGAATGTTGGAATAGAATGTTGGAATAGTAAATAGTAAATTTATGGAGAGAAAGAAGTCTTACACTATATATATGAGCTGGTTCTTCACACAGGGAAAAGGGCAAGTTACACAAAGGCTTATGCAAATATGTTCTCTGTCCCATCCACTTTGACAGGGGAAAAACCTCCAGATGTTGTTAGACTACAACTCCCATTATGCCTGACCACTGGCCATGCTGGCTGGGGTTGATGGGATTTAGAACTCCAACAACATTTGGAGGACCACAGGTTCAACATTCCTTTTTCGTTAAGAGTACATCCATTCTGGGTGCTCCATTTACTTGTGGATGTGGATTTCAGGTATGTTCATACAAAGATCGGGCACTTATACATAACCCTGCACAGATCTTTGGTGGTCCTTTTCATGGCTGAGATGCAAAAACTTGCACTGCTCTCAGGACGTCCTGTCTACACAGAGGGAAAGGAGCACTGTTCTAAACACGGTGCAATTTGCCACCATTCTGTCATACTATGTGCAAATGTCTTGGGGAGATTTGTTTAAAATATTTTAAGGCACCCACCACCACGTGATATAGGTGCAAGGAACATTGATATAAATCAAATACAATTATAAACCCATATATACATAAATTCAGAAGGGCAGCAGTACCAAGAATAAAAATCTGGCCAAATGATCCATCCCCCGTATTTAGTGAGGCGTTGTAGTACACACACACTCTCTCTCTCTCTATATATATATATAAATATTAGCAGGTCGGAAAACGTTATCACTTTTGCTAGGCAGTGTTGCCTTTTTTCCCCCCTTGCAGAGCTCTTGCTGTGACGTGACAGACCCAAATGCAACTGGTCGAGCTTTTCCCCCATCAAGGAATCCTGACAAAGCGGGAGGCTTTACTGGTTGAGTTTCAGCCTCTTGGGCATAAGTGGCAGATGCTGAAATGGGTTAAGGTCTCGAATACTAGGTGGGTTTTTTTGTGTGTTTTTTTAACCTGCATCTCAATGCTAAACACCAAACTTTTTTTTTTTAAAAAAAAGTTGGCACCAAATAATATCTCCGTATTTCCCTCCCCTTTAATTTCATAAACTTCGGGGGGGGGACGGGACTGCGGCCTGTCTTCGAGGCTTCAGCGCTCTCCCTAGTCCTTCTCCTGTTGCCATGGCACCCAAGGGCCAGAGGAGGGAGGAGGAGGAGGCCCCCGCCTCCTCAAGCGACGCTGTACGTATTCAGGGCGTGCTCGTGGCCGCCAGCCTCCCAGGCGCGCGCACGTCTTCCTCGCCGACGTCATTCCGGTAAGGCTCTCGTAAGTGAAGTTGAGGGCGGCTGAGGGTAAGCGAGGTAAGGACGAGATAAGGAGGGGAGATTCTGCCGCGTTACTTACCGGGGGTGCCGTGGGGCGCACTAAAGCGGCCGTGGCTGGTCACCGGGAGGCCAACGGGCGAGTAACAAAAGGCCGCGGTTGTTCGGCCTGGTATCTACCTCACATTGGCGGGGTGGCTGCGCGCATGCGTCTTTCGATTCGGTTGCCCGCCACGGCGCAAGCGCACTGGGCATTTGAAAGTCAAGTCGGCGGGGTGTAACGCCGCGGTGAGTTCCGCCGTTCCCACATTTCTTTCTGGACATGCTGCCACCCCTGTTTTCCGTGCATGTTTACTTGCGGAAACCGTCCTGCCAGCTCAGTGGGCCTTAGTCGCGTCGCACTTAAGAGCAGGCCCCATTGAACGCAGCGAGGGTTCCCTTCTGAGTAGGCACGCAAAGGATCCTGCTGCTCGAATTAAGAGGGGAAATGTTTGGTTGCCAAATCTGCAGGGTAGGCAGACGTTTTACAGGCGTGTATAAAAAGTTGGGCAAATTTTACGTTCTTGAAGTCAATGCACAGGACCAAGTTTGTAGGTCTTTGGAAAATAAAGGGGGAAAGGCTGCTTAAAGCATAGCAGAAACGCTACATAGCTGGCCGTGGTTCCATCACCTCCCTCTCCTCACCTTCCAGCATTTTGTATTCAAATAGAAAATATATTAATGACTTACAGTTGACACTTGCAGTGACCCAGAATATAGTAAATAAAATGTCTATTCTGCTTTATTGCCCTCATGATTGGAGGTAATTATCATCACAAACAAGGCAACTGGGAAGCTAGCCCAACTGAGAGTAAAAAGAATTCACTGGGGCTGGGATCAGTCTGCTAGGCAAACCAAAGGATGTACATAGATATTGATTTATTCTTGCAATAGTTCTGTGAAGGTCACATTCTATACAGAACAGATAGTTCAATTAACGAACTAGCTAAACAGAATGTCTGTGCTTGTATCTGTCATGTCAAGAAGTGAACCCCTGATTGTCCATATGTAATAAGTGCTTGTGCAACTGGGTGGCTTTTTTATTGCAAACCAGCAGAGATACCACTGCAGCCTAAAGGTAGTCGCAGGGACGCGGGTGGCGCTGTGGGTAAAAGCCTCAGTGCCTAGGACTTGCCGATCAAAAGGTCGGCGGTTCGAATCCCCGCGGCGGGTGCGCTCCCGTCGCTCGGTCCCAGCGCCTGCCAACCTAGCAGTTCGAAAGCACCCCCGGGTGCAAGTAGATAAATAGGGACCGCTTACTAGCAGGAAGGTAAACGGCGTTCCGTGTACTGCACTGGCTCGCCAGATGCAGCTTGTCACGCTGGCCACGTGACCCGGAAGTGTCTGCGGACAGCGCTGGCTCCCGGCCTCTAGAGTGAGATGAGCGCACAACCCTAGAGTCCGTCAAGACTGGCCCGTACGGGCAGGGGTACCTTTACCTTTAAAGGTAGTTGCATGACTGTCTTTTGGTAGCTTATCATGTCTACGTGGGCACCTGGAAACTGTTTCAGTGCAAGCGTGTCAGTGCATGGTTGAAAAGAAAACCCTCAAGATGGTACTCAAAAATGTAGAGAGCGTTTAATAAGATGATGAATTCCCCAATGAGTTTCATTGGAAGTCATTCTTGAAGGCACAAGAATTCCGTTGGTTGGGTTACTCCAATAGTACAGCACCTCTCCCATTTGCTGACCTTGTGGTCTCAGTATGGCACGTGACATCATGGGCATAGCCAGCCCAGGATTTATGTTGAGGGGCAGGCTTTATATTAGAGGGCAGAGCCTCAGTGAGTTAAGTATTTTTATTGATTTACTTGATTTCAGGGGGGCAGCTTCTCCCCCCCCCCCTTAGCAACACCCATGCGTGTAATCAAGTGACAAGGAAAGTGTGTTCAGAAAAGTTCTATTCAGCTGAATGCATGGGGGTGCAAACTCAACCCATCCACCCGTCAGCATTAGCATCCACCCCTGCCACTGAATGCAGGTTGAGTTGAACCGCAGCCTCCTTGTGATCATAACCTGTGTTATCAGAATTCCTGATTGCGGAGAGGTTTTTAAGTATGTTAAGTTGAATATGCTTTGGATCTCCCTTCAGACTTTTGTGCTGAATATGGCATGGTTGGGAGTGGAGAGTGTGGGGCAGGTGTGTTGGGGGTGGCCTAGTGACCTCTACATATTTTGTACAGCTGGACACCTAAACAGAGCTAAAGTGATTCTTGTTTCACTATCTGAAAACTTCTTTCCCCACAGTAGCCACTAACGTTGAGTTAAAAGTTCTCTGCAAAATGTCCTGCAGTTCCATGTCAGGACACAATTTAAAGATACAGATTTCGTTCTGCCTAACTTTCACCCTTCTTGCCTCTTTTAGATGGTACCCTCCCTCATTACTTCATTAAACTGACCTGATTTGCACATCATTTTGTGCCAAACTATGGCTTAGAGGAAACAGGTGTATGGGCTCTTGGAAAGCCATTTTCTCACATCCAGACTGGGGCTTATGTTTAAGCTTTCTTAAACCACAAGCTGTAACTGAAGACCAAGGATGAGCAGAGTGGCTGTAGGGTCCTCTCCCTGAGCCCTGTGCGGTCCCACTAGGCCATAGTTTGATAACATGTAAGCCAAGCCATTGTTGATCTCTTCCAGGAGTTTGAGCCCTTGGCTGCAAAGTAAGGGGAAAGTGTGTTGTGGGGCTGGGGCGGGAGAAGGAGAAGCAATCTCTTTTTTTAACAATAGGATGCAGAAATTGGTTAGGTTTGTGTCTTTAAATCTTTTCTTTAAACCTGCTGACACCTAGCTCAAAATTTGTGAGGCTATTTGCTACCTACATCTACTAACAAAGTAGTTACTACACAGTGGAATGAACCAACCTAGTAATAGGTCTTGCTCACTGGCCTACAACTACATAGCATGATGAGTGGTCCTCTCCCAATTGTGACCCCACAAAGGTGCCCGTATATCTATGCCTGGCTCAGTGATATGGGGAAACACTGATGGCCGGCCCTACTAGCTTCAGACATGTTATGCTATCTCTGGTGGACACTGAAGCCCCTGTTGAGGCTATGAGGAGGTTTGCTCAAAGACTGAAGAGGTACAGTATGAAGGTAGCTGGCAGTCTCAGAACTTTAGCAAGATATTTGTGGGGACACACCCCTCCAACTGTTCTGTTTCTGGGAAATGCCTCGTGTTACAGCCATTTATTTCATATCTCATATAAGCAATGGTATATCACTCAAAGGGCCAAACTAGATGTGACATTTTTCATGTTTTTAGCCCTGACATGGCTGGTTGGTTTTTTAAAAAATAGTCAATGTGAGGAAGAGCTAGATGGGGGTGTGGCCGCTGTCGCATGCTGACAGCTTCTAGGAGCCACAGATGAGAGCTGAGTGCAGGGTGGGGACCAAGGAGGACATACTGCCCCAGCAGGAGCACATTGTGTCCCCCACCAGAGGTATTACCCCTCCCCTAACACCCCATACACCCCCACACAAGGCTAAAGGCATGTACAATGTCACATCCATTTTTAACCTATTGATTCTTTTGCATTTGTTCGGGTTCTAATGTCTCTCTGCTGTAGATTATTTGATTTCCTTCTGACCATGTTTGCTTGAAGGGCAGAGAGCAACAGCAAGCGTCTTCTAGTGGCTTAGGTGAGACAGCAAGTCTGACTGGGGCATTTTTATAGGTTGTGAAGTGCCGCATGATTCACTTGGGTGCACTTGTGGCTTCCTGGTTGGTTTCCCTGCAGTTCCTTTGTTTGCTCAGAGTGTGGCAGTGGCGCCCATGAACTGAGTTTCCATCCCAAGTTCAGGACTTGCTGTGCATGCCTTCATTACATTATTATATTACATATCCTCTTGTATTTTGTGGGATTTCTCTGACTACAAATGGCATGAAGCCACTTGTTGCCTTACAGAGGTAAGGAGATTAACAGTACAATTCTGTGCATCATTAATTGGAAGTAAGTCCTGATGATTTAAATTGGAATTGCTTTCTAGCAGATGTGCATAGGTTTGCATGGTTTGTGTCACAATACATTCGTTAGTCTTTAAGGTGTTGCAAAACACCTTGAGGTGTGTGGTTTTTCTTTTGTCACAACAGACTAACACTACATTGCTACTCTTTTTGAACTTGCTTTCATAAAGACCCCCAAAAGTGCCTTTTTTGAATCTGCAGTAGCTGTGATTCTAACCGGAACTTAATTGATGGAAGCACATTTCAGGTTATTAACCTATGTCTGTGACCATATGGGATAGAAAGAGGTTTGGGGTATGTTGATGGGTTTGCATAGCAGCAGAAGAATACTTGAAATGCCCAGGACCTTTCAGAGAGAGAGAGCCTACATTTACAGTCCAAAGGACAGCTACTTGAATCTTCATGCTTAACTACTTAGAGAGATTCTAGTTGTACTAGATTTCTTTCCTTTGTTTATTTCAAAATCAGTGAACCGGTTTTCCCAATATTCTCTATCCTGTTGCAGAGAAGACACTGAAGTCTTTTAAAAAGAAGGCTATAAAACCCCTGTCTGGCTTATAGGCCATCCAGTGACTCCTGTGTACCTCAGAATTGATAGCTTTGTTGGCTTATACTAGCTAGGACAACACAAGGAAATACAAGCTCACAAAAAGCCATCCTTGATTGGATTAATTTACTGCTCCCACTGTGGCCAGCTTTTGGAAGATGTATTTCCTCCAGCAAATGCTTGGGTACCATGCTGAGCCATTGATCAGGTAGTCATTGGAGTATGGCGATTTACAAATGTGAAATGGGCTGCATGGCTCATAAAAGAGGAAGGAAGATGTTGTACATAATTGTGGTAGATCTGGAATGGATAATAAAAACAGTAGGTATTCGGTGACTAAACAGACAGCAGTTGCTTTAACTGTGTTATGTGTGTTGTAGGTTTTTTTTTTTAAAAAAATCTACATTAACAGCTTAAAAGAGCATTTTCTTTAGGTTGTGGGAGTAGTTAATACTGTAAGATAGCCGGCTCCACAAAACAACCTGAAGGTTTTGTATCTTACTTTTAAAAGATTTTACCCATCTTTGTTAGCCTCTGATGGTGAAAAGAATCCTGTGGCATCTTGGGCCAATTCTTTTGTTACTTTCTGCACTTGAGAACTGGTATCTGGAATGCAAAATAAATGTGCATGGCATCTCTAAAAATCGCACCCGCCTAGGCACAGCTTTTTGCCTGCAAAACACACCCAAGTGGCAGCTGGAAAAGCTGTGAGCACTTGGCTCAGGTGTGTTTTGCACGTTAAAGCTCATTATTTGTGACCTTTTATAATGATTTCAATCTGTTCTTGATCACAATACCAAATTCCTGTCTAGGAGCACCTAATCTTCTAACAGTGAAGTTAAAAGCATGTGAACCTAATGCATCCTGGACCCCTGGGAGATTCATGGAAACTTCTCTGGCCTTTGTAAACTGCTTTGAGGTTTTCCCCCACATTCCAGCAGTGTATGCATTTTATTAAATAAATAAATGCAAACAATATAATGAAATGTATGAAATTGACCTTGGCTTTTGAGGTGCCGCAGAACTCCAAAGTTTGGGTTTCTGCATTCTGGCTGCCACCCAGTGGTGAAAGTTTTTATTGCATTTTGTTTCTAAGAGCAAACATGTTGCGAGCAAATGGAGCAGTAGGGTACCCATACGTATTGTGGCAAAAGGTGAAGAAGAGTCAAGACTTGAGAGTTGGGGATGGTGCTGTGGCTGCTTGTGGTCCAAATATTCTTATGCATTGCTGAGAACAAGAGCACCTGTAGCTTTTGTTTGTTTGTCCTACAGATGCAGATTCAAGTTTTATATATTCATCTTCTACCTCTTAATTCCTAATGGGTTTAAAGAAACCTGGCTCCCAAGGTTAAACTGTTTGATTTCTGTAGACTCTCTTTTTTTCTTAGAAAAAGAAAAGCAGAATATCCAGCTGCATATTTTTCTACTTGACTGTGTTTGAAAGTCAAATCTATTTTGATTTTTAAAATTCTGCAGCAATCCCATTTCTCTCTCTCTCTCTCTCTCTCTCTCTCTCTCTCTCTCACACACACACACACACACACACACACACACCACATATAATTGAGCCATTTTCTCCTTGCCAGCCTTTGGTTAAGTGTACACAGTGCCAAGCACACTGCAACATGTCCAGCATTTTCTTTGATGGCAGGCTTGCCCACATCTTCTGTTGAGAGATCCAGCAGTTGCACTTCTCCCCGGAGCCACAGTATGTGGGTCATTCAGAGTTGCTGGGTGGAGATGGATGGTGTGGAACATGCAATCATGTTTTGCTCTGAGTACCTGACTTGATGAGAACTGTCTGGGTTTGAAAGCCCTGCAGCACTTCAATAAAACTACTATTTATTTGAATGAATGATGCTTTAACCTATTCTCAGTGTCTCATCCTTGGGATGTTAGGCCACAGCCTGCACTGCAGAGAATAATCATTTCTGTCGGCATGGTGTCCCATCAGATTGGAAGGAATTTGCATCACTACCGAAGCTACATGGAATCTGGCTATCAGGGACATAACTTTGGTTAAAACCTTTCCTGGTACAAAGGTCTCTGTGGTGTCTGAAATAGCGTGAATTCATGCAGCTGATATGTAAGCTGCCATGCCTCTCTGTTATCATTTATATTTAACAATCGGCATTAACTATGTTGAGTATAATTAGTATAAATTAAGCTTTCAGCAAGTTAATCCTTTTCAAATCATATTGCTGTCTTAGCTCAGACTTTGTGCTGGGTCACAGAAGATATGTAGCACAGCCTCCAGCTTTGATCTATTGAGTTATGTAAACTAGCTAAATTGTGGGAGGCGGATTTACACTGTGCTCCCTTTGAATCTTGATGTGTTTCAATAGTATGGTCTGGTGGGGGAATTAAAAAGTTGCCAATTCTAGCTCAAAGGCACACAGCTATATTGTGATTGTGTGATCTGTTTTCTCAGCTTGCAATCCTAAATACACAGACTTAGAAGCAGGCCCCATCGATAATGTTAGAGATTACTGTGTTTAAGAAGAAATAACATAATAATAAATAGTCCAGTAGCACCTTAGAGACCAGCTAAGTTTGTTCTGGGTAAAAGCTTTCGTGTGCATGCACACTTCTTCAGATACCGATGGACTTACATTTCCTGCAGCTCAGTGTGGTGCCTTCCATGATTCTAGATTCAGGTAGATAGCTGTGTTGGTCTGACGCAGTTGAAATAAAAAAATTTAAAAAATAGTCCAGTAGCACCATAGAGACCAACTAAGTTTGATCTGGGTATAAGCTTTCATGTGCATTCACACTTATTCAGATATGTTTAAGAAGATTTGTTTTAGGTTGGGATGGCAGTCTCTGAAATTGTTTTTTCTGTCACTGTTCTCATAATCACAGGCACCTAGATTTTGTGGGTTTGCTTGGAAGCAGGTTTTCAATTTAATTTGAGTCATGGGTCCGGAATAAATACATTGACCTTCCTTCCAGCCTAGGAAGCAGGGCTAAACCTTTTGACCAGAAGCTGGTGCTAGACTGGCCACTTGAGTTACACTCTTCTCTTGCTAAGACAAACAGAACATTATCTCAAACCAAGTCCCCCATTAATTTGAATATATTCCCCAATTATCTTATGTGTGAACAAAATGCTGTTTTCCCCCAGTTAACTCAGCTGTGTGCTGCTACACTCCCTCCACTGATAGCCTCACATAATGTAAACAACAGCACAAGAAGAAGAAGAAGAAGAAGAAGAGTTTGGATTTGATATCCCGCCTTTCACTCCCCTTCAGGAGTCTCAAAGCGGCTAACAATCTCCTTTCCCTTCCTCCCCCACAACAAACACTCTGTGAGGTGAGTGGGGCTGAGAGACTTCAAAGAAGTGTGACTGGCCCAAGGTCACCCAGCAGCTGCATGTGGAGGAGCGGAGACGCGAACCCGGTTCCCCAGATTACGTGACTACCGCTCTTAACCACTACACCACACTGGCTCTCGAAGAAGAAAGCAATCAAGATGGTACATACACTTGAAGCACTTGGTTTTCATGTCTTCCTTTCTCTTGCCTTTAGGTTCAGATTGAGCAAAATGGCTGCCTCTTCGTCATCGTCTTCGGCTGGCGGAGTTAGCGGAAGTTCCGTAACTGGGTCTGGGTTCAGCGTCTCAGACCTTGCCACACCAAGAAAAGCTCTCTTTACGTACCCCAAAGGAGCTGGCGAAATGTTAGAAGGTAACTGCTCTGCATATCTCCTCCTTTTGCGTCAAGGGAGTAAAAAGGGCACTGCTAAACATCACATAAGCTTTCACCCTTGTGCCTGTGCAGCAGGGGCTTCCGTAGGTCTTTGCAGTAAAGTGGTTTTCTATTGGTGCAGGCGAGAGTGGTTAAGAGCCAGGAGGTAGTAGCGGTAAAATAGTTTTGTGTGTGGCATACAGGCTCTCAGCTTATGCTGCTTTCCAGGGAGTGAGCCCCAATGAACCTGGGGGGGGGGGACTTTACTTCAGAGTAAACCTGCTCAGGATTGCCCTGTGCTGTGTGCATTCTAGTGGAGCTTGTGCTACTTTTGTTATCCCTTTGCATCTCTTCAACTTGCATAGTTGGATGGAGTCGTTCGCCCAGTAAGCTGCATTGATTCCAGGCACCACTCGGCTGATGTTGCATTGCTGATCTGATCTATTGGGCTTTGGAATGTCGGCAATGTATGATTTGCACCCTTGTTTCAGGATTCGCTGCAGATAATTATAGAGCCCGTTTGGATACTTAGGAGCTGCCCGGTATTAGCCAGGAGACTGCCTGTCTCAGAGCCTCTGGGCTCATAAAGGAGAGCATGCAACCACAGCACCTTCTACTCAGTTAATGCTTGACCCATCTTTCTGTCCTGCCTTCTGCATCAAGCAGGACTGGTTGTGCTCTGCAGCAGGCAAGATAAGCCAAAGGGGTAAAGTCAGAGGCTGCAGCATCTCCAAGCACTTAAACAGACAAGCAAAGTTTTTAGGTTAGCATCTGGCAATCCTATCAGTAATAGATCTCCAGACACACTTAAGGACATCATAAGAGCACAGCTGAATCTGGTCAAAGGCCCATTTAGTCCAGCTTCCTATTCTTACAGTGGCCAACCAGATACCTTACAGGAAGCCTACAAGCTGGACTGGAGTGCATCAGCACTCTCCCCATATGTTCCTATTTTGCCTTGGCAGCGCCTGGATTTTTCTCCTCCTCTTGCTTACACTTACCCATCTTCTCCCTGCTTAAACTTTGAGTTCAAGCAGGAAGCAGCAAAAGCATTTCATTCCCCCGCCTTTACAGAGTCCCAAGTAGTCTTTAGACTCTTGTAAGGGCACTTTGCCTTTTGACTGTCAGACTTTATTTCAGTGGCTTAGATTTCTTGGCCAGTATGCTATGCTGTCAGTACAATTGCTCAGGCTTGATGGATGATAGCCTGTTCATTAAGATCTGAGGCAGTAGCTACTACTTAGCAATGCAAATACATATCAGTCAGAATAAAGCTGCCCTGGGTTCTACTGCTGGAGCAAGATATTGAATTCTAGGTAGCTTTATACTGACCTGTATGTCTTTTAATCCTTGAAAGCAATCGATTGCTAGTATATGTAAAGTTTCAGTATAGATTATATTTATTAGGATAGAGTTGGCCATTTCCCCCAACAGCTCAGGACAGTTAACAGTATGACAGCAAGAAAGGATGGATCCTCTTTACATTTACGTTTTAGGAGTAGGAATGGAACTGAATTGTACAATTAGTCCTGTGCATAGCAAGAACAAATTATATTTATCCAATTGCCATATCTGGGTATGGCATGGTCTGCTTTTAGAAGCTGCCTTCCCTATAACAGGTGGCTCACAAGTCTTACCGATATCAGGAATAGGATGCACCGTTCAGCTGTGGGACTTGAATCGGATGTGTCCTTAAGGTTTGCAATTGGTGGCAGTTTCCAGACTCACTCATCCTAGGTCTTTTTGCTGAAAGAATGAATCTTTTCCCCATAGGCATTTCAAGACTAAAAACTAACATATTGAAACAACACAAGGCATGGGCACGGGGACTTGCTCATCGCCAAAAAAAATAGCTTTGGAAGCACTTGCCATCACATAGTGTAGCTTCTCCATCCAAGAATGGTAGGCATTTATTTTTTAAAAAAACAGAAAGTTGGGATGGAACTCTTCCTTTATAAAACATGGCAGGATGGGTGGGTATAGTTGCTGTTTCCTTTCTTGAGAGGTAGTTGCTTTTCATTAGAGTTTTATATGCAGAGTTCGGTGTGGGGAGGGAAGAGCAATTGTACTCTGTAGATCATGCCATCACTTTGCATGAATACTTGCCATGTTGCACTAATTATATACTGTGTCACAACCCTAATTAATATGTATACATATTAGCATCTGTATGCCAAACTGTTGGATTAATTAAGATTAAATGCTTGTCCTCAAGCTTAATGAGCCTCTAGAACCAATTAAAATATTGATGTATTTTTTGTGTTACTGGGCATGTGCCCAGGAGAGAATGTCTGATGAGGCTTTTTGTTCCCAAAAGAAGAAATAAGACTCCTCAGCTGCCACATATATTTAAGAGAAGTTAAAAAAAAAAACTTCCTACACTGAAAATCACCCACTATCCTTCCCCCACTTTGTTGCAAATAGTACTGGGAAAGTGTGGGGGGGGAGGGGGTGATAGTTGGTGAGACTTATACTAAATGGATTGCTCATATGAGGAGGGGGAATGTATGGCTCCACCACAGTTAGGAACGCTTAATATCTCCAAAGCAATTGCCTCCACCACCCCCTGCCTTTTCTCATGACTACAACAGTAAAGATTATGATAGCTGGAGGAGAGATTTCTGATAATTTAATAATATTTTTCTGATAGCATAATGATAAATCAGCCTTGCTTACAGGGGGATAAATTGCTTACAGGGCTTCCTTATTCGGGTGGGCCACTTCTTGCCATTTGTCAAGTCTGGCAGCCTGTTGAGCAAAGACGTGGAGCTTCTGGCCCTCCAGATGTTGATGGACTACAACTCTCCTCATCCCTGACCATTGACCATACCGGCTGAGGCTGATGGGAGTTGGAGTCCAACAGCATTTGGAGGGCCACAGGTTTCTTACCACTGCCTCACCATGCCCTAAAGCAAGGGTCTCAGATTGTAATATACTTTTTTGAGGGGATACTAGACCAGAAACTGAATTTTGATTCTTCAAAGAGCATACAGTAAGATTAGCTGCAAGTTGGTGAAATGCCAAAAGAACCATAGTGTTATGCATCATCTTTCGTGAATATTAATATGCATTTCTAGCCTTTTGATCATTCACATGGATCAGAGTATCTTATCTTCCCCCCCCCCCCCATTAAAGATTCAATTTTTGTCTCTCGGTAGTGTTTTCTACCTCTCCATCAGGCATTTGGTTGAAATAATCAACTATTTGCAGACCTACACCCCCCCCCCCCACAGTTTAGAAGAGGCAAATGAAGAAGGACCTTAGATGATGATCAGATGGGTGGTATAAAATAAAATAAAACAATCACAGGGTCTGGGTCAGTTCATATGGGGAGAGGCAGTCCTTGAGGTATTGCAGTCCTGAGCCATTTAAGGCTTTATAGGTCAAAACCAGCACTTTGAATTGGGCCTGGAAACTTAATTGGCAGCCAGTGCAGTTGGGCCAGGATCAGTGTAATATGCTCAAAGCATCTTGCCCTGGCGAGCAACCTGGGCACTGAATTCTGCACCAGCTGAAGTTTCCAAACCATCTTCAGAGGCAGCCCCATGTATAACACATTGCAGTCATCTAGCCTGGCAGCGTTAGCACGCTTCTACCATGGAACATAGTAGACACCCCCACCCACTCTGCACAAACCTGCTGCTTGAAAGAGCCTGCAGTGCCTTCCTTGTACACGGAGGACTCCATGGTTCACAGGTTAGGGAGACAGCAACTGACACCTTCAGTTGCAAGTTCCAGGGCTCCACCAAGCACCCAAACAGAAGTTATAATCCCCTGGGAATCCAGATATAGCCACCTGCAGCCCACAAAAGATCCGATTTTGTTAGGGAAATGGGCAGAGAAGGAAGACGTCTCACTTGAATTGCAACAGCAAGCCCATACAAAGGATTGCATGTGGAATCTCTGCTTATGGATTCTTAGGAGAATTGAAGTCACGGGCACAGACAGTAGGGTCCAGCATGCAGATAGGTGTCCGATGCAGACATACCCCAAGACAATGATCCCCATGTTTAGTTGGATCATTGCCGGCATCTGCTGGTTATTTCTCCAGCAGGCCTCCTGACTGATTTTCTCTGCTCCTTCTCCTTCTTTGGTGATCACTCTTGGCCGAGTAAGATTGTCTTCAATGAGCACAGTCTTAATAGTGAGTCCGGAAGTGGCTGGATCCACACATCCTTCCACAGTGGGGACGTAGGTTTCTGGGTGGGAGTTGATCATGGTGAGGGTTTGCCAAACGTGCCTTCCCCTTAGCACGTTTCTCCCTTTTGTCCTGACTTAGACACCTTGACACCTTTGGTGAAGGCTGTTCTCCAACTGGAGCACTCATAGGCCAGTGTTTCCCAGTTGTCAGTGTTTATACTACATTTTTCTTAGATTTGCCTTGAGAGAGTCTTTAAACCTCTTTTGTTGGACATCAGCATCACACTTTCCATTTTTAAGTTTGGAATAGAGTAGTTGCTTTGGAAGTTGATAATCAGGCATCCGAACAACATGACCAGTCCAACAAAGTTGATGTTGAGGAATCATTGCTTCGACACTGGTGATCTTTGCTTCTTCCAGTACACTGGCATTAGTTCGCCTGTCTTCCCAGGTGATGTGTAAAAATTTTCGGAGACACCATTGATGGAATCTTTCAAGGAGTTGGAGATGACGTTTATAAGTGGCCCATGTTTCACAAGCATACAGTAAGGTTGGTAGTACAGTAGCTTTGTAAACAAGCATTTTGGTTTCCCTGCGAAGGTCCTCAAACACTCTGCACTTCACTCAGGAGAAAGTTGCACTTGCAGAGCTCAGGCAATGCTGGATTTCAGCGTCAGTGTCGGCCCTTGTGGAAAGATAACTGCTCAGGTAGGAGAAGTGATCAACATTTTCTGACGTTGCACCATTGAGTTGGATTTGTGGCACTGCAGAGGGGTTGTTTTGTGCTTGTTGGTGCAGCACTTTGGTTTTTGGGATGTTGAGCAATAGGCCAAGCTTTTTGTAAGCTTCTGTGAAGCTATTTAGGATGGTTTGGAGGTCACCCTCTGAGTGTGCACACACCACGTTGTCATCAGCATATTGAAGCTCTATGACGGAAGTTATAGTAACTGTACTCTTTGCTTTCAGCCAACTCAAGTTAAAGAGCTTTCCATCAGTAGCAGGGTAGTTGTGGGGGAAAGAGGGCAGGGCTTTAGTAATTGCACAAAGGAGGACATTTTCAGCTTGGCTACACCAGCTGCAATTCTCTCTCTTCTTTGCAGTATTAAATATTAAAGATGCAGGGCCCTGGTTATCTTTTTTCACCTGGCCACCCTACTCCCCTTTGCTTCTGGAAACCACTGGGAGAACTACTGTTCAATATATGATTTTTACCCCAGTGAGGGGTTTCCCTTTGACAATGTATAGGATCATGGCAATGAAAATAATAAATAGAGTTGGGGCGATAATACAATCCTGTTTAATACCTAATCCCACTGTGAATGGTTCACTTTGAGAACCACTGTTACCTGTGATTGTTGCTGTCATATTATCATGGAGGAGCTGAAGGATGTTCAGAAATTTATCTGGGCAGCCAATTTTCAGAAGGACAGTCCACAGGCCATTACAATTTAGTGTTGAAAGCTTTAGTCAGGTCAATAAACGCCATATACAGCGGTTGATTTTGCTCTCTGCATTTTTCTTGAAGCTGTCGAGGAGTGAAAATTATGTCCACTGTCCCCCTATAAGGTCGAACCCCATTTTGAGACTGAGGAAGGGTAGCCTCAGATATAGTTAGGAGACGGTTTACTAAGATCCTTGCAGGAATTTTGCCGGCCGCAGCTAATAAAGAGATGCCTTGATAGTTTCCACAGTCTGTTCTATCACCTTTTTAAAAAAAGGTTGATCATTTTGGCTCCACCACGTAGCAACAACACTGCTTGGTTTATTATCACACCGTTGTTATCTAGGGGTGGGAGAGACAGGAGAGCACTGAGTTTTGGGGGCTCCACCTCCTTGATCAGTGGTCCAGTGGAATACTTAAGGAAGCTTGCCTGGCCTCTAGTGCAGTATCATTTTGGTACCAGGAAAACACCTTTCAGATCTTCCAAATGAGCCATCTGCTCATTTCGATTTTATTGCTGTTGCTTTTATTGCATATATTTTCATTGCTTTTGTTATATATAATTTCTCTCTCTCTCTTTTGTTTTGCTCTTTTATAGCTGCCCTGGGAAAGTTTCTTTGAAGGGTGGGGCATAAATAGCTTTAAATAATGGGTAGAAGCTGCAGCTAGGTGCTCATTAGGAGTTGTTGAGTGAGTAGTTTAAAGAGGGTGTTGGCCACAGAGGTACTGTTCGATTTTTTGCAGGCACCATCTTTCCCATTCGTAGGCTTGCTGCTGATAGCACTGTTTTGAGGTTCACCAGTTTCGGGAGAACATGCACTTATGGAGATAATATTCACCCCATGCAGGAAGTTGCATTGGAATTATCTCTCTGGTTACTGTGTGTTCTGCTTGATGTGCCCTGGATCTGATCCTGTGAGGAAGAATGCATTGTATTGGCTAGCAGTACCAATGAGCGAAGTACTTGCTGTTTATCAGTGACCATGTCTGTGCTCCTCAGTGTGTTGGGGGGGGCTCATTTAATTTCATTGTACACCGGTTGTACAATGACAATAAATGTATTGTGATTATTATTATTATTATTATTATTATGTGTGGTGTAAGCTTATGGGAGGCAGAACCTGCAGCAGGGTAGTCAGGGGGAAAAGAGGCTCCTGCACCTTTAGTAATTGCACAAAGGAGGACATTTTCAGCTTGGCTACACCAGCTGCAATTCTCAGTTCTAAGCAATATTAAATATTAAAGATGCAGGGCCCCGATTATCTTTTTTCACCTGGCCACCCTACTCCCCTTCGTTTCTGGAAACCACTGGGAAAACTGCTGTTTGGGATGCACAAGTTGGGAGCACTCCTTTAGAAAAGCAGAACTAGCTACCCAGTTCTTTGGACCCTGACTCTAAACCACTTCAGAAGTTTATAGGCTCCAACACATAAACATCATTTGTCTGCCTTTGTCAGTGACATACCTCTGAGCCATGGCGGCTGCATATTGCATCAAACGTCTCATGTCTCCTTCAAGTTAGTATATATGTCCAGTTTTAAAATAATAAATTTTACTTCTTTGAAAAGTATAATTTTCTGTTCAGTTCTGGCTGAAGGATTACAGATTGCGGCTGCTAGACATTATGTGGAAAATTCCACGTTGTTTCCTATCTGGAGAAATCTAGCTTTTAAGAGAGTTTCATTACAGATCATTCTGCACGGACATAAATGCCATAGATTGCAAAATGGTTTGTAGTGTTCAGGAAGCAATATGTTCAAAGAAGAAAAGGAATCTTAGAAGATTGACTAAAACTGGTTGTTGTTGTTTTTTCCAGCCAAGTGGTTCTCTTGGCTTAACGAGTTAAAATGCTTTTTTTTTGGCCTGGTAACATGTACTGCCTTTGTCAGTTGCACTTAACTGACACCTTTAAACTTCTATACAGTGGTACCTCGGTCTACGAACAGCCTAGTTCACGAACTATTTGGAACACAAACACTTCAAAACTGGAAGAAGGTGTTCTGGTTAGCGAACTTTTTTTGGAATCCGAACATACTCCGTCCGGGGGTGCACTTCCATTTTAAGTGCCACACTTGCATAGGAAAAGCACGCCTTGGTTTAATAACACTTTGGTTTAAGAATGGACTTCCGGAACGGATTGAGTTTGTTAACCGAGGTACCACTGTATTAGAAATGACAGCACAAATAAAAGATAGTGGGTGTGATCCAGCAGAACTTAAGCACGTTCTGGTCCCACAAAAACAATTAGACTTAAAGGTGCTTAACTGTGCTTGGACTGTGCTCAGCAATGACCTAGGTGGCTAATAATACATCACTAAACTTTAATGCCTGTGCAGCTTTACTCAGATGAGTTATAGAAGTACAGTCTGGCAGAAGCAAGATGTTTGTCCTTCAAAGGGCTTTTTGTCCTTTTGGCCGGACTGTGCATTTTGCAGCCTTAAGTGCATCATCTATCTCAGCTCAGACACTGACCATAATATGGTGTTGCTGAGTTCCTTTGGGCTGTGTGCTGGAGGTCAGCTGTATGTGAGAGCATGTCATCTCTTAGAACAATCATTTGGATATTTCACTTTCACTTACAATTCTCTCACTATGGGGAAGGATGTTCCCCACAAAAATACATCTGCAAAATCAAATGTGGGAGCTGCAGCTTTGCTCTCTGCCTCTCCAAGGTACAGAGCATCGTGGAAGGCTGCCCCACAGAACCAGGACAACCTTCCTCTCCTCCACCAGACAACTGTTGTGCATGCTATGTTGTGACCAGGCCCCTTATTCCAAGGCCCTCCCGGACCTCTCCAGGTACCTCCTGCAGTTGGTTGCTGCCCCAGGCCCTCTGCTTGTAGTCTTCTTTGAGAAAAGCAGATACCTTCACGCATCCTATTCAGACACATCAGATGGGGCTATGTTGGGAGCATGTTAAATATTAAGCCTCAGAAACTCCTTTGCATGCTTTGCAAGTATTCATGAAACTACAAGGCAAACTCTTCGGGTAATTGTCAGCAGAATAAAGAGATGTATAGGATTCAAAACAGACCTGAAGTTCCTCCAGTTAAAACAACCAGCCCTTGCATGAGTTAGACTAAGGTAATTAATCCCTGTACTAAATTATTTCTCAGATCCCGCAATTGCAGGGTGGGGGTAAGCCAGGTGTATAAGGCCACTGAGTGCCCACAGAACCAAGAGTGCAGAGGTGGCTCCTTTGGAAGCAGTCTACACACACAGTCACTGACCAGTGTTGTCTAAGTGTAAATTTCCTCCAAGCCTTGACTGCCCTGTTTGAGCAGGTCACCAGTATGAAGCAAAAACCCTTCCAGTAACTGTACCCCCATCAGTAAATTATTTGGGGCAAAGTACCACACATCCCTGCTTTGTTCTAGTTGTGGGTGCCTCCAAGGAAGAGGGGAGAAAACACAGATGTCTATGGTGAGGCAAAGTATTTCAAACTGTAGTTGGGCACAACCGAAGCACAAGACTGTTTTATTTATGCCCAAAGTCCCTGTAAGGGCAGATTGCAGATGCATGTTAATTTCAAAATGTACACTAAAAGTGTGCAGTGTGCAGTAACTGATTTCAGTTTTAGTTTTCAAAATCGTCCAACTTCATCTGGAACCCTTGCCTAATAGCATGAGACTCTTAATCTCAGGGTTGTGAATTCGAGCCTCATGTGGGGCATTGCAGGGATTGGACTAGATGACCCTCACAGTGCCTTCCAACTCTAATCTATGATTCTCTGTGGCTACCACTGTTTAAGATGGGCTTGGGGAACCTCCTCTGTCTGGCAAACCTAATCTCACTTGCTCTACCCCTTCCCAAACACCTGTCCCTTTCCACAGGGAAGAAGTCTCTTCCTGAGGAAACTGTGTGCAAAACTTCACACTTCTGGTAGCTGAAATCTTTCTGCTTCTCTCCAACCATAATTTTTAGTGATATGCTTTATAGCCATTTGCTCCACTAGCTCCATTCTGTCATAACTCTAACTGCCTTCAGTGTATATAGAGTGCAGTCATTTCCCCTCCTGCCCCCACCAAACAATCAAAGGCATGTTTAATACATTTTCCTCCCTTGAAACTCTATAGTAGAATCTCTGAAGTCTACACGATGGTCATGGGGAGTCAAAATGGTACCTCCTCTTTTCTCTTCTGTATGACTGACAACCCATTCCTAACCCTGTTTGCTGGGATGAGTGAATTTTCTTTCTGAGCAGGGAAGCTGGCGGTCTTGTGCAATTCCAAGTTAGAGGAATCCAGTGCTAACTACTCTCTGAAGATTGTTCCCATAAGGTGGGAGGTGCTAATGCACTCTCTTCAATGAGTGATGTGGCCATGGTACATCTTAGAGGTTTTGTCCCAGGGATTTGCATAGTGGCCTATTTTTGATGTTGGATTGCCTGTACTTGACAAGTACCCATGCTCATATTGATTAACATTCTGCAATGTGAGCATGAGTTGCCAGCTAAAAAACCGGCTGCTTTTGCCACTGTTTCCATTCACTGCTAAGATTGCACCTTGAGATGCTAAAACATGTATTGTCCTATTCTTTTCCATTGCTCTCAGGTAGGCAAGGTGTGTGTTGCCATTATGGATGAGTCACCTATAGTCTCCTGAGATTAGCAATTCCTGGGGAGAATAGGCTCCCCCCCCCCAACCTCCCTAAAGCCTTGGGTTGAGAATCACCTACAGTTGCTTTTGGGCACTGACATGGTGCTCCGTCTTGTAGCTGCTTTGAAGAGCTATTGAATCTTAACTGAAATCCCACTATCTTTGTGACACTTCCAGAAAACCAAAGAATTGTTTTCTTTGAAGGGTGAAAGTCCTCGTCTTTGTATTTTAAGGCAATTAAATTGGAGTTCATTTGGCTTTTTGAAAGAAAGAAAGAAGGAAGGAAGGAAGGAAGGAAGGAAGGAAGGAAGGAAAGAAAGAAAGAAAGAAAGAACGAACGAACAATAGTAACACAGGCTAGTCAAGAACAGGTTTTCTGCACTTCAATTCCATAGATGTTAGGAGGAGGTGTCTGCTTCCGTTGATCTGTTTTTCAGTCCAGATATCACTTAAGGAGCTAATTCTTCTTTTTTCACATGGGTAGCCTTGCTACTGGGAGCATCACCTCAGGGTGCTGTGATAGTGAAAGGAGCAAATTATGTGCTAGGGATAATTGGGAAGGGGATTGAAAATAGACTGGCCAAGGTCATAATTCCTTCATATAAAGTTTGGTGTGGCTGCATTAGGAACCCTGATTGTGCCCCATCTCAGAAAGGATATGGTAGAGCTGAGAAAAGGGCAGAAAAACAACAACCAAATTGATCAAGGTATTGGGAGCATCGTTCTGATATAGAAAAGCTGAAGCATCTGCAAAACACTCTTTAGTCATTTTTCTCCCTAAAGAACTAAAGAGCGGAGTGATAGAGTTTTACAAAACGTATGAACAGAGAGCAGTCCCTGCCTCCCCTCTCATAGCTCTGGGTCACCCAAGGAGATGATTGGCATTATTATACTTGGGGCAGACAAAAGCATACTCCTTCACACAACACAAAAACTTAACTTGCAGGATTTGCTTCCCTGAGATGTAGTGATGGCTTGGAAAGGCAAATCTGTGGAGGGTAGATCCATCAGCAGCTATTTAACCATGGTGTATCATAGAATCCTAGAGCTGGAAGGGACAACGAGGGCCATCTAGTCCAACCCCCTGCAATGCAGGAATCTTGCCCAATGTGGGGCTCGAACTCATGAACTCATGAGATTAAGGTTTTCATGCTGTACTGACTGAGCTAAATCTATGTGATGGTTAATGGAATCTCCAAGTTTCTAGGCAATATTTGCTATATTTGTAGAATGCCTTTTGTCCCTAACAGCTAGCAAAGGCCGTTCGCGAGAAAAACTTCGCGAGGGGCTTGCTCAATTTGTACGACACACCCTGATTCAAATTTTGCATTCCAGTGTCTCTGTTTAACGTGGGTGCAGTAGCATAGGAAAGTGCCTTATAAAGAATTAGGCCTGTGGTCAATTTCGCTCAGTATTGTCCAGGAAAAGTGGTCATCCAGTTGCTGCTGGACTCCAACTCCCATCATCCCTGACCCAGCTGTGGTGGCTGGTGCTAATGGGATCCAGAGCCCAACAACATCTGAAGGGCCATAGATTCCTTCTCTCTGGTGTAATTGCCTGGCAGTGGCTTTCCACGGTTTCAGGCAGGAGATTTCCCCAGTGTTCCCTGGAGATGCTATCCGGCAGAGTTTTTGTGAAGTCTTGCAGGCGGTTGTTTAATTGTCACTCCCCGCCCCCTTTTTTCTATTAATGATAACAAAACCAAAAACCATTTTCTATCTCAGTACTCCATGAGTCCAAACCCAGGTTGGCTTGAATCCTTGGTCCAAAAAGAAATGGTTGTTGTTTCCAGTGGCACCGTTAGATGGACATAGGGAGGCATAAAAAAAGTAACGGGACCCCTGACCGTTAAGTCCAGTTGCAGACGACTCTGGGGTTGCGGTGCTCATCTCGCTTTCCAGGCCGAGGGAGCTGGTGTTTTGTCTGCAGACAGTTTTTCCGGGTCATGTGACCAGCATGATTAAGCCGCTTCTGGTGAACCAGAGCAGCGCACGGAAACAGAGTTTACCTTTGTGCTGGAGCGGTACCTATTCATCTACTTGCACTTTGACATGCTTTTGAACTGCTAGGTTGGCAGGAGCTGGGACCGAGCAACAGGAGCTCACCCCGTTTTGGGGATTTGAACCGCCAACCTTCTGATCGGCAAGCCGAAGAGGCTCAGTGGTTTAGACCACAGCACCACCCGCATAGACTAAATTATCTTCCCCTTCTTTTTACAGATGGCTCAGAGCGATTCCTATGTGAATCTGTTTTCAGCTACCAGGTTGCATCCACATTAAAGCAAGTGAAACATGGTAAGTACTCTCCAACTTATATAAGAATCGTCAATGGATATATCGATAGTAAAAGTTCCATAATCATAGAATCATAGAATTGTAGAGTTAGAAGGGACCCTGTTTGCAAGTGGTTGTTTTTTTTAAAAAAATATCTTAATCTAGTTGATCTCTTGTGAACCTGTTGACACAATGTTATCTCAGATAATAGAATTGCAAAAGCAATATTTATTTATGCAGTCTATTTCTTGAAACCTCTATTACTTACTCCTGCGTTGTATGCATAAGAGGAGTAGTATGAATGCTGCATTCATACTAGGTAGTCTTGTGAGATGCAATTCTGCTGTTAAAAAAACACTCTCTGCCCCACGGGTCAGTTGGTTTGAATATGACCTCCTCTCCTCCTTCCTGGCTCACATGGTATATTGGAGATCAGTTGGTATTTCTGAAGTGCCATCAAGATGCAAGAGATCTCTATCGGATACATATATATTTTTTGTACTGCAGTTCTGTGAAAAATGTTCAAAGTGTTATCTGGTTAGATTAACTTTTTGTGTATGAAACTAGATAATGTACTGTTCCAGCCATATTCTGTGGCCCAGCAGATTGGACAAGAATCCTTCAGTTGCAATAATCAATCCAAGTGGACTAAAAGTTAGATGACTGTTCTGAAGTCAGATTTCCTTTCAGATCTTCATGTTTACTGTGCAAAAGCAGTTCTACTGGTGTCTTTTTCCGGGGAGTAGATTCTGGTTATATAAACAACCTTTCTTTACATTTATTGAAAGCTATTGTAATTGTAATCTGTAGCTCAGTAGTACAAAAGGGTTTTCCTCTTTGAAGACATTAAGAGTTTTCCTGCACCCCCTGGGGAATTGAGTCTCCCACAACTAAAGGAAGGGGGGCTTATTCACACTTATTCACACCTTTCATCCTGCTTTTTCCAGGCACAGGTGAATGTACATCTATAAATAAAAACAAAACTTAAATTTTGTTGCAGATTGAAACCAACTTGCTGAAGTGGGGGTGGGGGGAGAACTTTTCTGTAACCAATGAAAGAATTGTCTGCGGCAAGAGACTATTCATGGCTGTTAATGTGTTTCATTTGAAAAGCTTAATTGAAAGTTTATTGCTAACCACAGTCAATTTTTTTGTTGCAGATCAGCAAGTTGCTCGGATGGAAAAACTTGCTGGTTTAGTTGAAGAGCTGGAGGCAGACGAATGGCGGTACAAACCCATAGAACAGTTGCTGGGGTTCACTCCTTCATCGGGTTGAAAGTTTGTTGATGTGGAAAGATAAATCACTTGCACGGTTCCCTTTCAAAACACTTGGCTGTTTTCCATTGCTTGAACTGCAGTGTAGTAAAGAACGGTCCATAACTGGGCTGCCTCTTACCAGAGCCAGTAAACTGCAGACACACAAGGTTTTATTAAAGAAAAAAATTTATTCGGTTTTCCAGCAGCCTCACTCAGGACCTTGTTTCAGGAGGGTGTGATTGCTGTAACTAAGGAGATACAATCAGTTTTTGAAGAAGAACCTGTTTGCTCAAAAGGGAAGGGGTGGCTATTTAAACTTACAACCCTTTATGCTGACCTTGGAGCATGTGTGCTGAAAGTTGGCTGGGTAATTGGACCCTTGTTACTGTTCAAGTTAAACTCCTGGAGGGCAGAGTCAAAAGGCAACAGGCTTTGGCCTTAAGCTGTCCCTTTGAAGATGGATATGATAAAACAATAGGATAGGATCACTTGAAGGGCAGAAGAACATTAACTGTTTCCTGTATTTAGATTCCTTGGTTTTTGCTGAGTCTGCATTTTGTCAGCTGTTTCTCTCTTAACTGACTGTGGAAATATTGGCAGAAGATGACTGCTGTTAAATGCAGAGCAAGCCTCTGAAAAGCAGCGTTGGCTGTCCTCTCCTTTGTTCCAATTCACTTGAACCGTCTGTTTGGCAATTAAATTATTTCTACTGCTATGGTGTCTGCTCCTGTATTCTTTTCAAGGGCTCTGGAGTCAGGAAAAAGGGAATCAACTGGTGCCAACACAAGCTTCTATAAAGCAGCTGCCCATATTTAAATCTTTTTTAAAAATCTACTCCATAAGGATGATTATGAGTCAAGTGGATGAGTTTTGCTGCTGTATCTGCCAAAGCACAAGAGCGGCATCTCATCTTAAGCACTTATTTGCTTGTAGAAGACGTTTTACGGATGGGTTTTGTGTATCCTGGTTTCTATCAAATTTTAAGGACAGAGTCATATATTACATTCAGGAATGTTTTTGTGTATTTTAGCAGTGCTCCACCTACACGGGCAGTGTAGTGTGGGAGGCAGGAACTGCTGTAATACTGCAGCCACAACTTTGCAAGCAGTGGGTGCTCAAAACCAAAAAGTTGCTGCTGCAATTTTGCACCAGATTTTATCACAAGTCTGCTGTGGCTTTAATATAAGAAGATTGGTAAGAAAAACACAGCTCCTGTACAACTTCTGTGCAGCCTTAAAGGGTACTAAAACATTTCAGTTTATCTTCTTTGTTTTTCGCTCTCATGAAGAGTTGGAATGTTTTGAAAGGTATATAGAAGTTCAAGTCCATCAAATTTGTCAACTCTCAGCCTAAGCCTAACCTAAGTTACCTAGATTTCTGTGGAGCTTCCTTTTAAGTAAATTATGCTGAGGCTCAGCAAACTGCGCTTTCTCGCCTTTTGTGCTCTGTATGGACAGTTGCTATGTACCAGGGCTTACGTGGAGTTGCAAGGAATCCAGGTCCTCGCAGCATCTTCTGATACTGGGATAGCTGCAGGAGCGAAGAAATCCCTATGGTCTCTGGAAGACAGTCCTGCACTCGTTTTTTATAGTAACATCCCAGCATTATGCAAGTTTATGCATGCCCTGTTGCTTTCAGGTTGAGGAGAAATTCCAGATCTTCAGTGACAAAGAATAACAGCCTTGCTACTGGGACAGGCCAAAGGCCCATCTAGTCCAACATCTTGTTCTCACGATAGCCAACCAGATGTCCATAGAAGCCTGCAAGCAGGACCTCAGCTCAACAGACAGACAATGGGACACACAGGCATGATCTTTAACCAACTTGAAATGCTGAAGAGCATCTCTTTAGCTACAACTGCAGGCTGACCATTAGGACTGGACTTCCAGTTCGTCTGTTTAATTTTTGTTACAGATTATTCAAATTCGTCATAGTTTGAGGGTCATAATTTTACATTACAAATACTATGGAGTTGATGTAGCATGCTAGCAAACTGCTGCTCCACATCTGCATTCATAATAAAAGGTAAACGAAGGATATTAAATTGCAAACAGCTGAAATATCTAACAAGTTGACAACTAGTGAATCATTTCCATCTTCTCATAACTGATCAAGCTGTCCATTTCTCTCTCCATTGTCAACTGTCCAGAAATGTGTCACATGCAATGGCTATACGGAAAAGTCTCATATCCTTTACACAAAGCCACATCTCAAATTATTTCATAGAAAGTGGGTGATCATTTGAGGCAAAGCATTCTTAATCCAAGGTATAGTCCAACTAGAACATCTCAAACTGCACAATACATCATTCTTTTAAGCATGCACATACTGAAATTTGTTAGCAATCTGCATTCCACAATTTTTATCATAGAGCAGATTATATAGCAAACTTGTTATTAAGCAGGGGGGAAATTTTGTGAAATTATCTATCCCATTAAAACTCTGATCTCAGGGTCCAGGTCAGTTCATATGGAGGGAGGTGGTCCTTGAGTATTGCGGTCCTGAGGTGTTTAAGGCTTTGTAGGTCAAAAACAGCACTTTGAATTGGGCCTGGAAACTAATTGTCTGCCAGTGCAGTCAGGCCAGAATGCAATATGCTCACACCATCTTGCTCCAGTGAGCAATCTGGCTGCCAAATTCTGCATCAGCTGAAGTTTCTGACTGTCGGCCTGTCAGGGAGGACACAAAGGAAAATAAGAATTGGACTAAGCTGGAAGTTAGAGCATTTGGGACATTCAGACTTAAAAGGATTAAGAAACAGAATTTGAGTTTTACTCTTAAATATAGAGGTCTGGATGGAAGAAAATGGACTTTCTTGAGATAGAGCTTTTCTAAGATTGGGTGTTTGAAGCTAAAGATTACCAAGAAAACCGGCAAAGTGGAGCTGAGAGAGATTTGGACATGGACGTGAGGTCTCCAGGCTGATAGCAGTTAGACTGATGGACATTGGGGATCGATACCGGGAAAGGGGGGAGGGAGATTTGGAATCCAAAGGGTGTAAAATTATATTTTGAATCTTTTTTTATTATTTTTTTATTTCGTTTTGCTGTGTGTATTAAAAAGGGAAATTCATGGAAGGGAATTGGGGTCGTTCTTGGGGGGGGGGAATTAATGTTGAAAGAAGGTGGATTTTAAAGGGAAAGTGGTTATATAAGATGAACTAAATTGAATATTGGGTTAAATATAATAAGTTTTAAATTTGGGGTAAGAACTTGTGGAACTAATCTAATGGAAATGGAATACAAGAGGAGGAGGGGTGGGGAAGTCCTGGAAAGATGTTAATGAAAATAAGGTTTTAAATGCTTTTTTCCTTTTTTTTCTTTTTTTCTTTTTTATGTTTTGGATTTTTTGGAAACTTCAATAAATATGATATTTTTTTAAAAAATGAAGTTTCTGACTGTCTTCAGAGGCAGCCCTACGTATAATGTGTTGCAGTAGCAATCTAACATGGAGGTTACCAGAGCATAGACAACAGTTGTTAGGCTGTCCTTATCCAAATAGGGGCACAGTCTGGCCATAAAATAATCTTTTTACCCATGTTGGTTTTCTAAAAAGAAATCTGCAACATCTTCATTAACATTAACATTTTGACCCTTTTAAAAAAAGAAAAAAAGAGGTGGTTCTTGACATGTTTTCATTCTGAGAAACGGAGGGAAGGGGAAGATTATTGCAAAGTAATTTTGATCAATGCTTTCCATTTAACGTTTGGATCTTTGACCCATCCCAATTCTCGTGGTGGAGGTCACCATCTCGAGTGCATCGTCCTTTCTTAGAAGTGGGAGGATTGTGGAACGCCAAACATGCCGTAAAAATAGTTTACAAGCAGAGAGAATACAACAAAAGGCCTTGTGCAGTGATGTTCTCAGGGTTTCCAGGAGATGCCAGAGGAACATTTTGTACTGACTCAAGCCTTTTCTGCAGCTCTTCCCTCCCAAAGTGCTACAATCTGTACATGAACTCTAATTATGTACAAACAAATCTCCTGCCAACATCTCCAGATTCAGACAGCAGAAGGGTGGCTTCTTAAATAACTTGGAGCAAACGGCACAGCAAATATTATCGATCCGAGCCAAAAGGAAGCCGTACAGCAAGCTAGTACTTCTGACCTGGCTTGCTGCGCTGTTGTGTGTGCTTGCAGAGCTGAAACTAGCACATTTTCTGACATGTTCCCCATCATGTGGCTTCAGTCACGCATCTATGTCTTGTTGTGCTGGACTCCTGCATCCTGGAATGGGGCCACTTGCTCCATTGTCCGTGCTAAAGGAGCAGCACACCCTTCTGAACAGCTTTGTTTTGTTTCTCCTTGAAGGGCACCGGTAACCCATGAGCAGATCAACTGATGGAAGTGATGGGGATAGCTTCACCTGCTGAATTCGTGCTTGCCATGTGGTAGTTAACAGCAGCATTAATGGAAGGGGGATAATAGACAAGATGCTTCCACCAATACTTCAGAATAGCAGTTGGTGGAAGCCACTGGAGTGGAGAGTGCTCTTGTTTGCTGGTTTCCCCATAGGCTGGCCACTCTTGAGAACAGGATGCTGGCCTAGATGGGCCTGATCCAGCAGGCTTTTATTATATAGGCAGCCTTGGCTCCTACAATAGGTCCTTGTATTAAAGTGGCAGGGTGGGGACACCCTCCACATCACGAAATGGTTCAATCATGAAGCTGCAATAGAAGACCCCAGTTTGATGTTCTGTGTCTTTACCAACTGTCCATTGTACAGGAATTGGAGAGATGAAACAAGAAGGGTGTGATGATAGGGAAGCCTTCAGCCGCTTAATTTCTGCATGTCACACATGTTCACAAATGCATACCAATGGGGCCGGTGGGTGGGTGGGGAGTTGGTTAGTGTTGCCTGTATAGGTTATCAATTAGTAAACAGACCTAAGGAAGATTACACCAGGTGATTGCATATTCCCTTTCAGCCCTAGGTGTCTTTGTTGTTGTTTTTAAATTTCTCAGTACTCTGTGTCCTGGAACGATTCCTGGAGTTTGTTTAAGGAGTACTAAGACAATTCTCTTATTTTGAAAACGCATTTATAGGAGGCAGCATGGAACAAAGCGCTTGTTAGAACATTTGTAATGACAGCAAACATCAGTCAGAGAGCGAAACGATTTCCTATGCCAGTGTCAACAGAGAGTTGCACTCTGCATATGCTTTATTCTCATCTGGTATTAAGCATCATCAGACTCTGCAACTGCCTGAGGATACGGGTAGCATCTCGTTGGGAATGGCCATCCCCAATGAATACAGTGGTACCTCGGGTTAAGAACTTAATTCGTTCTGGAGGTCTGTTCTTAACCTGAAACTGTTCTTAACCTGAAGCACCACTTTAGCTAATGGGGCCTCCTGCTGCCACCGCGCCGCCAGAGCACGATTTCTGTTCTCATCCTGAAGCAAAGTTCTTAACCCGAGGTACTATTTCTGGGTTAGCGGAGTCTATAACCTGAAGCGTATGTAACCCGAGGTACCACTGTATAGGACAACAATGCAACTTGCAATCTGACATCCTCTGAGAAGATAAGGAGAAATAACTTGGCTTTGATCCATCATTTCAAAGTCTGTTCGCAGGCTATCTGATCAGTCTGTGAGGATATATCATTTCAAAGTCCATTCCCAAGCTATCTGATCATCTTCTCTTGAATGCATTGTTGTTGACATCCATCTGTCTCTTAGTCCTTATAGTGGGCCGTACCATTGGTCCACCTAGTCTGCTATTGTATGGCATATTCTGATTGCCAAAGGCTCTTCAAGATCTGCCCTCTATCTGGAGTTGCCTGAGGTTGAACCTTGAGTGTTGTGTAAGCACAGAACATGCCACTCACTGGGCTGTGGAGATTTCCATTGCACTGCCCTGGAATAAGGAAATCAGATGTTTGCTTAACTTCATAACTGAATCCCATAATGCTTTCTGAATCTTCAGCACAGTTGTTAATTTCCAGGAAGTGACATGCCCTGGACATTAAATATAACCTATCATTAACGCTCTCTGGTCCAAGCAGAAAATTTCCACCGGGGGTGTTGGGCAGGGAGAGAGAATTCCACACTCACGCTAATGTTTCTTTTTACTGTTTCTGCATCAACACAGAAATGATACTCATAGGAAAATAACTGATCCTGTTGCTTCATGAGTTTCTCCGGCAGCTGGCATTGCTCATACTCTAAACACAAGGCCCTGATTTAGCTAAATCTATTGTGGAGTAACCTGAAGTCTTAGCATCCATTAGGAAATCTGGGGGAATGTCTGTGCTGTGACACATTGTGATGTAGGCATTGCCTTGCTTGTGGAATTTTTATGCCTTTAGCTGGTTGTCCTTCCCTATTTTCTCCTTACTTGCCTTATTAGTAACTGAGTTTGCCAGAGTTTGTCCTCTTTTCGCCCCCTGGTTTCTCCGAGAGAAGATGGACAGGTGTAAGTCTCACTGGCAGCATTTAAACATCAAACTGAACCAGCATTTAGCTTTCCCTGAATCTTGCACTTCTGGGCCAAGGATGACGCTGAGCCTCCTTGGGAGGAAGAGTGGGTTATAAAATTAATATTAAGTAAATACCAAACACTGGTTGGTTTAACAAATCAGCTTCAGCAACCATGGTTTGACTGGAGCTTGTTATAAATGCCGATCCTTGGTGTGGATGACATAGCGAGCCAAGATTCAGGGAAAGCAAAACTAAATGCTTCCATTTGCATACCCTCCAACATTTCTCCGATGAAAATAGGGACGTCCCATTCCATAATGATAAATGTGCTATTTATACCCCCCCACACACACACACACATCTTATTGGGTTGCCCTAACACTCTGGGCAGCTTCCAACGCATATATAAAACACAAGAAAACATTTTAAAAAATTAAAAAACACTTCCTTATCCAGTGGTACCTCGGGTTACATGTGCTTCAGGTTACAGACTCCGCTAACCCAGAAATAGTACCTCAGGTTAAGAACTTTGCTTCAGGATGAGAACAGAAATCGTGCTCTGGCGGTGCAGCGGAAGCAGGAGACCCCAATAGCTAAAGTGGTGCTTCAGGTTAAGAACAGTTTCAGGTTAAGAACGGACCTCTGGAACGAATTAAGTACTTAACCCAAGGTACCACTGTACAGGATTGCCTTCAGACTGCTGGAGGGTTGGATAACTCCATATACCCTTCAGTGTTTCTCAAATGAATCTAGGGACATCCTAAGGAAAAGCGGGACATTCTGGGATCAAAACAGAAACGAGGATGGCTTCTCAAACATCCCTGGAAAATAGGGATACTTGAAGGGTCTGCATTTTGATGTGCAGGAGAGGGGAGGTGGACCACATGTGGATAGCGTGCTTGGACTTATTCTAGCGCATGTATGCCACACTGATTAAACCAAAAATAGGGAATCCCAGCTGAGTGCGACCCTCCTTTTCAGCTTCAATTTCTCCTCTTCAATTGCTGTGATGGCTACAGAGAGACTTTTCTTCCTCCCAACCTCTGTGTGTGTGTGTGTGTGTGTGTGTGTGTACACACAAACACAAATACTAGGGGCTACCTACTCTTGCCAATTGCCCTTCCCCCACATCTGACCACCCCCTTTTACACCTCACCCATCCCCTCATTTACCCCCCCCCCACAGCTTGCCCCAAGCCCCACTCCCTTCCCCTTGCACCCTCTCCTTTAAAGGACAGGCAGGCATTTCAAAGAACAGTTTGTTAAACCACTGTGTGAAGCACCTCCCTTAAACCTCAGTGCAGCTATGTTTAATGGAGGGGAGGAGGCACTGCACACAATAGCTTTCTAAATTGTCCCCTTCCATTAAACAGCTGCTCTGGGATGTCTGCCACCTGCACTGCTTCCCCACTCACCTGGCTGCCATTCGTCACATTGCAGTTGGCATGGCCGACTATCAGCAGCCAAGCCAACTACAGCGTGATGACAGCCTTACATTTTTATGTCTATAGAAAGATAAGATAGATAAGGTGCTTATCTGTCTTAGCAGGCACTTTATATTGTTGATTATGTAATACATGTAATCTTGAAATAAACCACACCGAAAAAAGAACACGTGTTTTTTAAGTGCTTGTCTCGCCCACTCTTTATATTTTTAAATGTGCACCTTAAAAAAACCAAAAACCTCTTAGGTATACAAACAGACAAAAAAAAAAAAACACCCTGCTTATCTGGTGCGGAACAGTAGCTTTAAAATCTGCTATCTGGTAAAAGCAGGTCTGAAAGGGAAACAGCCTCAGCAGCTTTGTGGGTTTCCTTTCAGCTGCTCTCTTAAGTTGTGAAAAAGGTTCTTAAGGAGTTCTTAGTCTCCCACATAAGCCACCAGTGGGAGGGTTTTGATTGCCTTGGAACAAGAGCAAAACCAGAGGCCCCTTGTTTGTTGCTGCTACTTTGGAACTGGTTGTACTAGAAGCAAAGGAAGTGAAAGAGCAGCTCCCTGAAACGGGCTCTTAACTAACAGGGTCTTAACGTTGTCGCTTGCCACTGGTCACCACAGCGCAGGAAACTTCCAAGGTTCTAGAGCGTCTGGGCAGACTGGCTGAGATTCTGCTGCATGCAGAGGGAGAGACTGAGCCAACCAGCTTGATGGACTTCATACCAGGGGGCAATATAAATGAAAAACACGCATTGGGGCGTGTACTTGCTTACATTGAACTGCATTTCTCATTTTATTGTCCATCCCATTCGAAAATCCTTTTGGGGCTTGTTTTTTTTTTACTACCTTGGTGCTTGTCAGCAAACCTGGCCATTTCAGTGCTCCCCTCTAACTCCAGATCACTTGTGGGCAAGTAAAAAAATGATAGTCCCAATGAGCATCATGGATGAGCAGGAGTTTGAGCCTACCTGCTCACTATCCCACCGATCATCTGGCAAATAGCCCCATGACAGAAAGCCTAATAACAAAATCCTGCAACAGCCTATTTTAAAGGTAAAGGGACCCCTGACCATTAGGTCCAGTTGTGACCGACTCTGGGGTTGTGGCACTCATCTTGTTTTATTGGCAGAGGGAGCCGGCGTACAGCTTCCGGGTCATGTGGCCAGCATGACTAAGCCGTTTCTGGCGAACCAGAGCAGCGCACGGAAACACCGTTTACCTTCCCGCTGGAGCAGTACCTATTTATCTACTTGCACTTTGATGTGCTTTCGAACTGCTAGGTTGGCAGGAGCAGGGACTGAGCAACGGGAGCTCACCCCGTCGCAGGGATTCGAACTGCCAACCTTCTGATCAGCAAGTCCTAGGCTCTGTGGTTTAACCCACAGTGCCACCTGTGTCCCGGCCAACAGCCTATTTTAGTACCTGGTAAAATAGTAAGGCTATGTACATAATTAGCAACTTAAAATGCTGCAAGATCGTTCCCCCCCACCCCATTACATTTCAAGTCACATTTTAATGTTACTGTACAAACCAGAGGGGGTGGGGTAGGAATGTCTTCCCTCTACCTGATTTATTTCCCCATGCCTGCAACCCCCTCCAACTTCTTTTCAAAGATGATGTCATCTAAGCACATGCTGTCATCTGGGCATGTGCAAAAAAGGCTGTCAGAACTGTCCACACTTCAGCTTAACTGACTTGCATTTTCATATTGGATGGAAGCTGGCTTGAGGGTGTATTAGGAGTATCTCTTGAGAGCCTACTTTGCACTTCAGTTACAACAGGATTCAGATGGATTGTGGCTAACATCACATGTGCCCGGCTTCAAAAACCAGCAGTGGGAGTCTGATGGAGCCAGAGTAGACACTATTGTATACATACCATAGCGTTCAGCTCTTAAACTCTTGTTATGCCAAGGTGAGGATCGCTAATCAGGTTTTCTTGTTCTTCATAGGTGATCACAGCACTGAAAGTAAAATATTACAGCCACGCTGTGGGAGGTGTCATTGAAACATTTCCAAATTGCAATGCATCCTCTGTGCCCATCCTGAAGCACAGAGGAGGCGTTCTTCAAAGTATCCATCCACTGCTCTGCTGAAAAGGCAAGACGCTTTTCGGTTTTAAAAGCAAATTGCCTCTGCAGCAGTCTTTCCTCCCTCTTATTTTTAACTCCTCTGGCTTTTCGTGATCCTCTTTATTATTTTCACTTGGGGTCCCCAGCCAGGATCAGAATCACGGATCCACTCTGAAGCAAGAGGAGGAGACAGCCAATCCCTGTCCAACCTAATCGGAGCACAATCCTGCACAAAATGTGCCCCACAGAGCCAGAGGCAGCCCATCGGTCATGCGGTCTGCCAGAGGCTGCACGGCCCCTTTGTTTGTACAGTTCCAGGCAGGAGATTTATCAAGCCCCCTCCTGGTGTGCCTGCCTTGCAGAGTTGTGGGCTGTGTTGGGTGTGATGGATTGCAGGTTGTACAGGCCTGATCTAATCTGATGGCATCTCTCATCCCGGCTTTGCAAGTGCACAGAGGGAGCTGACAGTGCAGAGCAGCTCTTTCCCAACCCGGTGACCTCAAGATGTGCCGGCCCACAATTCCCAGCCCAGCCCTGCCGGTTGGGAAAGGCGGCTGCTGCAGAGGATGTTTAGAACTCCTTCCCCGTCTCTAATCTCCATTTCCCAGTTTGTCCTCCGTTCTCTGGGAGGCGATACATGATCCAGCACCCTCACGCTCCAGCAATGTGACCGCCCAGACGATGAGATGGCACGCATAAGTGCAGCTATGCACCACCAACAACAAAAAAGGCCCCCAATTTAGACAACACCGGGAATAGCGTAGAAACGAATCCAGCAGAGAAATGCCCTTTGCCCTTCGTGCTTGGCTGTCTGGATGCTGTTTTATGAAGCTAGCCGACCGGGTGCATGAAGAATTAGCATTCATGGAGACCGGTTTGGCAGCTAGGAGGGGAGGCGAAGGGGGGCGGGGAAACGGAGACCATCTCTGTCTAGACCAGCTACTTCTGGCAAGAAGCCCAGCTTTAGATTTCCTCTCAATCCCTTGAGCTATTGAGGATTGCTCCGGAGTCAGGAAGCAAAATCCAAACACGAGAAGAATCTCCCTGGGACCTCCTTATTTTGGCATGCACAGAAGGTACAGCCATCTCTGTGTCCCCTAAAAACTGGTTGTGGCCCTTGGGTGCCCAAAGAAGTGGTGAAACAATTTCTGCCTCCCTTGTGGCCCTGCTATGCATGGACTCTGACCTGAGATACAGGCTCAATTCAGGGCTTACTGGTCTTATGCACAGCATCCTCTTTATAGATGGCAATGTGCATTATTTTGCATTCCTTCAAAGTGTGGCAGACCAGCCCTGCCACATTGGGGAGCTCTCCAATTCATTCTGCTGAGTGGGGCCTCAGACTTTGGCTCCAGTGTCCTTTACTGATGGTGCCAGTCAGACAAGACATATTCTCCCAGGCATATAGGCATATTTAATTCTATTAATGATGCAGGAATGCAACCTGGGCTTTAGGGTGTGTTTGTATAATGGTTATTGTATTGATTTTGTTCATTATCATGCTTTTATTATGCTGTATTAGAATCGTTAAAAGGGACGCAGGTGACGCTGTGGGTAAAACCTCAGTGCCTAGGACTTGCCGATCGTATGGTCGGCGGTTCGAATCCCCGCGGCGGGGTGAGCTCCCGTCGTCCGGTCCCAGCTCCTGCCCACCTAGCAGTTCAAAAGCACCCCTAAGTGCAAATAGATAAATAGGTACCGCTTTATAGCGGGAAGGTAAACGGCATTTCCGTGCACTGCACTGGTGCTGGCTCACCAGAGCAGCTTCATCACGCTGGCCATGTGACCGGGAAGTGTCTTCGGACAGCGCTGGCTCCCGGACTCTTAAGCGAGATGAGCACGCAACCCCAGAGTCGGTCACAACTGGCCCGTACGGGCAGGGGTACCTTTACCTTTACCTTTACCTTTATTAAAATCGTTACACTATATATGGTTGTGGGGGTTGATTTGGACAATTTCTTCGGGTCACCTGCAGGGAGGTTTTGTATCTGTAAGGTTGGAGTCTGTAACAGAAGGAACTGCTCTTGTTAAGCATCCTCTTTACATGTCTAAAGAGTTGGTCAACTACAAGGGAAGCAACAAGCTTGTGAAGGCTTTGGAATGTACCATTTGTACAGGAGGCTAGTTTCTACACACACTAGCACATCCCTCTCTAGCATCCACCCAGACCAGCAAAAGACAGAATCAGAGTTCAAGAACATACTCCAGCCAGGCAATAATATTTGAGGATGCAAAGCCTCCCCCCCCCAAGCCATAGGTGACATGTCTGCACTACCAAGCTCAGCTGCTTGGCACCCCAAGCCTGGCATCCTCTCAGCCTAATGCTTCAGGCAGTTAGCTGGGTTGTCTGCCCCTAAACCTAGCCCTGGGAGCCATCTGCAACCCATGTGTATTTTCTCATCAGTGAACCCTACACAAATCTGGAGTCCCTGAGATGGTTGGATGGCGGCTTGTAGGGCTCCTTCCGGCGACTCCTGCAGCCAAGCTGGTGATAAACGTGTTGCTCTGCTTTCCTTTGGACCACCTCAGCAAGGCCAAGAGGGGGATATTGTCGTCTTGGCAGCCCTGGACCTCCATACACACTGTCCAGGCTTGTTCCCCAGAGAGGTCACTTTGGGGCTGCTAACACAGCAAAAGCAATGCAGGGGAGGTAGCAGTTATGAGCTACCAGTCTCTGCAGCCACAGCAGGAGCTGTTAACATTCAGCAGTCCCACTTCACCCTGAGTGGTTCACTCCATTGTCTCTCAAGGCAGACAACAACAAACTCCCTTCCCTCTTGTCCCTCCTACTGTTGATCTGTAGTTCCTTGGGGCGGAGACTTGCCTTTTTATTCACATTACTCTGCAGTGCAACATGAATACTTAGGAGGAGGAGAACACTGTTGTCTCCTTGCCATCTGTCCCCCCCGCCAAAAAAAAATCCCACCTCAGTGGCTCTTTCTGAAAAATGTGAGAATGCTACATGGAGGCATAAAGGAAGCTTGGCCCTCCTGTTGCTGTTGGACTTTGGCTCCCAGCCTCCCTGGGATGCCTGGGATTTATGGGTACCAGAGTTTAACAACATCTGGAGGGCCACAGGTTCCCTTCCCGGCAGACAGGAAGAACTCGATAAACACAGGCAGGCTGGCCTTTTCAGTCATCCTTTAAGTGCATCCCTTCAGCCCTCAGGGAGTTCCCAGGACTGTCCCATCTCCTGCACTTCTGAATAGCTGCTCCTGGTTCCTTCTTTTGCTGTGCAATTTCAGCAGACCCCCCAATCCCCTCCCTCAGATGAGCAAAAATCACTGAGCTCAGCACATGCCTGCCTTGGAGCTGGGTGGGAGGGCTAGGGGTTTTTTTTGGGGGGGGGGAGTGCCTCTTCTGCCTCGCAAGGCACGTCCCTGGCAGCCCAAGAATTTTCGTTTTTGTTTTTAACCATTTCCAGGCATGGTAGTACCACAGTGCGTGCTACTTTGCTCTGGAGTTTGATCTCCTTCCAAATGAATCCCGGCTACTGCAGACACGTCAGACAAAAGCAGACGGGGAGGTGGGAGAAAGGAGCGAATTGCACAAGGGCAAAAATAGTGTCACTAGGTTCATTCTGACTGCCAGGATCGCTGCCATAATTCGCCTAGGCTTTTCTTCCACCATGTGATCTGCCTGGTTCTAATTCCAGTGGCTTTTGCTGCTTTCTGCTGGATTAAGCATTTGCATTTGAGGACTCTACTGAATTCATTTGTGCCCTTCTTATTTACATGCTTATCATGGCAGCGGTCGGTGGTTTTAGGACCGTTAAGACTGAAAAGAGCGGCATATAAATCTTTTCATCAATCTTTATTTACTCATTTAAAAGATTGATAACCCAGCCTTCACTAATACTGATATCAGGGCAAAGTTCAACAAAAGGTCAAATAGCCAACCAATTTAGCGGATAAACAACTAAGAGGAGACCAAATCCAAAGGTGGCTTATCCGCAGGAAAATGAACTACGAACCCCCAAATTTGGGATCCTCTCCAAACCTGTGTCACAAGTTTTGCAGGTTGTTTTGCAGCGAAAACCCCACATTTTGCAGCACCCCACAAACTGAGCAACTGATACATCAAAAACGGGGTTCGTACTTAACATTAACGAACCCCAAAATTTGGGACCCCCTCCAAACTGGTGCCAAACCGTTGCAGTTGTTTTGTAGTATTTTTTTAGTGAAACCCCCAGGTTTTGCTGTGCCCCACAAACTGAGCAATTGCTACTCAAACCTAGGGTCATAGCTATCCCCCAAACCCAAACCCAACGTTGTCCAATTCGCTTCAAAACAGTGCCAGTGTGGTGTAGTGGTTAAGAGCGGTAGTCTCGTAATCTGGGGAACCGGGTTCGCGTCTCCGCTCCTCCACATGCAGCTGCTGGGTGACCTTGGGCCAGTCACACTTCTTTGAAGTCTCTCAGCCCCACTCACCTCACAGAGTGTTTGTTGTGGGGGAGGAAGGGAAAGGAGAATGTTAGCCGCTTTGAGACTCCTTTGGGTAGTGATAAAGCGGGATATCAAATCCAAACTCTTCTTCTTCTTCTTCTGCCAACACCAACAAGGAAGGACGTCTCTCCTTGCCATCTTCCATGGGCCAGAGTCCGCTCCGTCAGATAGCATCGACTGCCGCTATGTTTGAAGAACGACCTTCCTGAAGGTTACAATCTGCTGGTTTTCCTCTGTAGAAAAGGAGAGGAAATAATGATGATAACACCGAGGACACAATTTGTGGGAGAGCTTCACATCCTCCAGTCCGGGCAACTGGCCAAAAGGATAAAACTGGGCTATACTAAAACTCTGGCCTGTTCATGGGTGTACTTTGCTAAAGTACCATGTTGGGGGACATGAAACAGAACTTGTGCATGCACTTACCAAGGTCAGATCCAGGTGGTTGGGGTCCCTGGGGCAACGCAACACATGAAAGAAGGTACCACAAAGAAAAGTCTTGTGGTATCTTAAAGACTGGGAAGGAACCTACCAGCTCTCTAGTTTGCTTTCACCCACCTCAAAATCACTCTCATCCACAGGAAGTATGCAAACCAACACATAAAAGTGAGTGAGTGACAACCAATGCTATTTTTCTAGAAAAAGAGGTTCTGGAACTCACCATGAACGCCTCCCTTGTTCTCTTATAACATTTCTCCGATGAAAACAAGGACGTCTCATTCCATAATGATAATTTTACTATTTATACCCCACACATCTTGCTGGGTTGCCCCAGCCACTCTGGGCAGCTTCCAACATATATAAAAACAGAATAAAACATTAAACTTTTTTTAAAAAACAAAACCTTCCCTATACAGTATTGCCTTCGGATGGCTTGGAGGTCAGATAACTCCATACCCTCCAGCATTTCTCCAAAGAAAATAGGGACGTCCTAAGGAAAAGTGGGACATTCCGGGATCAAATCAGAAACAGGGACAGCTTCTCTAAATCAGGGATGTCACTGGAAAATAGGGACACTTGGAGGGCAATGGCGCCCACCTGAGAAGTGCCAGAACTGAGTTTCAGTGATTTCCAGTTGAAAACAAAAAAAGCCCTGGTGAGGGAGGAAGCGACCTCTGGCATCATTTTCCTCCTAGGCAACAGAATATGCTCCTTTGCCACCTTTTGCCTCTGAAAGGCAATGAGAGCAGGAGACGATGACTTCAGGGCCAGTCAGGGTGGGAGGTCCTTCAGACTTCTGGAAGTGTTCTGCATGAAACCTGTGTCACCAACTTCTGGAAAACCTGCTCCCCTGTCAGGTTACACATTTTAATTCATATCTCTCCTCCAGGAAGGGACATATACATATATAATGAAAGTTCAGACGGCAAGGACCCCTTGCAGGCATGGGCCCTGCTGCAATTACTCCAATTACACCGTGGATAATCTGGCCTTCATGCTCGCAGGGGATCTCTGCATGCCTAATGATCCAAAAGACCAAATGAAGCCACAGGTAAGAGCAGGTTGAAACCACGGCAGACACATGCCCCAACTTGCCCCAAAGGGAAAGAGGCATCCATCAGCTTGGATGAGTCACCTTCAGTGCTTCAGACTGCTTTCTTTTCTATTTGCCCATTTCTTGGAATTAAAGTCGTTGGGTGCCTCTTCTTTCTATATAGCCCCCCCTTTTTTTTTTGAAATGCCCCTGCTCCCTTCTTCCAGAAAGTTGTATGTATAAGGAAGAACTTAATGGCAGTTTTAAAAAAAGTCAAATTGCTGTTGTTTTTCTTATGGAGCAGTAGATGTAGGTATGCTAGATCTGACTGGGCATGCAAACATTGGAGTTTTTTTCTCCCCTTCCTTTAAAGCTGCATGAAGATTGGCTTGCCAGTTTTTCAGCCAGCCACTGTAGCTGTGCCTTTAAAAACATTTTGATCTGTAGGCACTGACAAGTGATTGTGTTGATCTCCATGCTGAGAAAAGCTTCACTTGCTGGTTCGCGCAGTGTTCTTTACTCTGCACAAGATCAAGCACCAGAACTGAATTCCTAATTGTACTTTCCTCAAAGTAAAGTGAGGTATGATCTGATCCTCCTCAGACTGGAGACAAGCAATCATTCCCGAGAGGTGAAAGTAACGCAAGACGGGCATTCTTCCCCATGTGATACTCAGGATAGAATTCAACAAAGTTTTACTCAGTGTAGACATCTGGAAACGAATATACATAACTAAGTTAGGTCCATCAATTTCAATGGATCTACTATGAGTAAATGTTAGTTAAATGCCACCCTCATCTCTGGTCAAACCAGCTTTGCAGGATTTTAAAGAATCTAAAATCTGAGGGATAGTAGTGTATGGTTACCAGATTTTTTTCAATGAATCCGGGGACCCCCCCCCCTTTTTTTTTTTAAGCTGAGTAGCAAAAGGGAGTCAGTAGTGGGGATGGTGAGGCAAACGACCCTGGGCTCAAGCATACATGCATATTGTATAAAGGTGCAAAGCCCTTTACCGCATACCGGTAAATGCGCAGAGTTTTTAAAAAACTGGGCAATGGCCGCCTGCCCGAAACTCCCGAGACAAACCACAGTTTAGGGTTCAGATGGAATGTGAAACTGTTTTTTGTTTTTGTTTTTAAATGTTATTGATTTATAGTACAGTGGTACCTCGGGTTAAGTACTTAATTTGTTCCGGAGGTCTGTTCTTTGCCTGAAACTGTTCTTAACCTGAAGCACCACTTTAGCTAATGGGGACTCCTGCTGCCGCCGCACGATTTCTGTTCTCATCCTGAAGCAAAGTTCTTAACCCGAGGTACTATTTCTGGGTTAGCGGAGTCTGTAACCTGAAGCGTCTGTAACCTGAAGCGTATGTAACTCGAGGTACCACTGTAAAAGTAAATGCAATCAGAACAAAACCAAAATGGGAAGCGAAGAGAGAAAAGGAAAAATAGGCTCCAGCAAAGCCTGTAAACAATCCCAAGTCCGGGTCCCCACTATCTGAGTGTTTCTTCCCTTTTTGCCACCTGCTTCAGGTGACTTTTTCATAAATCACAAAAGAAGTTACGTCTTCTGATCACTGAGCAATTGGCCGGGGTGTGTGGAGACATGTGTTCCTTCCACTGTTGTAGCACTAGTCTTTAGGCCACCAACGGTGGGGTAGAAAGTAGAAAAGAAATGGAAACTGTTTTGCAATAAATGTAGCTTTTGCATTTGGTTTTAAAGTTGAGGTCAGGACTGTTTGAATCCTCTTTTACAAAAATACCCAGCATTTTACTTAACTCTACAAAAGATGACAGAACATAGTGCTGTTGTGTGTTTTTTTCAAATTTGCTTTTAAATGAAGAAGGTTTGGGGAAGCTATAGCTACAGAATAATACCATAATAAATTGCTTGCACCCTGGCTAGGGGGTAAATCCTGCTTGCCACCAAGCGTGCAGAGGGTTGCAATGGCAGTGTTTAAATTTATGATCCATACTTAAGTATTTTTCAGCCCTTGCAAGACCCCATCCTATGCAAGTCTACTCAGATGTAAGTTGCTTTCGGTTCAATGGGGCTTATTCTCAAGTGAGTGGGCATAGGATCCCAACATTACTCTGTAACTGACTCTATCTTTCCACAATGCGCAGCTTCAACTGTTGTCTAGATCAGTGTTCCCCAACCTTGGGCCTCCAGCTGCTTTTGGACTACAATTCCCATCATCCTTGACCACTGGTCTTGCTAGCGAGGGATGATGGGAGTTGTAGTCCAAAAACAGCTGGAGGCCCAAGGTTGGGGAACACTGGTCTAGATGACGTCCTTGGAGAGGAAAGCTGTTTTTAATTTGCAGTAACTCTTAACTGTTACTCAGCCCCTCCCCTCCTCCCAAAGATCCCTGTGAGGAGTCTAAACCCACGCTCTCAGCTCTGCCTTCAGTCAAGTGTGTATCTGATGCAGGGATTATATTCAGTTCCAGTGGACTTTTTTTTTCCGGAACCACAGCACAGGGTAAAAAGCAAGGTGAAAACAGAAACAGTGTTATGCTGCCATTGATGGTTCTGAGAAAGACTGGTTCAAGTGTTCTAGAGACTGAAGGCACAGAGGCCCATTCACAGGAAGGAAACAACAGGAAGCTGCAATAAAATGCTATTTTTCAGCTTTTGAGGAAAGACATCTCTTGGATGCAGCCATCAAGAGTTGCAGGAAGCGGGGGGAAATGAAATTTGAAATGAAGGAAAACTGGTCACCAGTAAATCATAAGGTCCAAAGACAGGTATATCAACTGATGTTGGGCTTAGAGAACCAGGATTTACATTTCTTTCTGTATCTAGATTTATATTCAGCTTTCTCTTCTTTCCCAGTTAGAACCTGGATAGACTTTTTTATCAAGGCAGACATGGGATGACTATTTGTTATTTTAATGTCATAGCCAGCCACTTTTAGGAGCTGTAGAGCTGGCAAGGGGCATCCAAGTTGATAAAATAAACAAATACATAGAATCATAGAATTGCAGAGGGACACCGAGGGTCATCTAATGCAACCGCAATGTCAACTAGATCAAACATGACCAATGGCCAACCGACCTCTGCTTAAAAACATAAAAGGTAGGATGTTTCTATTTCCCCACCTCTCCCTCTCATTGCCTACACAAGCAGCCTTATACCGTGAGACTGAGAAATGGCAAGATGGGCTCCTCAGGTGGTCTCTTGTGAGGTGTAATGACAGGAACCCTGCAGGTAAGGCACCAACACCCTATTCCTTCCTGGAGCACCAGAAGGACCTGCAAGTCATGATTCTAACATCACAGGCTAGAATCCTTCTGAATCCTTTGGGGGTGGACGGCCTCAGAGCCAACTCCATCCAACCTCCTGCTAGGTAGCTCCATGGTCTGTTGCGGACATTCAGCCAACATTCTACTTGTGGGGAAATTCTACGTGTGACACCGCCCCCTAAATAATATTACTGAGCAGAGACCTGAAAAATGGGCATTTTCTGCCATTACCCCTGTATTATGGAATGCCCTTCCTTCTGCCATATGTGAAGTAGCAACCATCAGGTGCTGAGGACATCCTGCAAAGACTTATCCATTCGCCCAGGCTTTAACCCAGGCTTCCTCAACCTCGGCCCTCCAGATGTTTTTGAGACTACAATTCCCATCATCCCTGACCACTGGTCCTGCTAGCTAGGGATCATGGGAGTTGAAGGCCAAAAACATCTGGAGGGCTGAGGCTGAGGAAGCATGCTTTAACCCATAAGATCAGTCCCTGTTCTATGTGGCTTTTATGCTAATGTTTCATTAGTTTTAGGCTGTTGGTTTCCCCCCCAGCTGTTGCTTTTATTCATTTATTTAGCCGCTTGACAATTACCAATAATCGACAAAACTCCGTCCCCCCACAAAATGTTGCTTTGTCTCCTAATATGATGCAAGTAAATGTGAATCAACATAAAGACACCATCTCTTCCCCCCCCCGCCCCCGCCTCCTCGCAAAGAATGAAAATCTACATGAATTTGCTTTCGCGTGAGGAAATTATTTCGCTGACAATATATAATGGGCAATCAGTTTATTTAATTTACGGATAGCTTTTCATAAAAAATTATCCCAAGGCAATTTGACAGTTAAAAAACCAACCCAATAATGAAAAAGCCTTGACTAAAAAAAACAACATCGTTGTTGAGTCTGATATGGATACAGACTGGGATGCAAATCTTCACTTGAAAGATTTCGGCCACTTAAAAGATTCAGCAATTCTGAAACCTGAGAGCAGTGTGGGAGACTGTACTGGGAAAGGAGGGTAAGCTTTTGACTGCTTTGAAATCCTTGTTGCCAGAACCACGGGCAAGAGAAAGTTGTGGTTGTGAGTGTCTCCTTCCTCTTCCCCAGGAATAAGCAGGGCTAGGGTGGGGTCTTCTTAGATCTCTTTCATTCTTTGTGCCATTGGGCCTAATGAATACTGCTTTCCCACCCACCCACAACTGCTATTTGAACAAGGAGAAATAAGCTGTTGGGTGGGTGCCGGGGGGGGTGGTGGTAAAGGGTTAGCCTTTTCCCTGCAGGCTGGAGTCCCAATACTGAACAGTGCCCTCCCCAGGCAGCAAAGAGAGCCATCCTGTGTATTATCGACACATTCAGTAATCGCAGGTAGTCCTGTGCAGACTGCAACCGCCCTTCCTGTTCTCAGCACCTTTCCCTTCACAACGTGCCTCTCGCCATTTTGCTTCGCAGGTCACCTATGCTGTCGGCGATGATGAACGCGAATCAAGCCCCCCCTGAATTGTCGCCAGCTTGTCTGTAGTCAACACAAATGACTTCAGTGGATGGAATTGAGGTCAGCTGCAGTGGACCGATTGTCCTGAGAAAATTGAGGTCAAATGATGTACGAGTCCCCCCACAAATAATCTGCGGCCGGCACAAGAATCATGGGCAAAATAACAGGTTGAGCTTAAATCTGTGTCCCTCAGCCACTTGAAGCCTTTGCCTAGAAGTATGTCTCTTCCGCTCCATCATTCCTAAACTAATCCCTTAGGAAGGGACAGTGCTCAAAAATATATACTGACTTCCACAATGATCAAAGTTATCCTTAGTAATGCAGTAAAATAAACATTGAGGGTGTGCTATCAATGAGTTAATACAGATGCTTACATTTCCATGGGAAATACTCCCCAGCCTTTAACAAATTCTGATCTTTGGCTGTTTGATAATAAATTGCAGATTTGGACATACAAGAGCACCATTCAGGTATAAACCTGTCTGAGAGCACCGCGCAGGCATCAGACACAGTTTTAAAATCTTTTATAGATTGATTCACTGGAGCAAAAACCCGGTTCCTCCTTGTTGCCACCAAGGTGACATGCTGAGTCATTAGTGGCATCTACAAATAGAACTAGCTGGCCTAATTCCTTCCCTCTTTCTCTAACCAGCGCTTACATTCAAACAGGAGAGGTGTGCCTGGGGTCAAGGATGCCGTCTGTCCTGGAAGCCCCCGTTCCATAGCCCTAGGCATGTGGAGAAAGGCTGTAGTTATTTGTTGGCCGTGGGGAGCAGGGGACACTCTGCACATGCTCAAAGGCATGTTTCGTTAGGATTATTTCACATTTTCCAGGACTCAGAGCCCTGGTATTAAAAACAGATCCCGAGGCTGAGCCCAGGGCACAGATGGTGCGCCATCTGTAGCATATAAAACTCATTTGCATCCTAGGGTCCAGTGGCGTCAAATGCTTAACTTGTCCAGTTCCTTTTCTTTGACTTTGCAAAACGTAAACCGGCTAATACAGCATGCTTCCTAGGTAAACGCAGTGCTAGAGCATTTGCCAGACTTTTCAGGGGATGCTTGAAGAAACCATTTTCAGAAAATGCCACATTTTTATTTTTTATTAAAGTTAGATGTAGAGAAATGGTCAGGTTATAGCTGAATTACTGGCTTCAAGAACAGTACAGGTACAGCTTGGGAGGGAAGAGTTCTGGTGCTAGTTCTTAGTTTTAAGGGCCTAAGAGGTTCGGGGACCTGGGCAACTTAAAGACCACCATCTTCCATATGTCTTCCCATCTCCCCCCACCCCACGCCTGCATTCCACTCAACACCTGAGTTTCTGCTGCGTATTCTCTCACCAACCAGGGATGATGCCTGGGACCAGCATGATTGAGGCATCTGTCAAGGTGTGCTCTGATTCAGGGGCCCTGCCATTCATCCCCTTCACTGCTGTTGCCTCCTCATTCACCTGCTGGGCTGCCAGCTGAAGAGTTCCAAAATAAAAGGAGCACCATATGAGACCAAAAGAAAATGCTGTATTCCCTGCATCTAAACATTAACGACACTTTATTTGAATAGACTGACTTTATAATGCATCGGAGCCTTTGCAGTGATGGTGTATCACATGAGCACACACGATTTACAAAACCGTCCCTGGCAGTCTACCCATAAGAAGCAGGGCCTTTTCAGTTGTGGCACCAACACTGAGGATCATACCCAGTGTTAATAATAAACCAGTGGATTTAAGCAACATAACTCCACTGATTTAAATGGACCTAATCTGAGAATAACTAATGTTGGATACTACCCTGAATATTTCCAGTTGCCTAAATAAAACCTGCCTTTTTCAGAGAGGCCTTTTACTATCAGTCTCAGTCCCTTCTGTTTGCTGCCTTGCTGCCTTGATGGGGCTAGGCTCTTCTTTTCAATGTTCTGCTTCTGATTTTACTACTTTTTATGACATTTATGAGCTTGCTTAGCTTTGGCTATCTGTTTGGCTGCTTTTGCTCCTGTCTGCTCCTGTTTGGGGCTACTTTCTTGACATGATTCGCAATGTTGTGTCACTGGTCTTCATGTGGCTAGCTGCTTTGATTTCTTAGGAAGATAAACCAGGGTGCACGTTTTAAAAATAAAATCTTCATAGGATCTACTGGATATGACCCGAGGCAACCTGTGGACCCTCGGAAGAGAAAGAAAGCGGGCAAGCCCCCCCACCAGCCAGAAAAAAGGGTGGCATTCAACTGAAAACATATAAATGATTGCACTGCTTTTCAGGGACTGGGACATTTATGGTCCTCCATACTCACAGCCATGCAAGGGCATGTGCTTTTTCAAGAGGGGGGATTTGAAATGCTGCTTTCCTTTTTAAGACTGTATTTTACCATCATTTTTTTTTCTTCTAAAAGCAATGGGTGGGGTTAACCTAATGAATCCCTCTCCTCCTTCTGATTGCCCCCTGAACCCCACAAAATTAACTATGGCAGAACCCCCACAACAGCACACAGGGTTGAGGAGGGATTGTTCTGTCTGGCAAGCTAATAGGTTTGTAGAGGTGGAACATTCAACAAAGCATGACTTTGAATTCCAGCCAAAGGATGTGCTCATTTTTACTCATCTGCTGAAGTTAATTAATAGGACTTAAGTTAGCTTTATTCATTTCAACAGGTAAAACTTATTTGAGTACCACACACTATTTTGCAAGCTTCCACATATCAAGACAATAATGATTTTTAAACAAGGACTACGTGTATTTTAACAGATGCAATGTACATAAATAGCTGTAATGTATTGCCAACATCACACACACACACACCTTTCTCTGCAGTGTATATGTTTTTTTGAAGTGACTTTACAATCTATGAGCCACTATATATGGGGTTTGTAATGCATATCCTGCAGGTCCCATGAGACAGTCCGCAAAGCAGTTTTGTGTGTCCCACACACAGAACATTGTGAGAATGTATAAAACCTTTAATTTAGTTTCTTAGAAAAACAGATTTTGAGTCCTCATTATTGCAGGGATGATTTTGAAGTCATAGTAGTAAAAAAGCACTACAGGAGCGGTGAGCGGAAGGGCTTATAAAAGTTTGTGGGATTCATTATTTTTCAAGTCTCATCATCATTGAAGGCTGGGCTGGGATGCTGCAAGGGGTCTTTTTCCTCAGTAGAAGCCACCATTTTAACATCCATCAGTCTAGTTTGTGACAGTGAAAGGCTAAGGAAGTGAATTCCCTGCTACTGAAAATACATTCTACTGAACAAATGAATCTGTGGGTTGAACTATTTTGTGTGTCCGTGTTATCAGCAATGATGCTAAACATTGTCCACACAGCCTTGGTTATACACCCTTACTGGTCAATTTCACAACCCAGGGTGCCACGATATTCCCACACAAGGTCACATGACCACATAGAGAGAACCACATGGTTCTAAGTGTGGTCCGAGGGCTGCTACCTTTCGTTTTATGGCAGCTAATAAAAATACCTGTAAATTTCCATTGGAAGAGGCTTTCAATCATTTCCTTCAGAGTTGTCCAGGAAAGAAAGGCTGATTCACGAATCCACCTCCTCTCTCATTTGCTGTCCTAGGAACCCACCCACCCCTCCATTGACATCAAGCCTCTGTAGCAATGCCAGTGTCTGCTTGCATAGAGGAAAAAAAACCGGGGGAATATCTTAATAGAAGGCAATTGCTTACAGTCACAACCAGGATGTCATGTTCAAATGAGAGAGGAAACAGTGCTGGGCAGATGAAGGGGATAATCTTCTACATTCAATGGTGCACTTTGTTGGTTTACAATGCCTGATAAACATTGGCTTTATGAAGATAAAAGGAATCTGATCATTAAGTCATTGCCTACTTAATCCCTCCATCTTTCTGCTTTTAAATAATAATTTTTTTTACATCAGTTTTTGGTTGAAGAGCTCCAGCACTGAACCCTATCATGCTGCAAATGATTCTGGGACATTTTATGGAGGAACATATTAAAGGCTAAACAGACACAACACAGGAGATCTGTAATCAAATTTCCTGACTTTCAACAACAACTGTTTTAAAGCAGACACGGGGCTCCAGTTTTGTTCAGGGGCAGTGGCACTGGGAGAAGCAGATGTTTAGCTCTTCCTTCCTGCCATTCTTCAACTCAAAATTGCCCTGCAGAACTGTGGGAAAATACAGCCATGAAACAGCCCCGGGCCAAAATGCTTTGGACTACAACTCCCATCATCCCAAGACAGCCTGACTGGTGGTCAGGGATGGTGAGAATGGTTAGGCCAACAACATCTAGAAAGCACCAATGTGGGGAAGGATGAGCGAAGGCTGACACGAAGGCCATGCAAGCTGGGATCTGAAGTTGCACACCCTCGGGAAAGCCACAGGTTCTCCACTTCTGACATATACAGCCACTGACATGACAACGGTGGGGAGATCCTCCACTTCTGTACAGTTCTAGCCTGCTGAATTTTGCTGGAGGGTTTTAAGCACCTACCAGAGCTTAATACGGATTAAAGTGCTCTGTCACCCTACAAGTCCACTTCTGAAACTCAACCTTTTGATCTCTAGAAAGTGGCTAGGAAATGCACCAAAAAGTGGATCCGGGTGAATGGTGGATGAACGCTCCATCACTCATGGTCATACAAACGACATTCTCATTGCCCTATTGTGGCGCCTATATCACTTGCACCTCTATTCTATGGCTTGATTTGGGTTAGACCACCAGACTTTTGACTTTGATTTAGCTGCAGTCACTTAATTTTTTCTTGGCCAAAATGGCATTGCAGTCTGGAAACCGGAATGGATGGGGGGTGGAGGAAAATTCTGGTCCTGCTAGGATAAAACCATGCAAGGACTACTGCTAGCACAGTAGGTCTTCCTCTCTCCCCACCCTAATGCACCACTAAATTGGCTGGGGAAACAGGATCAGGAGAAGCTGTAGGACGTGTGTGTATATGTGTCTGTGTGTGATTATTCCATTGGGCATGCAGAAATGCTAGTACTGATGCAACTTGAATTCTTCTGTGACTGCAATCCACAAACCACAGAATCTGGATTATCTTGGAATAGACGTTTATGTGAAGGAGGGTGGGGCTTATCCACAAGAAGAAAACCCCCGCTCTTTAGCTCTGAATTGGAACAAACAAATTTGTGGAAAGCAAAAATTGACTTTTGCTCTGATTGAGTGCTAAAGAGTGGGTTTTCATGGGGGGGACGGACGGACTCTGGGGCAAAGCAAACAAACAAAACCACTGGACACAGAGCTTTCAAGTACAGTGCTACCTCGGGTTAAGTACTTAATTTGTTCTGGAGGTCTGTTCTTAACCTGAAACTGTTCTTAACCTGAAGCACCACTTTAGCTAATGGGGCCTCCTGCTGCAGCTGTGCTGCCGCTGCACGATTTCTGTTCTCATCCTGAAGCAAAGTTCTTAACCTGAAGCACTATTTCTGGGTTAGCGGAGTCTTTAACCTGAAGTGTATGTGACCTGAAGCGTATGTAACCCGAGGTACCACTGTACCGCTGCCTGGAAACAGCGAAGCAAAAGGTAAGCGTGAATAAATCCAGAGAGTGTTTTATAGGTTTGGGCTGTGTTTTATGGCTGTTTTTGTTACGTATACTGTTCCTGAGCATTGTGTGATTGAGCAATCTAGAAACCTTCCTAAATAAATATGTAAGGGCAAAACGAGATGCTGCCAGGAAAATAATTGAATGATGAGCAATTTGGGGTACATTGCGAGGCAACAATGGGACCTGGCTAGTTTAAATCACGACAGCCATTCTGGAGAAGGATGGAGGAAAACAGTAACTTGTTGAAATAAGGAACACACACTGCTTCTTTTTGTTTTTTAAATAAAAATCTTAAATACAGGTGGAAATCAGTTTGAATGTTGGAAAAGCAACATGTGAACGTTTAAATAAACGTGCCTGCCTTTGATGGGAAATCTGGTCACTTTGGGATAGGACGGACATGTCAAGAGCAGCTGAATGACTCAGGATGTGAGCTGGGAATTCCCCAGGTTCAAATCTCACCTCATCCCTGAACTCAGCAGATGCCCTTAGGCCAGCTGGGATCTTGAAGTCTGCCCCTCCTCCATTCTTCCCATTGGCATTACGAAGGTAATAACACTGGCATGCCTACAGGGTTCTTTTAAGAACAATTGAGATAATAGTATACATTGAGTGCTCTGAGCAGTCTTCAAGCACTCTATAAAATGCTGAGTAGCATTATTACTATCAGGTTGAGAGACATTTTAATTAGGATTCTCTAGATTTCTTCTTCATCTCAGTCTCACTGTTTATGTGCATGTGGGGAACATAAGCAAAAATGCACAGGCTATGGCAGCCTGGTGCCTTGCAAATGCTTTGGACTACAACTACTATCACCCCAAAGCAGCATGACCAATGGTCAGGAATGATGGGAGTTGTAGTAACAAAAATAAATAAATAAATAAATAAATAAATAAATAAATAAAATCTAGAGAGCACCAAGATGGGGGAGACAAAACTAAGGCAAATCTCCTGACACATGGATTTGGATTGGCCCACTTTCCTAAAACTTGTCAGGGCATGGTGGATTTTTGTCTGGACATGTACCACAACACAGCCACTGATGTGCGTGAGTAGGATGGAAATAAACCTATGTCAGCTTCACACACATTTTAAATGGATTGCGGGGACCAGTTCTCAGGGGCGTCTTACCCATAGAAGCTAGTGGAGCCAGGGTGTCAAGTTCTGGAGGGCGCCAGGGAAGAGGCAGAGGCCTCTTTTGCATTCCTCCCTCTGTTGTTTTTCAATTTATGCAGCGCTGTGAACTGAAACCCAGGATAGGGCACACAGGTAGATTAAAAAAAGAGGGGTAAGGTAAGGTAAAGGACCGCTGGATGGTTAAGTCCAGTCAAAGGCGACTATGGGGTATGGTACTCATCTTGCTTTTCAGGCTGAGGGAGCCGGCGTTTGTCCACAGACGGCTTTCTGGATCATGCAACCAGCATGACTAAACCACTTCTGGTGCACGGAGGACTGTGACAAGTGCCAGAGCGCATGGAAACGCCATTTACCTTCCCGCCACAGCTGCACCTATTTATCTACTTGCACTGGTATGCTTTTGAACTGCTAAGCTGGGACAGAGCAACAGGAGCTCACTCCATTGTGCAGATTCGAACCACCAACCTTCCGATCGGCAAGCCCAAGAGGCTCAGTGGTTTAGACCACAGAACCACCCGCGTCCCATGGGGCACAGAACTCCCATACCTGCTCAAACTTCCTCTCCGTTTTGGCAAGCTTAATTTCACCCCCGGTTATTTTCATTTAAAAATGTATCTGCTCTCACTGAATATTTTTATTTTGCCTATTTGAAAGCATTTATGATATAAAAGCAAATAAAAACAGGAGCCAAACTTATGGGCCGGAGAAAGCGTAGCAAGGGTGGGGGAAGGGGGAGAAAACGAAAATATATGCAACTTGGCTAGCCATCTGCTAAGGCCTGCTGCCACCATCAGCAGATGGGAGAAAAGGTTTGGTGCGCCGGACAGAGAAGTTACCTTTTCCCAAGTTACCATTTCCCAGGACTGCCAGCTGTTTTAGTTTTAGTTTTGGTTTTGCTTGACTTAAGAAGAAAAGTTTTGGGAAATTCGAACGCTGGCTCATTGCTCTTTCAACCTAACCAATAGTTTATTGTGACCCCAGGTCGATGCGCTTAGTATGTTCAGAATTCATTTATCCCCCCCCCCACTCTAATTAATGTGTGAAGCTTGCATTGGACTGGACCCATCTTTATCTAAACCGGGGTCAGCAAACTTTTTCAGCAGGGGGCCGGTCGGTCCACTGTCCCTCAGACCTTGTGGGGGGCTGGACTATATTTTGGAAAAATAATAATGAACGAATTCCTACGCCCCACAAATAACCCAGAGATGGATTTTAAATAAAAGCACACATTCTACTCATGTAAAAACACGCTGATTCCCGGACCAGATTTATAAGTTGATTGGGCCGGATCCGGCCCCCGGGCTTTAGTTTGCCCACCCATGATCTAAACTCAGTGCCCTCTCTTCTAGAAACCTCGGGTGAGTCAGTCCGGCCTTAAGCCCTCTTAAAGGTCCTGCAGTTTATTATACAGTATGGAGTTTCCTTCTTTCTGATGAAACGATATGCTTTTTTGCAGCAGCTCCGGGTTCTTCCTCTCCCCTCCCTCCCCCCTCGCTCATGATGCAATTCCCGCAGCAATTTACACGGCTGGGAACCCGGGAGGCGCTAGGACCCAGCCGAGCTCGCCGTGTGAGTTCTGGCTGCGGCTGGACTGCTCGGCTCGAGTTACGGAGCTCCCCGACGTGCCGAGCTCGCCGTCGCACCGACCGGCCTCCTCCTCCTCTGCCCGAGGAATTGCAACAAAACCCGCCATTATCAGCTCCGCGGCGGTCAGTCGATAGCGCGGCCCTGCGCGCACCGGCGCCCAGACATGAGCTGACGTCAATGCAGGCGCAATAATAATAATAATAAAACCCGTGTTATTTTTTGGCGATCCAAAGTGCTGGCAGGGTGGCCAACACTTAACGTGTGAACCCGAGTCCGACACGGGTCCCGACCCGCTTTTACATCACTCCTCTTGTTGTGCATTGCAAGGAAAAGCCCGATGAAAATGCGCATAATAACAAGTACTTTTGCGGGGGTGGGGGTGGGTCCTGATCTTTGCAGCAACAAAACACGCTCACATCCCTCTACAGGCCGCTTTGTGGAAGATTCACTTCTTCGGCTGCTTGTCAAAATAATGTAACCTGACTGCTAATGCAACTGTTACTTTCGTGGCCATATACCTACACGGTTAAGGTCTTTGGGAGACCACACTGTAAATAGGAAACGGATCCTTTAAGCTTTGGAAGTGTCCCGAGGTATATTATAATTAAAGTTGGCAGACAGATGCCAAACCGTTTCTACGTGCGCATCATGTAGATATTCCCTTGAAATCCAATATATTTCTCTGACCTAGGATCGGGGTGTGTGAGAGATACCGGTGTCCTTCCTTTTAACTACAGATCTATTGTGTGTCTGGGGAAAACAACATGCAAAAGGAGCCACAGCTTCATGAGAGAGAAAGAGCAGGCCGTGCGTAACACTGGGATTGAGAACAAAGCAGGTAGCTCAATCCGTAGAACTCAAGAGACTCTTAATCTCAGGGTCTCGGGTTCGAGTTCCACGTTGGGGGGGGGAGAGATTCCAACATTGTAGGGGGGGGGTTGAAATGGATGATCCTTGGGGTCCCTTGCAGTTCTTTGATTCTATGAAAACTACCTCGCCACTGACTCTGTAAGGCTGCGGTCCTAACCCACACTTACCTGGGTGTAAGCCGCACTTGAATACAATAGGACGGGCTTTTCAGTAGGCTTGCGCCGATCCTTTCCTCGTCCATCCTAACGCGCGTTATAAGGAGGACAGGCCCTACTGGTTTGCAGCGGAGCCTGCTCGCTACGTGATATGGGCGCCCAGCGACGGATCCATCGCTTGCCTTCCCCACTCTTAGAATCCCAAGCACGTTGAAGGGCGGTTTACTCAGAAGCAACCCCCCTCTCCCCAGTTTGGAAGCTGCCTTATACTGAGACACACTATTGCTCCATCGAGCTTAGTGCTGCCTACACTGACTGGCAGCCGTAAGCCTTTCCCATCCCTAGGGGAGTTATTTACACGGCTTTCTCTTTCTGTCACACACAACTGGGGGCTTGATTTCCAGGTAAACGCGTCCGTGGGACCTTCTGCTTGCACGCAGCGCTAAGATGCATGCATGCACCTCGGGCTTACTTGGGAGCGATGTCCCGTTGAACTCTGCAGGCTTTGCACCCGGGTGCAATTGCAAACGCGCAGTTTTGCAATCGGGCATCGAGGGGTGCGAAGTTTAGGGGAGGGTGCCACACACATTGTTATGCGCCCCTTTTCCCCCCTTCCCCCCACTTCCAACACCAGCCTATTGTTCTGCAGCCTGCGCCACCCCCTCGCCGCAGCCACAAGCCTCCCCCCGCCCCCATCCCCGTGCAGCCGCAGAACAAGAACAGCGCGGAGGAGGAGGAGAAGGTGGAGGGGGCGTGTCCCAGGCTGCTGTAACCGGGCAGGAGAGAACGTTGCGAACGTGCGCTCCCTCTCCATTGGAGCGGCCCAGCTCCCGCTCCCGGCCAATGAGCTGCGGCGGAGCAGGAGAGCCGAAGCGGCGAAGGCGGTGGAGGGAATGGGGCGGGGCTTCCGAGCGCGCACACCCCCTGACCCGACTATTTAAAGGCGGAGCGACGGGGGGTGGAACCGCAGTGCCAACGAAAGGGCAGAGGAGGGAGGTTGGGTGGCAGCGGGGTCGCTCGGGCAGCTGCGCGCCTCTTACGGGTCCTACGGCTCAGCGCTGCTGCTTCTGCTTCCACTAGCTTCCTCGACGGGCGCCCTGAAGCCGGTAAGTAGATGGGTTTTCCATTAGATGCCGGTTTTGCAAGGGTCCCGTGGTCTATTCTGCTGTCCTTTATCTTTTGGAGCTGCTCTTAAGACGTAGGGATCCGATCCACTCCGATCCTCACCTGCGCCCTCCTCTTCCCCTTTGCTACAGAGCCGTCGATCCCAGTAGCGGATACCCGTCTTCCGACCCCCGGTGTGGAAAAGCGGCCGTGGGAAGAAGGGCAGCGATGCCAGTCTCGTGGGACAGCTTCTCCTCCCCGCTGCCTCCCATCCCGGAGCAGAGGGAGAACCCGCCCGCCTTCGCCTGGGAGAAGGAGAGCGCCTACCAAGGGGCCGCCGGCCGCAGCGCCCGGCTGGAGAGCTCCGACTGCGAGTCCCTGGATAGCAGCTTGAGCTCCGAAGCGGGTAAGCGGGGTTTCTCCATCTCACCGGGGGTGTCTCTTACATGTCTGCAAAACGGGCTCCTAGGCCTCCATATGCGGGTCTGGGCTGGGAGAATTGGGGCCGGGGAGCTGCTTGTAATGGGTACCACGTCTAAGCAGATTGGGGGGAGGTGACTAGGGATGCTGATGTAGGGGGAGCTTTGGAGACCTGCATACATAGACGGGGTGGGGGTGGAGTTCTATCATGTTTACTTAATTCCGTTTAAAAACTCCCCTCCCCACCCCTTTAAAGCAGAAAATGAGCTCTTCAGTGATTCCCATTTAAGTGCATGCAGAATTGGCCTACTTTAATGAAGCCTTGGAGGAGGATGGGGGTGGGGGAGATAGTGAGCATTATGGGCAACTACAGGTCAAAATAGGAATTTAAAGTGCTATGTATGTTTCATGGGCAAACCAGCAAGCAGCCACTGCCTTTATTGCCTGCCTTCTCTAGCAGAGGGGTTGCTGAGAAGCGGCTGACTTAAGCTTATAATGTGATCTTTTTGTTGCCCAGAGTGGCTTCTACCAATTAAAAACAACGAAACGCACAAAGCTGTTTTGATTTCTTGGCAGCGGGTGGCGGCAATAAAGGTAGCGCAGCGGCATTAGCAGCAGAGTAGTCACGGGGCTGTTGTCTCTCCTTCATTTGCAGATGCCCAGGAATATCTGGATGAAGTGTCCTTGCCAGACTTTGACTTGTTAAATGATCCGGAGGATGAGCTCCTGTGTGCCAATCTCATGAAGCTAATCCAAGTCAGTCTGAATAAAGCGAAGATCAACTCCAACCGCTCCTCCAGGCTCCTCATGCCCAGCCAGCTGATCGCCCAAGTTGGCAAGGAGCTCCTCCACTTGGCCTATAGGGAGCCCTGTGGCTTGAGGGGGGCCCTCATCGACTTGTGCGTGGAACAAGGGAAGGGTTGCCATAGCGTGGGGCAGATTGCTGTGGACCCCGGCCTGGTGCCTACCTTCCAGCTGACTCTCGTTCTAAGACTGGATTCCCGCCTCTGGCCTAAAATCCAGGGACTCTTTAGCTCTGGCTCTGCTTTTTCTCCAGGCTTCAGCCAATCGCTGAAGCTCAGCACTGGCTTCAGGGTCATTAAAAAGAAACTGTATAGCTCTGAGCAGTTGCTCATAGAAGAGTGCTGAGAAGTGTCTCCTGGTTGGAACTAAAACTGAGCATTTACTCTCTTAAAGATCATGGCCAGCACCGGTCCAAAGTGGGGAGGAGGCGTGTTTAAAGGGCTGTGGAACACAAGCCGTTTCCAAGACGCGGCTGTCCTCTTGAGCCACTGTAGGTTAGATTTAGATGGAAGATTGACTTAACAAGTGATCCTAGGCAGGTAGTCCAAAGAGGAGGAGGAGGAGGAAGGCAAGGTTTGAAAATTAAAAACAACAACAACAGCACTCTGCTTTTTAGTAACTGACAAAAAAAAGCCCCCTGGAAACAATGTGCTAGCTTTAAAAAAAATCCTTGTCTGACACGTGGGACAACTTTAGCAGTATTTTTTCCCCTGACAGCTGATGACATAACAGCAGGGCTGCCACTAAGGATAGATGAAGGTTGCCTGCTTTTTTGTGATAAACTTTTCTTTTTTTAGAAATCGGAAAGAAAAAACTTAGATAGTAATCAATGGATATCTGGTGAGTGGTGAGGTGCATGGAAAATTGTTTATATGTGTTTTAAGGTCTAAAGGGACCCAAGAATGTGTTGCATTGCTTTGAACAGAAGGGCATGAAGAAGCTCCACTACTGACACACTAGGGCAGCTAAATATAAGGACTTCTGAATGAATGGGGGCGTTAAATCCACCATGCATCATTTATGCAGCTCTGTTCATGTTTATTTTTTTCCTGAATGAGACCAGTGTGGGAGGCACAGGGCACACTAGGTGGAGTGTGCTCTGTCATGGTTGGGTATCCTGGTGATGTATGTTTGAGGGAGGTGTGAGGTGATGCTGGGCTGGGGTTGGGTGGGGGGGCAGGAACCCTCGCAGTCGGTCTGTAGTGCTTCCATTGGTTACAGTTCACATGGAATACACTTGATGTTCAAGTTTTTGAAGACTCCTATGCAACTGTTGGTTTTTTTACTTTTCTAATAAAAACATTTCTAATAATCTGCTTCTGTCCTTCCTTCTCCTTGCCAGTGTTTTAACTGGGGCTGCAAAAAGGTGATGGGAGTTGGATGATTGACTTCTGAAATTGGATGATTGATTTCTGAAATGGGCTTTGGGACACTGGAGGTTTCCTAGAATCAGATTTGCCCTGCGGCCTCTATTTTCAAATACGGTTGAGTGAGGGGAAAACAATGCACTCGGTTGTTCCCACTGTGCCTCTCTCCACCCGAATCCCAATTTTCAAACATCTTCTGGACATACCTCCTTCCTTCAGATTGTACTGTCTTAAGAACCTGGAAGCTGGGAGCGAGCTGGAGAGAAAAGCCCCTTGCTTTGATGTAAGATTGGAATGGACGCCTTGGTCAGCAGTTCTGTGGTTGCCTCTTCAAATTTGCTAAGCCTAGGGTGCCAATTGACCTGTAGCCGAAAATGCCTGTTCATGACCAGGTTGTCAAATGGGGTTTAAACCAACTAGCCTATAGGCCTCAAAAGGATATGGGCATGTCTACCAGTACAATGGAGATCATTCCATCAAGGGCAGAAGGCCTTGTGTGTTGTACCTATCTGAATTACTTTGCTTCCCTCCCCGCAGCTACTCCCAAAGCCACCACAGAAGGGGCCTTGCATCAGATGCTCTGCTGGGGCCTGCTCCATTGTTAGCCATTCTCCTTGCAGGGGCTGGTGAATAGAACTCTTAAGTATGGTTATCAGTCCTTAGGGACACTCCCTCTGCTGAAAGCAAAGGGATTGGCTTTAAGTTGCCAATGTCTCAGTATCTGCTGCAGGAAGGCAGCTATTGGTATTCCTCCAGTGGTGAATGTGCATGAGAATTCTTCCCTAATGGCTGAAATCAGTGGTACAATAGAGGGTGTGTTTGCTCTAAGAAGGTTACTTGGGGAAACAAATCAAAAACCTCAACAAAAGGAACCAGTCCTGTGTGCAAGTCAGCTGTAGGTTTTCTGTTTTAAGTGGCAAGTTAAAGGCTAATACTGAGTAAAAGTTAAATAAATATTGAGCCACTGAGTGGCATAAGCTGCTGTAATGCAGAGCCCATCTTGTCAGGTTCATGAGTTGTACTTTTGGCAGATAACACCTAGTACATACAGAATTTGGGGAAGTGTACTAAAGTCAGGCCTGGAGCCCCTGCAACGTAAGAGTAAAAAGGGAAAAATCTGAGAGCGTAATCCAGTTGAAGGGCCATCAATTTTGGTGGAAATGTTAGGCATAGGCAAACATAAGATCCCTGCTAGATGAGGCTAAAAGCCCACAATGCCCAATATCCTGTTTCAAGAGTGGCCAGTCGGAGAAAAACGTCCACAGCAGAACATGAGTGCGATAGCCCTCTTCCCACTTGTGAGTCCCACCAACTGGTATTTTAAGACTTGGCTGAGTAATCCTTTACCTGTCTTTAAGTAGAATCTGGGACTGAAGGGGGGGGGACCACAAAAGGCAATTATACCAACATGGTATGGGAAAGAGAGACACCCGCAGCATCCCTGCAAACATGGATACAGCCCACCAGGTAGGGACTGTGCTGCCAATAATGGCCCCATGCTACCCAAACGTGGAAGGAGACCATGAACTCCTGCAAATGGGGATATGCTTGCTGCATTGTGACACCTGCGGATGACGGCAGCCCAGCAGCCTCACAATCTCCAGCTCCATAACCGTCTGCAGACAAGTGTCTTCCTGATCATATGTATGTTGTGAAGGTGACAGTGGCACACACTACCTCTCTGTTTTTGCTATAGAGTTCTATTTGATAGGTATCATACACAGAATATGTGATGTGCGGAGCTGAATTCTACAAGTGGCCTCTCGACAAAAGTTTGTAGAATCGCCTAACAAGCCTAGCAGTGCATTCCGTTTCACAGTGCTGACCACGAATGTTTGACTTCAGCTCGATGTCAGCACATTGCGGAATGGGCAACAGGCTTCCGTTTCTCCATTATGCATTGCAGAAGCAGCATATGGTGCTGCTAGACAAGCATATTTTCCCCAGGATGGGTCTATCTGCTCATGGATGATGTGAGGCCCTGACAGCTATCGTTTTACATATTTATGAGAGTGTAAGACCCCACCATGACATACCCAGAAAAGGCTCCTTGCTATTAGTAAAAGCACATGCACAAACTCATTCCTTCTAGTGAGTGGGGGAAGACTAGCTTAAGACTTACTTTGGTGTTACTTATTCCAGGTAAGTGCATCGGATTGCATGGGGCTCAGTTACATTTTAAAGGAAGGATGAGAGCAATCTACAACACAGGTATAATCCACATTCTTTCCTAGGGATGTCCCTGAAATATGACAAACTTCAACTGTGGTGGACCTGTGCCACCATCCTAAGCCATCTCTCTCTCTTAAATTAGAACATTGCTACTTTATTCAAGGAAAACTGCTGGAGATGGATAGAACAGAAACAAATGTTTAAAGAATCCCTCAAAAGCATTCTAGTACAGTCAAATGTTTAAAAACAACAATTGCTGTTTGGGACACTGCATTTTGGAATGCTTGGGCAAATCAGGATTTAGGTGTTCCATTAAAACTGACTTAGTTTGAGATTCTTAAGCAGAATCTCGAGTGAAATTGTTTTAGAGCTTGCTGCAATCCAGCAGAGGATCCTTTCTGTTGATCCTCTGCCTAGGGAGTATTGCATTTTCCATAGGAACCTAGGAAGCTGCCTTATGCCGAGACAGGCCATTGGCCCACCTAGCTAAGTGTTGCCTGCACTGACTGGAAGCAGCCCTCCAGGCTTTTGGACTGGGAACCTTCTTGTCCTGACCTGGAGATACTGGTGATTCAACCAGGGGTCTGTATGCAGGTCCTATGCCTGAGAGCTATGGCCCTTCATTGGTGCTGGAAAGTAGGGAAATATTGAACCATAGCATTATAGAGTACTGGTCTATGCACCTGCCCCTGTCCAGACTTCCCTCTACCTTCATGACACATTCAGCACATGTATTTACCAGCCATTAAAAAGCTTGATTTCAATCACCTGTCTTGCTTACATCTCTTCCGGCGTTTAGATGCATTAAGTGACATTTATTCATTTAAAATTTAATTTGTAGCTTTATTTTTTGAGGAAAACAGATAAAAAGCACCCACTTAGAAACAGCTCTCTAGAGATTTGTGAGCAGTGGGGGGAAGAGATAGGTTTGTCACAACACAAATCCCAAGAGTTGATGCAGAAAACTGGCCAAACCGGTACCCCTAAGTTCAATCCTTGACGGAGAATTGTACATTGGTATTCAAGGTGATGTGTGTCCTACCACAGCAGCTGGGCCGTTCGAACAAAGTCTGCCTGCATACTTCCTTGGAGCAAGTCTCCGGGATGTGATTTTGGGTGCATCCACTGGAAAATGCCTAAGATGCCATAATTGTAGGCAGAATAATCCCTCTTCCCACATTATGATGCTAAACCTCAATGTTGCTCCTGCAAAGTGTGTGTGTGGGAGTCTTCTGTGGTCAAGCTGTGAATTTGCTGACCAGTACTTCTGCACCCAACTCTGGGATGCGACACAAATCGTTCAAAAAGAAGTTCAGCCAAAAGACTTGAAGCACATAAAAACAACACCTGGGTACAATGTACAAGCTTCATTCAGAGGCTCACAGAAAGGAGCTGAATGGAAAGCAAAGAATCCAAGGAGAGGCCAGTCAGATCTCCTGAACCTTGTGCTTCGATCGTGAAGAATAAGGCTCAGGAATAGGTAATTCTCTAAATGTGCAATTATATCATAGAATCATGGATTTGTAGAGTTCGAAGGGACCCCGAGGATCATCGAGTCCAACCCCCTGAAATGCAGAACTATGAAGCTCTCCTATACAGGGATTGAACCTGCAACCCTGACACTATCAGCACCACGCTCTAACCAACTGAGCTGTTTCACCAAAAACATCAAGCTGTTTGCAAATTAAAACTCAGTAAGGTCAGCCAAGTAAGGGGCTGAAAAGACAGCTCTCCTGCCTTCACGTTTTAGCATGCAAGGACATGGAAGCATGTTGCACGATCAGCTGTTGTGCACATATAACCATGGGATTCCTCCGTCTATGGAAAAGGAAGTCCATATTCACTGCCACTCCTTTTGCACACTGTGGGTTAAACAACAAAGCCTAGGGCTTGCAGCTCAGAAGGTCGGTGGTTCGAATCCCCACGACGGGGTGAGCTCCCGTTGCTTGGTCCCTGCTCCTGCCCACCTAGCAGTTTGAAAGCACGTCAAAGTGCAAGTAGATAAATAGGTACCGCTCCAGCGGGAAGGTAAACAGCATTTCCGTGCGCTGCTCTGGTTCGCCAGAAGCGGCTTAGTCATGCTGGCCACATGACCTGAAAGCTGCATGCTGGCTCCCTTGGCCAATAAGGCGAGATGAGTGCCACAACCCCAGAGTGGTCCACAACTGGACCTTTACCTTTACCTCTGAATCAAGCTTGCAGATTGCACTCAGGGAATTTAGTTTTCCATGCAGTTGACTGGCGCACATATTACCACCAGTCATTTCTAAACGAATTAATTCCTCGCTAGGCTGCAGTTCAGTGTGAGGTGTGACAAATAAAAGAACCCAAATTACTTCATTGGACAATCACAGCTGTTCAGGAAGACACCGAAATCCCATACATAGATGAAAACAAAGTTCTTTCTCCTTTGCTATCCTGCTCTTCTTCTGGAGTCTCTGAAATGTCAAGAAACACATTCCGGTGTGTTTCTGAGAAAGAAGGAATCTGCTCTGCAGAATTCCGAGAACGCTGGCTTTGGAATGGGACTGGTAGGAGGAGAGCAGATGAGATGGCGATTGGCTGCAGGAGGTGAGTCAGGCTAACTGAGTACATGATCACACGATCCTCACAGGCGGATGGGAGTCTGCTGCACAATGTAATTCAAAACCCACAGTTATTGCTCTGGAGAAGAAAGTAGGTACAGGTAGTACCAGCCAAACATCCTTCATCCCTCTGCCAGATACCAGCTGTTCCTTTTGGACCAGCCAGATCAGAATAACTCAACTCTGTAGGGTCACTCTTGAAATAAATCCATGGTGGTGTTTTCCAAATTTTGTAAAGTCAATGTAAACCCTTTCCAAAACAAAATTGTCCATTGAGGAACTCTCATGTGAGGGGTAGCCACTGTGCACCCTCCGGTTGTTGTACTACAACTCCCATCAGCTCCAAGCAGGTATGACTAATGCTCAGAGATGATGGGGAGTTGTAGCTGGCAACATCATGAGAGTGCCACAGCGGCTCCACCTGTCTTGTCTAGTTGTCATGGAATCCATGCATGTTGCAAAGGATTCTGGGGACCATTCTAAAGACACACTAAGTTAACAGCCAAGCCTCTTAGGCTTCACCATTGACCATCATAAATGGAGAGCATTCTCAGCCTAGAAGACACCCAGTATGTCCTTGTAGCTGTAGGTTGCTGGGGATAGTAATGACACACACCCTCTGTCAATTTCAGTGCAACAACATTCCTAATTCTCCAGAACATGGTTCTGAAACCATGGCACAGAAATGCCTATATAAATAAATACAATAAATACAAAATAGACAAGGATTGAGAACATGTTGTCCTGATCTTCCTCATTTCCTTTGGTTTTCCCTTAGACTTGGAATGAGTGTCATGGACATGCCTGAATGCTGAAATTGTCTTCTATGGGTGTTCCTGCTTTTGGAGGCAAGACTGGTGCTGAAAAGGCAAAGGACCTTCTTAGTGGTGGCTCCCTGTTTGTGGAATTCTCTCACCAGACAGATTCACCTATCATGTATTTCTTGTGCCAGGTAAACAAATTTTGCTGTTGTTTAGTCATTTAGTCGTGTCCGACTCTTCGTGGCCCATGGACCAGAGCACTCCAGGCACTCCTGTCTTCTACTGCCTCCCGCAGTTTGGTCAAACTCATGCTGGTAGCTTCGAGAACACTGTCCAACCATCTCGTCCTCTGTCGTCCCCTTCTCCTTGTGCCCTCCATCTTTCCCAACCTCAGGGTCTTTTCCAGGGATTCTTCTCTTCTCATGAGGTGGCCAAAGTACTGGAGTCTCAGCTTCACGATCTGTCCTTCCAGTGAGCACTCAGGGCTGATTTCCTTCAGAATGGATAGGTTTGATCTTCTTGCAGTCCATGGGACTCTCAAACAAATATCCTATACCAACTTACCTGGAAGTATCATTCCTTCAATGGGGCTTACTTCTGAATAGATATGCATAGGATTACACAGTTGATCATTTCCCCCCCAATCTGTTTCATGCTATGGATCCTTTCAGTCTGTACTGCTGCCTTGGGCATTGTTTTATAATTTTATTTTGATTGTTTTAACTATCTGTTTAATTCCATTGTAGGCTATCCTGGAGGTTTGTGTTGGACAGAAGGGTGCTATATTAAAATAGGGGAAGATGAACCAAACAATGGATTGGCATGAGGAAGTTTCCCTGTTTTAGAGTGGTCCATCATGCTAGCAACATAGTGGCCGATAATATGAAATATGAACAAATGTTTTGACTAATGAGTCAAGGTCCATAATAACCAGATCATGCGGAGGATTACTAATAATGACATGTTGAAATCAGCTTGTTCAACTGAAAATACAGGTTTAGGTACAAGGGGAGATGAGATGTAAAAAACAAAACAAAAACCTCTTTGAAATTCGACAGGTAGGGGACTTAGCTTGGGAAGGGGTGCAGCCTGGGGTGAAGGGGTATATAATCTGGGGAAGAGTTTCAAGATTAAAAGACAATGGCCAGATCTAAAATTCCCTATCCCTACTCTATAAATTTACCTGGGAGTAAGTCACACTGAATTCAGAGGGACTTACTTCTGAGCAGACATGCACTAGATTCCAGTGTATGACACTGTCACTGACTATTAAGAGTACCAAACGACAAGGGTTTAGGGGGGAGGGCTGCCCCCTATGTCAAAAGACAGCAGTTTGATGGTTAGAAATCATAGCATGGGGATAAACAAATTATTTACCTGCGCTGGCTCCTGCCATTTTAAAATCCCCCAATTCCCTGTAGCACTGTTAGGTCGGGTGCTGTGGGGCATTGTGGGAAATTTTAAATTGCGGCAGAGTGACTAGTGTAGGAAGAGACTCATGTTGCTGAGGCTCCTTCACACCGAGAGCTGGCTTGCCACCACAGATTCCCTGGCTGGATACACACCAAACATTTAAAGCACACCCCTCCTGGATCCTGGGAATCATAGTTTACCCTTCACGGAACTGTAATTCCTAGCTCTCTTTAACAAATCTCAGCTCCCAGGGTCCTTGGGTGTGCGGTGTATTGCATCTGCCACTTTCTTTCGAATGTTGTTTTACATTCTGCCATTAATTTTACCTCAAATATATACAGAGAAGAGGGCCTGTAAACCTTTGTGAGAAACTTGCTTCTCTTCCCTCACCCCAACATGCCTCCCCTTCCTCTGTGAAATGCTAAATGACACCCTTTGCTGAGGCTCTTGGTTTAAAGAGCCTGAATATTGCTGCTTTTTTCCAGCCTCTCATTATGAAGAGCGTTTGAGAAAGCCACCCCCAAGGAACAGCGATGGCATTCTCACTCCTCTTGAGTCACGGCTTTAATTATACAGATGGGGCAAGTGTTCACTAGGCTCCTATTGATCACAGAAATAACTTGCCTTTTCCTTCTCCACCCGCCTCCCGCAACAAGGCTGGAGCAGTGGAGCAATCCTAATTGCTCACCGGAGAGGCGTTGCTAGAATGACACCAGCCATCACCTGAGGTGCTGTAATTACAGCTTGCAAACAGGAGTTGGAGACCGGTGAGCTGTCATCCTGGTCTTTGGTGACTGCCTTTTTCGGTTTCTCTGGCTGTAAAAGTGAGCCACTAACAGCTCTCTATTGCCCGGCCTGCTGCAGAGAAAAAGACACACAAAAAAGACACAAAAAAGACAAAAAAAAGATAGACAAAACACAATGTTCTGTGTTTTAGTGAGGCGGCACTCAGACTTCGGAACTCCCTGCCTCATTACCTTAGGCAGGTGCCTTGGCTGTATTCTTTCCAGCAGCTGATAAACATTTTTGTCTAGGCAAGCCTATCCAGACCCACAGATGTTGACACATGTTTTAATCTGGTTTTAATTATTATGATTTGAATGTTTTAAATAGTTGTTTCAACTGGTTTTTTTGCTGGTAATTTTATTGTTTTGTTCTTTTTCTGGTCTGCTTTTCGTTGTTGTTGTTTTTAAACACACTCAAGCATTTTGAGAAATAATAATAATAAAACCCCTGATGCCACAAATCGTTCCCTATTCCGCGACCCTTTCATCTGGGCACTTCTTAATTCTTCCTTTATAATATGGAAAACATACACTTTTACGAATAACCCCGTCTTGTATCCAGAGAGCCTTCTCTGAATAGAGAGTGAGCTAAGTATCAATTCGTTCATACTCATTGGAATCAGAGCTCTAGGGCAGGGGTAGCCAACGTGGTGCCCTCCATATGCGGACTACGACTCTCATAATCCCTGAGCATTGGCCATATTGGCTGAGGCTGATGGCAGCTGAGGGCACCACGTTGGCTACTCCTACTCTAGGGACAGATAGAGCTTGCAGGCTCAAAGACATGCCAATAGCCCCCCTAATCTTACACAGAGATGGTGCTGTGGTACTTGAAATTGAGGGCTTTTAGAATTACGTTTACTTCATCTCTTGAAGGCCTGCACCCCGGTATCGAAACAGAAGCAGGAGGCTGGGTTTTTTTGGGGTTTTTTGAATAGCCAGGTTCAATCCCTGGAATCTCCATCGAAAGCCATGTTCAGAGCCAGTGTGGCATAATGGTTAGAGTATCGGACTGGGACCTGGGAGAGCAGGGTTCGAATCCCCACTCAGCCATGAAGCTCCTTGGGTGACCTTGGGCCAGTCACCATCTCTTAGCCTAACCTACCTCACAGGGTTGGTGTGAGGATGAAATGGGGAAGAGGAGAACCTTGGGCTCCTTGGAAGATAAAGGTGGTATAGAAATGTAATAAAGGAAGAAATGAAACGTTGGGGAACCTAGCTGCCCTCCAGATGTTGTTGGATTCCAACTCCCCTCAGCCTCAGCCAACATGGCTAATGGGCAGGGATGATGGGAAATGCAGTTTGGCAACATCTGGAGCAACACATGTTCCCGACCCCTGATTTAAAGGCTCAGGTAGCAAGTGATGGGAAAGATATATTTTTGAAACCCCGAGTGCCACTCTCCAGTCAGAGTAGACAATACTAAACTAGATGTACTCAGTCAGTCTTGGTTGGCCTCCAAATACCCCACAACCCTAGTTTATCCTTTGCAGAGCTGCAATCGCCAGCACCCTTAACAAACTACAGTTCCCAGGATTCTTTGGGAGGGGGGTTGAGGCCGTGTTCTCCAAATGCATGGTGCATGAGCAGCCATGGTGCGTGAGAACCTCTGTCATATTATGTGCAGCCACCTGTGAGCAAGACTCTGCCTACTTTGCATGCTCATCGACATCCTGTGCTGTGCTAAATCTGGTGCAGAATGTGGCTTCCTGAGACACTCAGTGTTCTCTCCTTTAACAAAAATAATAATCTCAAAATAGTACATTACTAGCCCTCACGGTTGTGGGGGAAGAGTTTGAAAACGTGTGACTGGCACATCGATAGACCTTGGAAAAAGAAAAGCCGGGGCAATGAAAAATAATAATAGAGATGTTCATTCTATTGCATGCAGAAGTGAAGAAACATTATTAAATAAAAAATCCTGCTGAAGGATTCTCACCAGGGAGGTGTTTTAGAGTGGACGGGTCTTCTGAGCTCAGGTTCCAGGCAAGGGTTGGCAAACTGCGGCCCCCAGCCTCATTTCAAGTGGCCCTCTGCAAGCATTCAGTTCAGACCTCTGGAAAATGTGATCGGTGCTGCCCCTGGCACAGCAATGAACAGAGCAGGGGGGAAGAGGAGGAGGGAAGAGAGTAAATCGGTGGCAGAAAACGACAGCGAAGGAAGCAAAGAGAGAGAGAGAGACCCTTTTGACTCTGGGGCTGCTGAATTAGGCCGCTCATCAACATGAGGCCCCCAACTGATCACCCCAGAGGGACTATGGCCCTTGACACATGCCTACCCCTTCTGTAGGTTGAAAGGAAGCAAATGGTAAGCTCATGCCCAAATACCCACACGCAGAAGCTTCCAGTTTTGATCAGTGTGGATCTTGTGTTTGCATCTTGTGTGCTGCTGTCCATGTTCCCCGGCAGAATGTAGGCACCATTCAGTTTTGTCAGGTAGGAGATTGATAGGGTCATTTCGACCCCCCTGTGGTAGAGACCACCACCTCCCAACTGGGTCTCTCAGAGCACATGGCCACAACCACATTGCTAATAGACAAAGCCATGAAAAACGAAAAGGCTACATTCTGCACCATCACTCACGCCTAGTAAGCTGGCTGAGTTCAAACGCTTTGCCGCAGCTGGGAAAAGTCAACCATCTCAGTTTAAGGCAGCCTTACCAACTCGGTGCTTTGGGAACACAAAATCCAGCCAGATTACCTATGCGTGGGCTGGGCTCAGAATCGCATTGGGAAAGTTTCATGAACACCATAAATTCACTCAGTTTCTACATGGCACATTTCAAATGTTTGTTATATAGCCCAGTTCAGGTGTTCAAAAACACTTCACCGGTTGCAGTTCCAGGGTAGGTTTTTAGAGGGAAGGGGAGGAACCGCTTGGCTAAGAAATCTTTGCAGGCTCTTCCTCCTCTCAATAGTCCCACATCACCATTTCCTCGTGATGGCTGCTGGTGTTTTGTTTGTCCTGTCCCTGAAGGCCAAAGCGACACCAGTGCCCAGGAGGAAAGAGCAAGATTTGGGCAGAGGCTGCAACTCTTCCTCCTTGCCCCTGTTAGTACTCTCCTACCTGGAGAGGACAGGTGAACAGGCAAGGAAGTAGCCCAGTCACAAGCCTCTGTGGTTTTGCCCTGTGTCACCTGCTGGGCTGTGGGCCTCAGCAGATACCTGATCCTGCCGAAATGGCCCTGTATGTATGTATTTCTGTATGCATATACCGCCTGATCAGCAAAAGACCTCTAAGCAGCATAAAACAATACAATGGATAAGAAAATACTAATAAAGGCAAACTTTGCAAAACAAATAAAAATAATCAAAATAGAGATACTGAGCAGTTTTGAAATAAATATACATTATAAATAATAATGTAAAATGTATATTTATAAATATACATTATATGGACTCAAGCTCAACATCAAAAAAACGAAGATCATGGCCACTGGGCCCATCACCTCCTGGCAAATAGAAGGGGAAGAAATGGAGGCAGTGAGAGATTTTACTTTCTTGGGCTCCATGATCACTGCAGATGGTGACAGCAGTCACGAAATTAAAAGACGCCTGCTTCTTGGGAGGAAAGCAATGACAAACCTAGACAACATCTTAAAAAGCAGAGACATCACCGTGCCAACAAAGATCCGTATAGTTAAAGCTATGGTTTTCCCAGTAGTGATGTATGGAAGTGAAAGCTGGACCATAAAGAAGGCTGATCACCAAAGAATTGATGCTTTTGAATTATGGTGCTGACGGAGACTCTTGAGAGTCCCATGGACTGCAAGAAGATCAAACGCATCCATTCTTAAGGAAATCAGCCCTGAGTGCTCACTGGAAGGACAGGTCATGAAGCTGAGGTTCTAATAATTTGGCCACTTCATGAGAAGAGAAGACTCCCTGCAAAAGACCCTGATGTTGGGAAAGATGGAGGGCACAAGGAGAAGGGGATGACAGAGGACGAGATGGTTGGACAGTGTTCTCGAAGCTACCAGCATGAGTTTGACCAAACTGCAGGAAGCAGTGGAAGACAGGAGTGCCTGGCGTGCTCTGGTCCATGGGGTCACGTAGAGTCGGACATGACTAAACTACTAAACAACAACATACATTATAAAAATTAGATATCTAGACAGGCTTGCTCCAACTAGAACATTTTTAGCACGCACCAAAAACCACACAGGGAAGGTTCCTCTATCTATCTATCTATCTATCTATCTATCTATCTATCTATCTATCATCTATCTATCTATCTATCTATCTATCTATCTATCTATCTATCTCTATCTATCATCTATCTATCTATCTATCTATCTATCTATCTATCTATCTATCTATCTATCTATCTATCTATCTATCTATCATCTATCATCTATCTATCTATCATCTATCTATCTATCATCTATCTATCTATCTATCTATCTATCTATCTATCTATCTATCTATCATCTATCTATCTATCATCTATCTATCTATCTATCTATCTATCTATCTATCTATCTATTCAGTAATCTGATCACCTGACATGCCCTGTCAGGTAGGGAAGAAAGTCTCAGCAATCAGGTTGGATTCTTCTCACTGCTTGCCAGGGCAGCACAGACTATTGGCTCACTGAGTGGCGAGATGCAGCATGTGATAATTTACCACTTAAGAAATGTCTCTGTGTATTCGCCCTGCATATTCATGTCACTGAGACTGTGTGGGTGCCTGAGGAGCTAAGGAAATGGTGACTTAGCTAAAGGCCACCCACTGTGTTTGCAGCTCAGGCAAGATTCGAAGCACAGTGTTTGCCAGCTTACAGTTCACACTCGGGTTACTTATGTTGCTACAGCTCTTGTTTCTTGATAAACACAGGAGGTCCCTGGTTAAAATCTTGCTATTTTTGCTATTGGGTGCTGCTTGTTGTTTAAGTACGTAATTATTATAATTGCTATTGTTTTGCAAAGTCATTAGGAAATTGTTATGCTATTGCTGTGCTATGTTTTTAGAAAAGTGTTTGTGTAGTGTTTGTTTGAGTATGATATTTTTGTGTGGGAAAGTAGCACACAAATAAAATGAATGAACGAATGAATGCAAATCTCTGCAGTTCTTATATTTACTCAGCTCCCCAGCTGCAATATAGGAACATAATTTTGGCCTCTTTGAGGTAGTTATGAGAAGCCCTTCTTTAAAATGTTGTATAAATACAACGATTCAATGTTGAATTACTCTGCACCAGTCATTCTCCATTAATCAAGTTACCTGGATGTAAAAATCAATTGTATGGTATACAGAAATAAACAAACATCCCCAGGCACTGTCTCCTCTGAATCTTTTCTGCAAATTCCATTAAAGCTGGAGGCAGAGGTTACTCTGCTGAGAAAAGCCATTAGTAGTTCACCAGCATCAGATTGTTGCTTGGAAATCCAGAAGTTTATTGCTGCAAGATAAACCCCAGGCAGTTTTTAAACAAACCAATATTGCTTGTCAGAGGGCGATGTGTGCGCTCGCTCAGGAAAATTATTTTTGTTATCAATGGATAGCCTGTTAGTTCTCAAGGTGAACCACACCATCCATTGCCCTGACCATCTTGGAAGATTGACAGGTGTGTTCATGACTATAATTATTTGTGTCAAAAGCTCTCCATAACAATAATAATAATAATAATAATAATAATAATAATAATAATAATAATGCCTGAACCAAGGAAACATAAATTCTACTCCTCCAAAGCCAGGTCTTGCAGCCTGAATATAAGTTTGCATTGAGAGCTTTCCTGCTTCCTCCCACTTGATTCTCACCTTTCCCTCTCAACCACCTAACTTGTTTAACTGGCAGAAATGGTGCAGGGATGAAGGAGGCAAAGGAGTTCTCTCTCTCTCTCTCTCTCTCTCTCTCTCTGTGTGTGTGTGTGTGTGTGTGTGTGCGCGCGCGCGCTTTCCCCTTCCTTCTTTGGTGCCTAACATGAGGGGTGTTGGGAAATGTAGTTCACCCTGTGTTCCTAAAAGACACTTCTCCCTTACTCTGTCGGGTTGCCATTGGGGAAGCAAGGAAGGTTCCTGGCTCAGGATGAGTGAGGTAGACAAGTGGGTGGGAGGAAGGAATAACTCATTCTTTTTTTTGGTTTGGATTAAAATCCAAACTGGGGAATGACTTTTGAGGTGATCGTTAAGATTTGGATTTCTGAGCTGGAAAATACTAAGCGTGGCACCATCTCTAATGTTCATGTCTTCTTTCTGTATAGAAACATGGCACATTATCCTTGATGGTTTTGCCAGCACAGATTCCCTTAAATAACGACTTCCTCTGATCTCCAGTGAAACTGACCAAATCAGGGGCAGACAGTATTAATTTGGCTAGTGCCCATTTCCTTCATTGTCTCAGCTTCTTTGCTGTCTCATGGAAGCATCGTGAGGGCAGGCAACGAAGAAAATGGTTGTGGTGGAATATATCTTCCACAGTTTATTTCGAAATATACCTGTGGAATTTCCTCTGCATTAGTGCAGCAGATCAACACCCAGGATAGGTGAAGGAGGGAGTGTCTTATTCTACATTAGCTGTGGTGACATGCAGTTTAACACGAGAACAGTGGTACTGTGTGATCACTTGAGTGGAGGAAGAGTCCCAAGCGATAAATTGTTTCAGCCTAATTTTGACTGGATCGAGGCCTTAAACTGGTTTAACAGTCTATCCCTGTCCTCAGGGAATCCCTGGAGGGGTTGTCCTAGGCGTCTCTAAGAATATCTAACAGAGGATTCACAACATGCCTGGTTAAACTGCGGAAGTCACTGTCACAAGAGACAGCCACCATTTTGAATGGGCTTCAAAAGAGGATTAGACAAATTCATGTAGGATAAGGCAATCAATGGCTACTAGCCATGATGGCTGTGTTTTGCAGTAATTATCCAGGGGTCAGCAAACTTTTTCAGCAGGGGGCCGGTCCACTGTCCCTCAGAAGTTGTGCAGGGCCAGACTATATTTTTTGGGGGGAAATGAACAAATTCCTATGCCCCACAAATAACACAGAGATGTATTTTAAATAAAAGGACACATTCTACTCAAGTAGATTCCCGGACTGTCCACGGGCCGTATTGAGAAGGCGATTGGGCCGGACCCGACCCCCGGGCCTTAGTTTGCCTACCCATGAATTATTCAGTTGCTAGATACCACAGGAAAAAGAGTCTCTTGTGCTCAAGCCCTGCTTGTGGGTTTCCCCACAGGCCTCTGGCTGGCCGCTGTGAGAACAGGACTCTGGACTAGATGGGCCATTGGCCTGATCCAGCAAGCTATTCTTACATTCTTAAAGTGCAGTTTTGCAGGATTTATTATTTTTTTATTATTATTATTTTGCGAAAGTGATGGCAGTTAAACTGGAATAAAGCTGATTTACTGTAGATAAACCTACAGTGACCCGGGCATAGCCTATCAGCATGCTCTTCCTCATCAGGGCATCATTTAAAAATGCTTCACCTCCAATTTTCTGAATTGTTGTGCTGATAGCAGGCGGCTAGCTCCTAGCTCCTTTGTTTTACCATCCATTTCAAACCCACTGAAACATTAGGGCATATCACTTTAGGGTCCCGAAAGCTATAGAGCTTTATCGCCTTTAATTGTTTGAAGGAAGATTGCCTGGGGGCCTTGATACCTTGTCAACAGTGTTGCTTACCCAGCTTGTCTTCTGTCAACTATCCTTTTCACAGGCAGATAAAAGACCTTGTATCTGGCTCTTGATAAGTCAGTTCAGCCTTTCCCCCTTCCCCCTCTTCTTAAGCACCCCTCTCCTCATGTTGAAGTTTCCCTCCTTAGTCAAACAGTCTCAGAAGCAGAGGTCTATGCACTGCTGAGTTTTAAAAATTGTGCTGACATCTTTTCTAATGTACCGTGTTGAAATGAGACCCCCAGATAAGACTGAGGCACAAAGATCAAATCTTAGTCCAAAAGCAAAAAGTAAAAAATAAATAAAAATCCCTAGGTCAGAAGGCCACTTCAGACACAACTTTTTGTTTCATACTCAGAGATAACTTCTGTGTTGTAGAGGAAAAACAGATATGCCACCACAAAATGCTGAAACAAGCAAGCCTCTCACTTTACTTTCAAAACCCTTACTTTTTTAGTATTCAGTGAATATAAACTTGTGTAAGAGAGTTTTGCTAGGATAAAAACCCAGGAAGTTATAGCATATACCAACTTCCCAATCCAGGAGTTTGTATTTTTTTTAAAAAATATACTGGTATATGTGTCACAATGCAGCAATGACAGCTTGCACTTCACGTTCTGCATGGAGTGCTTATTTATGTATGCATAGACATTATTTGATTTTGCTATCGTTGTTTAATGTACATTTGATGGGCAGTTGCGCATGCAAACAGATTCCACTGAGAAGCACTTGCAGTTGAGGTATATTGGTTCCATCAGAGCCTTGCCAGCATATTCACAGATGCAAGTCAAGTCAATGTCTCTGGGCATTGAAGTCATCAAATAATTGTTCAGGCTTATGTGAACTAAACCACAGACAGAATATTCAGGTCAGTCACTTGAACCTGAAGTCAGTTCACATACTCACACGGAACTGTATGAGAAATCAAATTATGTGCACCCAGGTAAGAACCAGAGCTAAGATTGTCTCCAGCATAGAAGAATAAACTGTTTAAAAAATTTGGAGAATAAGGCGAATGGCTTGCTTATTGCAGCATTTAGAAACGTGGAATTTTATTTAGTTAAATGATGCTTAGAACAGACATGCAATGTAGGTGTTATTGACTAAAAACCTGGCATGTGGCCCCTTTAACAGAAGCAGCTAGCTCAGAGGGCTGCCTACTCTGTGTAGGCTTCGAGGCCTCATCAAGAATAAAGTTTCTTTAGCCACTAACTCAGCTGTGATAGGAGTTTCTACCCCAAAAGCTGAAGACAGCGCATCAATCCAAAGCATTTAAGTCAAAAAGCACTGTTGTCAATGGGCACTCATAGGATTACCTCAAGAAAGCGGTTTACATGCTGTTTGAAACCATGTAGTTACACTTTCCCAACGAGTGTCTACAAATGGGCATTTAACAAATTCTCTGGAAAGAAAATGGCGGGGAAATGGTTAGGACCATAGGAAGCTGCCTCATACCCAGTCAGATCACGGGTCTGTCTAGCTCACTGTGATCTACATGGACTGGCAGCAATTCCCTGCAGGATTTCAGGCAGAGTTTTCTTTGAGCCCTATTAGGAAATGCTGGGGATTGAACATGTGACCTTCTGCATACAAAGCAGATGCTAAGCTATGGACCTTCTTCGACAATTGAATGAATTGGTGCAAGTCTCCAAGGCCCAGCACACAGAGCACAATAAGCTGCTATGACAATCCTTGGCCTTCATGCTCCACGACAGCCAGTTGAAATAATAGAATCATAGAATTATAAAGCTGGGAGGGAGCATGGGGGTTCATCTAGTCCAATCCAGTTCCCCTGGAATGCAGGAAATCTTTTGCCCAACATGGGGCTCAAACCCATAACCCTGAGATTAAGAGTCTCACACTCTACTGACTGAATCTACAGACTGAATCTGCAAAGCCACACTTCCACCTCTTAATTTCCAAGAATATCCTATACATGAGGTATATCTAACCAGCCAAACCGGTTTTCAGACATTCTTTGTTTCAGCAAAATGAACAATCACTTTGAATTTCTCTCATTAATCTCCTTGGACAACTGCTAGCCCGGACCTAATTTTTGTTTGGAATGGGATCGGTTGACTTGAATGAAATTCACTTCCTCAGAGGGAAGGTTAGTCTTCCACACACATCTGGGCAGATCTAGTTTGACGTGTATTTATGCAAGCGTTGTGGTCCAGAGACTGCCCTGGATGTGATTCCACAAGCTTTCAGAACACTGGACATTTACAAGTGAGACAGGGAAAGCCAGAATTAACCTAGCTGCTGCCTCCTCACTCTTCACATGGGAAGGTGAGAGTAAGGGCCTACCCGGACACTGAGGTCTACCTGGACACTGAGGTCCAGCGCTGAGGGCCTTCTGGTGGTTCCCTCACTGCGAGAAGCCAAGTTACAGGGAACCAGGCAGAGGGCCTTCTCGGTAGTGGCACCCGCCCTGTGGAACGCCCTCCCACCAGATGTCAAAAGAGAACAACAACTACCAGACTTTTAGAAGACATCTGAAGGCAGCCCTGTTTGGGAAGCTTTTAATGTTTGGGAAGCTTTTAATGGGCGGGGTATAAATAATAAATTTTATTGTTATTGTTATTGTTATTGTCATTGTTATTATTTAGGGGTGGGCAACCTCTGTTCTAGGACCACGTGTCTCTCTCAATCTCATTTCATGCTGGTAACAAGGTATAAAGTGATTGGCAGAGAGGGGAAAGGGAGCCGTCTCCGGTTGTGGCTCCATCCATTGCCGGCATCTGCCCTGCTCTATTATGTGCCCATCTTGTGACCCTTGATAACAATAACAAAATCTTCCTCACTTTTTGCTTTTGCTTCCAAGTTATCTTGTCAGTTTGCCATGGTGTAAAGCATGTCCCCCTATTTGTGGACGACAAGTACCGGTATTTTGAATAAAAAAGAGCCAAAGTCTTATTACACCAAAACAAGGTTTATGCAAGAAAACACGACACACTCTTGGGCATGCAACCTATGTGCGTGCACGTATGATCTCTGAATAAAAACATTCTTAATAACTAATGCCCTTCTAAGACAATAAACAGGAATTAGGGTCAATATCTTAAAGGTCTCAGGATCACGATGTCAAAAAAGGCGTCGTATCAGCTTTTGGCAGATACTGCTGAGCAGTGTGTGTCTAGTCCAAGGAAAGTGATGAGTCAAGATCCTGACAACCTTGAGTCACATAGGATGTTCTCCTTGCGAAGGGAAGGCCACTACAATGCCTTGTTGGAAACAAGGAGCCCGATATTCGTTTGAAGTCCTTATGAACAATAGGTATTTACATATGGCTGAAACAACTGCATATGGCTGCCCCAGGAAAGGGAAATCACATTGGGAAGAATCAGTTAACGTAATTAGGCAGCGTTGCCCTAATTATAGATGCAGAAGGTTCTCACAGGAAGCCTCAGACTACGGGGAAGCCAGAATTGCCACCACAGATATTCCAGACCAGGGTTTGTAAGGCTAAGCCTATGTAAGTTTTACAATCCAGAATCTGTTTCGAACAGCATGTGGTGTATGTTGTGGTGTACATTAAGACTAGCAATCCCTCTTTAAAAAAAGAATATTCCTTGCCTGATCCTGTCAAGGAATATTGCTTACTTTTTGAGGAGGGGAGACAAATACGTCGCTAGTCTTCTGGAGGCTTGACACAAGCTAAGCAGTTGGGAGATTACAGAAATATTGCAGCAGAGTGCTTAGGGCAGCAATATATTAGGGTCAGCAAAATATATACTGACAATTTTAAAAGTGTGACATGCGGAGGCTGAGAGGAGCAACTATTTCCAGTCAGGATTGCTTAACGGGGAAAAGCTCTTGGAGGCAATGCTAGTGATGGGACTAAATACCCACCATGATTCCTGCTTCCCATGATTTCATGTAAGAAGTCTCGAGACCCTTGTGGTGTCAGGCCGTTCTCCAGGCAATCTCAACGAGAGAAGACGATCATCGATCTCCCGTCCAGGACACCTGAAAAGAAATAAATATAAATTTGTTAAATTGAATTTCATGCATTGCCTATAAGGCCATTTTACTTATCTGATGCCCCTCCATCTTATGCCACATAACTCCCAGATGGTCACTGCCCACCCCACACATCCTAGAGATCCCCTGCCTCTTTTTCCTCAATGCTTTGTTAATCCTTTTGACTTTTCCATTCTGGTTTTTATGTACAAGTATTATGTCTGCGTCCTGTTTTGTTCTTAATTTATTGTATTTGGAATGCCCTTCTGCACAGTAGGAACGAAATTATAATGAAAGCTTGTTGAAAACTGAAAGAGAGAGAGAGAGAGGAACAAAATGGCGACCCCACTTTCCCCATACAGAATTAAACTGGAAAGAGGACAGACAGTGCCCTTTATCATACCTGCAGGCAGCAGACCAGCTCAGGGAATGCAGGGCAGGGTAGTTTAGGAGATGTGGCAGGAAGCCACCTCCAAGCACCCGCTACCTGAAGCAGCCACTTCACTCTGCTTAATGGTAGGGCCGGCCCTGCATTTCAGCCTGCTTTTTTGCCTCTTCCGTGGGAGGCATATCACCCCATGGAGGGTGGAAATGTTCCCCGGAAGCTTCATGTTTAGCTGGAGAGATGTGAATTTGCTGCTGGCAGCTGCTGGGCTGGAACATGCATCATATGCAATCTCTTACAACAATAGCTTCTGAAAAAGCAATGCTGAGGCTTTGTGGGAAGCTTTGGGAAACAAACATTCCCACTAGAAGCAAGCCCAGTTTTAATCCAGCCTTCTCACCACCTTCCCCCATCCCGTTTATTTTCCATATTGCCAAAGCCACAGGTGGTCAGGTTCGGCCCACAAGCAGAAAAACTGCCAGTGAGTGGGGAGAGGCCGGGGAGAGGCAAAAGAATAAACAACTCACAAATGCTGTCCCATTAGCAACCCCACCCCCAACCCACAAAAAAAGGAAGAAGAATCCATGGAGAAGAGAAGCTAAGTGCCACAGAGATGCTTCAGCCACAATATTACATGAGATTTGACAAGTGTCTTCATCTTAATGCTTCGCCTGTCTGGAATCTGCTTTCAGTGCCAAACTTTGGAGTATGTAATAATCAAGTATATGTATAGTGCAAGCAGGGCTGGGGAACTTGCAGCCCTCCAGATGTTGTTAGATTCCAACTCCCATCATTCTTGGCCATTGGCTCTGCTGGCTGGGGATGATGGGAGGTGGAGTCCCACAGCATCGGCATACCCTCTAAAATAAAAAAGGTAAAGGGACCCCGGACCATTAGGTCCAGTCGTGACCGACTCTGGGGTTGTGGCGCTCATCTTGCTTTACTGGCCGAGGGAGCCGGCATACAGCTTCCGGGTCATGTGGCCAGCATGACTAAGCTGCTTCTGGCGAACCAGAGCAGCACACGGAAATGCCGTTTACCTTCCTCCCGGAGCGGTACCTATTTATCTACTTGCACTTTGACGTGCTTTCGAACTGCTAGGTTGGCAGGAACCCTCTAAAATCCCTCTAGCCAAAATCGGGACACTCAGGTTTTTTTGGTCCCGAGTTCTTGCAGGAGCCAGCTGATTCATGCAATAGTGCAAGACCATAAAACGAGTGTCTTTTGGCGACTCGCACCAGAGTGCTGGACCAAAAAAATGGGAAATTCCTGGATTCAATCAGAAGCTGGGATGGCTTCTGTAATTCCAGGATGTCCTACTTAAATCGAGACGGGTGAGCAATATGCATCTGTAAAGCTACAGTATCTTCATACCACCCCCAGGCCCCTCCTGAGCTATATATTTAAATCATATAACTTTAAACAGTCAAGGCTTCCCCCAAAGTATTCTGGGAACTGTAGTTTGTTAAGGGTGCTGAGGACTGTTGGAAGACCTCTCTTCCCTTCACAGAGGTACAATTCTCAAAGCAGCTTAGCAATGAAACCTCCTTCCCAGGGAAATCTGGGAAATGTAGCATTCTGAAGAGAATAGGAGATCTCCTAACAAGCTCTCAGCACTCTTAACAAACTGCAGATTCCTTGGGGGAAGCCATGACTGTTTACCACTTTAAATGCAGAGTGCTGATGTGGCTCCAGAACAGCTTGCAAAAACCAGGAGTTAAGACAGTCCCTGCCTGCAGGCTTACAGTCGAAAAGGCGTGACACACATACGCCTCTCAGGAGCTGAAAAACAATATCAGGCATTAGTTCTTAAATTACAGTTCTTAGAAGAACCGGCCAGGAATGAAGCAGTTCAGATAGCTTGGAAGAGTGTAGGCAGGCACTGTGAATGTGCAGAGTGCCTTTCCTATACTACGAGCTAATCCCAACTTTCTCCCGTGATATAGTAGAAAGACTTTCAGACCACAGAGTCGTATATCTAGGGAAACTTCCAGCCTAGCAACTTTGTTTTTAGTAATTAAACTCTGGGTTGGGGAAAGAAGAACAGGGAAGCTTAATCTGAAAATAAAATTGCCTGAGTGCATCTTCCTAATAGTAATAACATAAAAAAGGCTGGATTATTACTAATTGAATTTATATACTACCCTATACCCGGACCTCACTAGCCAACCAAATGCCTATTCAATGCCCACAAGCAGTACATGAGGGCAAGAATGAGCCCTGTTCCATGGTACAGTATTCAGGCATGCTGTTTCCGATCCAATACAGGCATCAGGACTGGTAGCCATTGGAAGTAAAATGTTTGGGAGCCCCTGATTTGGAGTAGTGCGCCTCTGATGCATGAAAGTCATTTTACAATGAAAGATTTGCTAGCAGGACCACATTCTCAGTGCACCCTCAGCTGCAGATTCCCAGAGCAGATTGGCCTGGCTGCTGAACTTTGGCTGGTTCTGTTTGCACGCATTTCAGTTGTTCATTTTAGCTACAGGCTCCTGATGTTTTCACACATGTGCCTTTTACTCTCAGGCCTGGTACACCATTGTTTTTCATTGTCTTAAGGCATGTGATATCCCTCAGCCCCACACTCTGAGGCCAATAATACCTACCTACCTTACAGGGCAGCTGTAAGGATACTTGTGATAACGGATGTAAAGTACTTTGAACCCTTAAAAAGAAAAAAGAAAAAACTACAAGTTCTCATTCTGTTTGACATGAGCTAAAAGCTCTAGGTCCTTTGTTTGTTTTCCTGCAGGCAGGGCATTTTTGACAGGGGGGAGGGTCCTGGAAAAAATTGACCCCCTACCAGCAGCCTGAAGTGGTATTGCCCATTTGACCACTACCAGGACTTTACCACCACATTCTCTTGATGGGTAGACTAGATTGCTGGGAATATACATGGGAGCACTCTGGGTAGAATTCCAGAAAGAAAGGAAGACAGACAGACTCCTACTTGTCCTTACCTGTTTGTACCTAAGCCCTAAATTTGAGGGAGCAGGGAGCTGTTTCCAAAAAAAGGAAGCTTTTCTGTGGCTTTTCTAGGAGCCACCAGCAGTTCTTTGTATCGACTAAGTTTTATTTAGCCAGCTCAGCAGTTGGAGAGGAGCCAGAAGCCGCACAAGGTTGTTTTCACGCTGCTGAGGAGCTGGGAGAGTTCAGCAGAGGCATCTGATTGGCCTGGTGGCAAGAACAGGCACTTGGCAAGGCTGACATCAGATTCTGGCCGAACACACAACGCAAGCGACGGGTGCCAAGATCTCCTTGGCTCGGCTTCTGCCAGGAAGGATTGCACACAGAGCCAAACGTGTTTACTACTTCAGGCCCGTAACATGAGACACGACCCTGGCGAGGGTTGCGATTGCAGAGGAGGGAGCGGCCTGGAGACGGGCATTTTCTGGAGCGATCCGAGGAATTTAAGAGAGACGGGGATCTTGATCTCTCCAAAGTATCTGAGAAAGGGCCCTGCTTGTATGGAGTCCAGCTCCTCGTGTGGTTTTGAGCAGATGCCAAATTATTGTTCCTGAGCAAAGGGCTGGAGCGAGTACCAAGCTCTCTGCAGGGAAATGCTGGATCCTTTCCCCAAAGTCTGCTTTTGAGGAACTGACATTTACCCTGGCTTGGGTTTCCCGCAATGAGGACTGCACCCTTTAATGCAGTACATCACAGACTCTCTGCTTAAGGGATGATAGAAGACCCATCGCACGGGAGGCTTTTCTTTGTATTACTGGCCCCTTCTGCACTATACATGTGTTATAAGAAAAAAACTGCTCCCTTTCCCTTATGGGGGGTACATGCAAAACAGTATCGTATCACTGTTTAGTCATGGGTTCTCCCAAAGGATCCTGGGAACTGTAGCTTGTTAAGGGTGCTGTTAGGAGACCCCTATTCCCCTCACAGAGCTACGATTCCCAGGGAACTGTGGGAACTGTAGCTCTGTGAGGGAGATAAGGGTCCCCTCACAACTGTCAGTCGCCTTAACAAAGCCATTACTCTTTAAAATGGTACAATGCGAGCTCCGTGTGATTGACTGTTCTGGCTTTCCCTCAGGGTTTTCTTTTTTAAAGTAGATTTTCCAAGTGCGCAAACTCCCCATTGAAAGAGTGAAGCCCGGCACCTCTCATTTCAAAGATAAGATGGCAGCATGCTCCATCTTCCTGAGGTGTGGCACGTGCAGCTTTAACTGGTAGGCCGGTGAATTGCTCCATAAAAGCGACATATTGAGAGCCATTAACGTTATTGTTGGAACAATTGCAAAGCCTAGTAGATGAAGGAGATCTGGAATTAATTTTAAGTATTACAGTAAGGGCAGGAACAGAAGCAGTTGCGAGAAGACGGATTGCTCCAGACATTCAGTAAAGTGGAAAAGGCTGTGAGAACCCTGGACCTCAGCAGAGTTGGTGACACTGACAAGTTCAATAAGCATTAGAAACCTAAGAGGTGCCATCAATAACACTGAAGCAGAGTGGACTCCCTCTGGAAACTTCTGGAATGCATATGTTAGAAAGAGGAACCTTTGAATAATTTTCTTATAGTTGTGCGAATTGCTGCGGATGGTTTGAAAAACATTTGACAAAAAGTGTACGAACCGTATAGCTAAAAATGTGTATGCGTACTGATTCTTATTTTATTTTTTTATAACAACAAATGATTGGTCGACTAAATCTGTGCCAGAATGCTATGCTAAGAAAGTCATAGGCGTAGCCAAGGTGGGGGCAGCTGCCCTCCCCCGCAGATCAAGTAAAATAATAGAAATACTTAACTAACAGACCAATCACGTCGGTTCTGGGCCCCCCCCCCCAATTTCTGGCTACGCCCATGAAGATAATGTACTAGGGAGTAAGCCATATAAAACTTGGCGGGACTTTTCCCCTGAGCAAATATGTGTCCCTAGTTGACTATTTAATAGCAGTAAATTTTAATTGTGGTGATTGTGATGGAAAGTTGCAATTGGGGGAGGAGGGTTGGACCCCTTTTGGTTCTAGTAACTGTAATAGAGTTCAGAGACCTGTGGCTTTCGAAATGTTAGAATCACAGAATTGTAGAGTTATAAGCGACCCTGAGGATCATCTAGTCCAGGGGTTCTCAACCTGTGGGTCCCCAGATGTTGTTGGACTACAACTCCCATCATCCCTGAGCTCTGGCCTTGCTCACTAGAGGTGATGGGAGTTGTAGTTCAACAACATCTGGGGACCCACAGGTTGAGAAAGGCTGATCTAGTCCAACTCCCTGCAATGCAGGAATATACAGCTGTCCTATACAGGGATTGAACCTGCAACCTCTAACCAACTGAGCTACCCACTTGAGTTGTTCTCCAACTCCCATCACTCCCAGACGATGTGGCCAGTGGTCAGGGATGATGGTAGTCGCAGTTCTGCAAGGGTAGCCCCAACTTAACTGTATATATACTTGATTATTACATGCTCCAAAAGCCTGGCACTGAAAGCGGATTCCAAGATTTAACCTTGGCAATCATTTGGAGGGCTGCAGGTTCCCCACCCCCGCTGTAAATAAAACATTTATGAAAAATAAAACATTAAGGCAGACTTTCCTTCTAACAATGAGTGTGTGTGTGTGGTTTCTAAGATATTAAGTTATCTCGCAATATTGTCAAAAGCGAGCCGACAGTAAATCACACTGTGCAAGTTGAAGTTAACTCTTTATCCGCAAGAACACAATCTGCACACACTTGGTGGAGTGTTAAGTCTAATGAGCACAGAAGCTCATCCCTGGTACGTCTGACCCCATGGATCAGTCCCTGCCTCCCCACAGCCATCTAAGTTCCATCCTCTCCAGGGTTCCCCCCAAGCAATCAGAGACTGTGCCTACGTTAAGCCAACCCTCCCCTCTGCCCTTTTCATGCCTTTTCTGGTTCTTGGAGACCAGACTCTCCCAGCTCACCAAGCCTGTTGCCTCTTCAACTTCCAACATCTCTTCCTCCCAGTCTTCTCCTTCCTCTCTGACCACTCATTGTCATCCGACCACCACACCCCAGCTGGTTCTTTCCACCATTCCTCTGCATCCAACCAGCCCCTGCCAAACATCTCCTTAAGGGCACTTGCCTAGATGGAGGTATTGGTGCTGTGCAAATTATATTCGATATGCTCAATTAATTGGCAAATGAATCAATTTAACAGGGATTTGATTAAGCAGCTAAGTAATATTTCTGGGGCACATAGCACATCATCCACACTGACTGACAGCGTTTCTCTGGGATTGCAGACTAGGGTCTCTCCCAGCCCGAGCTGGAGGTGCCAGGAATTGAACTTGAGACCTTTTGCATGCAAGGCAGCTTGTTCTGCCCCAGAGCCGCAGCCCTCCCCCCTGATATGAAGGGCCATGGCTGTTACCACTCAATTCAGTCAGCTAAATGAAACCCAAAACCCCAAACTGCTGGCTTTGCACAGTCTCTCTTCCTCAAACCAGAGACACCCAGGCCTCTCTCCAGCCAACATTCATTGCTCTCTGTGTTGCCCCACCTTTCATGTCATGCTCTTGCCTCATTTTCACACATGGTAGTGATTACCTTTCTTCTGCTGCTACACACACACACACACAGCGCTGCAGGATTGCTCACCCACCATTCAGCAGTTCCTGTGCACAGATATTTTTTCTTATTAAGTCAGAAAAGGGATGTGTGTGTGCCATCTTAAAGTTCTTGGAGGAAATATGAAATCTCTGGAACCTGAGAATTTGTTATTAAAGTATTAACAGCACGTTATATGGTACACTTTGTGAGAGAGTACCAACGGAGCAAATCTGGTCAAATGTGAGCCCACAAAAATCACCTATGCCCTTCTACCGGCCAAAGATGCCTTTGAGCATCAGCTGAACTCCTCCGAGCTGTCAAGATACACACAAACTGCACTGGCCCACCATGCTGTAATGTTTAAGGGAGTCCATGTTTTATGCATTCCAGTTCACTGGCCTCTAGAGTAGATACTGCAGGGTTCTACACAAAGCTCAGCAGCTCTAGAGACTAAGCCCTGAGGCAGTTGGCCAGAGAGAGAGAGATCTGGTGGCCTCTTCTCAGGCCTAGTCTGTGCCGAGTTTGTTTCTAAATCAGGGGCACCCCAATCCAGTGAGCCTCATTCAGGAGGTCTGTACAAATGCAATTAAAAATCATACAGCATCTAGTACAGCACGTGACAACTGCTGCAGTAGACAGAAAAATTATTAAGTGATCCCCCAAGACCCTCAGTAATTTTCACGTGATGTGGTGGTGGTTGGGGTTTGGGAACCCCTGTTGTAAATAAAGTGGTTTGGACATCATCATTCCTGTAAATAATACATCCGCTTTAACTTTTTTATATGTTTTTCCTGTATGTCTTTACGTATTTTTGATGTCAACCACTTTGATATTTTTATGAAATAGCGGTTATAGTTTTTAATAAATGAATTTATGCATTTGTTTATTTATATACAGCTTAATGGTTTCTTAGCTGTTTCCATGTATTAAAACTATATCAAACAAATGTAAATCCATTTAATTAAAATTCAGAATAAAACAGTTGATGGTGCCAAGTTTAATTGTTTCTTCCAGTCACTACATGGTTGGTATTCAACTTGTTTGTTTGTTTGTTTTTATTTGTATACCACCCTTCATCTGAAGATCTTGGGGCGGTTCACAGAATAAAGATACAAAATGAAAACACAAAATACATAATAAGAACAAAAACAAAAACCCAGGTGCAATGAGCATGGCTAAGAGAAATCCATTAATTTCAATGGATCTGCCCTGAGGAACCTTTAGTAGAGCTGGACCCCATGATTCCAATTCCAGGAACCAATCAAAAGAGGACCTCAGTCAGCTCCTGTCAAGAACAGTGACATAGCTTAAGACTTAGACAGCACTTTATGAATGGCTTCTTCAGCACTCAGCATGTTGGGCAGCAGTCCAGGGCAGGTCAACTTGACCCGGGTTGGCACAGCTTTTCTAAAATACATTTGAAAGTACCCATAGGGATTTTCACATAACAGACTGCAGGTCCCAGGATAGCCTGTTTCCATCACATGACAGCAGTGGCAGCATTTAGATTATCAGGTTTACCAGGCAACCAAACAGTTGTAACTCTCCATTGTGCTTCCTGTAACACCATCTGCTTATTGGGGATGGGTGGCATATGTGCCTGAGGACATCTATGCATATTTATGGGTTAAAAATAGGGCTGTCAACCAACTAAATAATATTTAGTATGTTAGCTGCCTTTTAATGGATGGATGGATGGATGGATGGATGGATGGATGGATCAATTGTTTGTGGTTATTACTATTCCTTTATGAATTACCAGTAATCACCTTATAAAAGGTAAAGGTAAAGGACCCCTGGACAGTTAAGTCTAGTCAAAGGTGACTTTGGGGTTGCGGCACTCATCTCGCTTTCAGGCTAAGGGATCTGGCGTTTGTCCACAGACAGCTTTCCGGGTCATGTGGCCAGCATAACTAAACCGCTTCAGGCACAGCAGAACACTGTGATGGAAACCAGAGAGCACAGAAACGCGGTTTACCTTCCCGCTGCAGTGGTAGCTATTTATCTACTTGGACTGGTGTGCTTTCAAACTACTAGGTTGGCAGGAGCTGGGACAGAGCAATGGGAGCTCACTCTATTGTGGGGATTCAAACTGCCAAAGCCCAAGAGGCTCAGTGTTTTAGACTTGCATCAAAGTAAAGATGCATGCACACGAAAGCTCATACCAATAACAAACTTAGTTGGTCTCTAAGGTGCCACTGGAAGGAATTTTTTATGGTGTCAAATCTGTTAGTGTTCAAAGTTCAGCTTTCTTTTTACCCATGTGCCTTGATGATATGCCATCATTTGTGTACTTTTTTAAAGGTTTGAAACATGGTGGAGGAAGATAATCTAATAAACTAGGCCTGATTCCTTTTGTGTGGGTCAGTGGTGAAACGGTTAAGAACGCTGACATTTAATAGTCATCACATCTGATCCCACAGTTGACTGTGCAGGGGGAAGTTCATACCTCTCTTGGCTTTTATTTTTATAGCCTCTCTGGAGACTCTCAAAGACAAGAAGTCCACAGTCACACTTTTGAAGGTTATCTGAGCCGAAAGAAGTGGCAGGTTTTTCCTTCCTTTGCTCTTTCCCTCAAATGAAAAAGCCTTGGAAGCCAGCAAAAACAACAAAACTTTTGAGGGAAAATGTGTGCTGCGATCCCAAATCACACCCACTGATTAATGCAAAGTCCGCTCAAAGGGCCAATTTGCCAGCGTCAATAATTTGTTCAGGGAATTTGAGCACTGAAATGCAAGGCAGGAGAAACCCAGCCTCGCCCTTTCCCCTCATTTTGAGAACTGATCAAAAAGAGGAAAAGGGACCAAAAAAAAAAAAAAAAAAGTCACCTTCCTGGTCAGGGCCTGCCCAAGACATTATGCTGCCTGTAGGGGCAGGAAATGGTTCTCTCCACCTTGCAAGGTCAAGGTGGCTTTGTGGTTGTAAAATGTTGCATTTGTTGCATAATTCTATTGTTGTAACCTGCCCTGTGACCTTGTGGCAAAGCTGGGTCACATCCACACTATACATTCTCCCAAAGAACCCTGGGAGTTATAGTCTGTTAAGGGTGTTGGGGACTGGAGCTCTGTGAGGGGTGAATTATGGCTCCCAAGATTCTTTGCAGGAAGCCTGGGCTGTTAAAGTGATGTGCGTGTGCTTTAAGTGTACAGTGTGGACTTAACTCAACAATTAAATAAAAGTGAATAGTACCCAAGCTGGTTAAGTCATTTTTGCACGTGTGGCAGAAAAGATCCTACAAACCTCCCTTTCCCTTTGGAAGTAGAAATATAATGATGTGTCTCTTCCCTTGCTGCATATTTATGAGAAAAAACTCATTTTCTCTTTATTTGACCAGAGCTGAAAAAGGAATGGATTTGAGACAAACGTTTGGCTTTTCCTTGATGCAACGTATCCTAAAATGTTGGATCGGAGGGGGGAAAGTATGTGTGGCCTGTCTTTTTCAGAGACATGCCTGATCTGTGATGGAGACTCTGGGTGTGGTTCCCTCTGTAGCTCAGTGGCAACCAGTTGGAACCTTTATTTTCTTCCCTATGGAATAAGTCACAGTTGTTTTGCTGAGCTGTTTTTTTTTAACAAATAAGTACAGCTATTGAAATTTCATTGACTCCTGGTATTAGGATAGACCCATTGGAAAGTTTGCCCACATATTGAGCACCCTTCACAAACCCACAGAATACTACAGAGGCAAGGTGCCACCTTGACTTTGAGGCAATGAGCAGCCATGAACCAGAAATCATTAAACCAAAAATTTTGGATTTAAGCCAACTTGCTTTCCAATCCTTTGTTATTGTTAAGATAGGTCATTAGAAATTGAATGCTCAGAGTTAAATATTCTCCCTGAGTTAAGGAACACTGGGTTGCATCCAGCTAAGTTATACACAGAGCAGATCCACTGAAATGGATAGACCCGAGTTCATGCCCATTCATTTCAGTGGGTCTACTTTGAGTAGGACTAATATTGGACGCAGCCCATCAATGGAGAGAGGGGTGATTATGCTACGTTTACTCTGATATATCTTAAGAGCAATAAATTAACACCAGTGTCAACTTTCCTCCCAAGGCAAATAGCAACCACAAAGACACCAGATTGGAACTGTAGCAGAGACTAGTGTTAAATTATTTCGGACTGTGGTCCCAATCTGGAGCCTCCTCCAGCAACTCTTATTTAGTAAACGAAAAGCAAGCACACAAGGATCAGTCACATGATTGACACCACCATTTGACACCTCAAAAACCCCTGAGGCAGCTTGGATGAAAATCTGCTACCTGGTCAAGTTCAAGGTGCTGGTATTAACACAGGGGTCAGCAACCTTTTTCAGCCGTGGGCCGGTCCACTGTCCCTCAGACCATGTGGTGGGCTGGACTATATTTTGGAAAAAAATAATGAATGAATTCCTATGCCCCACAAATAACCCAGAGATGCATTTTAAATAAAAGGACACATTCTACTCATGAAACACACTGATTCCTGGACCGTCTGTGGGCTGGATTGAGAAGGCGATTGGGCCACATCCGGCCCCCCGGGCCTTAGGTTGCCTACCCCTGTATTAACATATAAAGCTCTATACAGTTCTGGGCCAGGCAACCCGAGAGACCATTCAATGAATTGCTGCAGAGAGGGTTTTTTTTGCTGCAAATCCCAAATATCTCAGAAACCCACTCTGCAATAACTCAGTGTAGGCTTTAAGTGCAGCTGTCCCTGCTCTGTGAAATAGCATTCCTTTTGAGATATGGCAGCCACCCACTGCCTGCAGTTTGTGGAAACAATGGAAGACATTTTTGTTGCAACAGGCTTTCTGAGCCAGACAGCGGCGTAGCGTGGGTTGTCAGCACCCGGGGCAAGGCAAGTAATTTGCGCCCCCTAACCCGTGGATTTGCGCCCCCTAACCTGTGGATTTGCGCCCCCTAACCCGTGGATTTGCCCTAACCCCAGATGTTGCGCCCGGTGCGGCCGGCCCCCCCTGCACCCCCCACGCTACGCCACTGGAGCCAGATAAATGGGCCATCGCTGAGTGCCTATTTTGTATGGTTTAACATGTATTCGCCGTTTTAGAGTTTTTAATTATCTTTAGAGTAAATCACTTTAGGATGGTTGTTTAGAAGGCAACTGATAAACAGATGGAGAATATTCAGCTCAGTCAGTAGAGCATGAGACTCTTAATCTCAGAGTCGTGGGTTTGAGCCCCACGTTGGGCAAAAAGTTTCCTGCATTGCAGGGGGTTGGGCTAGATGACCCTGGGGGTCCCTTCCAACTCTACAATTCTACAACTCTGTGATTATGATGTTAACAATAATAATGAGAGTTTAGTACAATCAAGGAAGTCACAGCAGCCATCTAGCAGTTGTAGGTCAAGATGAACCAGGATTGCTAGGCAGGGTATTTAAGGCAACCATTGACTCATAACTCAGCTAGATAGGATGAGCTGTCAGCAGTGAGCAGAGCAACCCAGGAAAGGCCTCCTGTCTCTCATGACACCAACAGTTGAAGTCATGTGGCGCTGGCATGCATGCTGCAATGCAAAGCAATTCCGTGCAACACAGGCCACCGCTTTTGCCGCAGCAGTTGCATCACGAAGGCATACTCGGTAAGCACTGACATGGGCAGTATCTGATTTTCAGAAGTGAAAAGTCTTGACTCATCCCACTTATTAAGAAAGTTCACGAGGAGAGGAGGGGTAAGTTCCTTATAAAGGCATTCACCCCATGCACACCGAGGTGTAGCTGTGGCTCCTGGGGGCCTGATGCGGCCCAATTGCCTTCTAAATCCGGCCTGCAGACGGTCCGGGAATCAGTGTGTTTTTACATGAGTAGAATGTGTCCTTTCTTTAAAATTCTCTGAGGCCTGCCTGGTGTTTTTACATGAGTAGAATGTGTGCTTTTATTTAAAATGCATCTCTGGGTTATTTGTGGGGCATAGGAATTCGTTCATTTTTTCTTCTTCAAAATATAGTCCTGCCCCCCACAAGGTCTGAGGGACAGTGGACCGGCCCCCTGCTGAAAAAGTTTGCTGACCCCTGCTAGTTGTTATGAATGAAAGGGGATCTTCCACGGGTAGTAACTGTAGCAGTGAAAGGCTGACCAGGCTAGGTTAGCTGCAAGGCATCTTGGGAACGTCAAGATGATAAACAAGACTATCACTTTCCGTAAGGTTGGAGGGGACAGTATGGGATCCTTTTAAAGCAATGCCTTCAACAACAGACCTTTTTACTGTTGTTGTTACATTTTACTGAAAATTCTCAGTGAGAAAATAAAGTAAAAGAAAAAAAAACAAAACAAAAATAAAAGTAAAAAATATTTGAAATTGCAATACGCAATATACGTATATAAGTAACACAGTTATTCCAAATAATGAAAAATTACTAACAAGGTATTATAATTTCTATAAGTGCATTATAACTAGCATTAGGGCTGGTTTTCTCTGTGTGTTCACAGAGACAAGTAAAGATATGGAGTTTTAACCAACAAGGCTTGGAATGGCTTAAGCCCTGCAAACTTTAAAAATGACCATCTCCACATCTTCCACATAATGTAAATGCAGTTTGCAGTTTATTGTGGCTATACAGCCAGCATAGTAAAACCAAAATTTCAGCATAATTTTCACATAAACATTAAAATGGTCAGAGTGGAATTTAACAATCAATATACTAATTAAATATATTTAAAATATGTATCCAGGGAAATATAAACTGCATTAAAAGGTTTTTTTAAGTAGAAGAATTTGACTCTGAGCTGTGTCAATTTATGACTGTTTGTGGAGCTGTATAAGCTTTTGCTTTCTTTGACTTATGGCTATCACATAATGTGTATCTGCCTCTATGACAGAGGTATGTCTTGGGCTCAATTTTCTCATTGAGTGAAAGCACATGGTACAGCCATTTTGTGCTTGAAACCCACTCTGGATACACTCACACCCAATGCTTTTTTTCTTAAAAGAATGTTTAGGGGTACTCTCATTTTCCTACTCACATTGAAATACTGCCCCTCAATGAGGCCAAACTTAGATTCACAAAATGTTTAGGGATATGCGTACTCCTGCATCCCCCCAGAAAAAAGGATTGCCCACACCTGACATTTAGAGCCCATGGCTTCCTACCAAGGAATTATGGGAATTGTAGTTCATGCCTCACAGAGCTCCATTAACAATCTACAGCTCCCAGGATTCTTTGGGAAAAGCCATGTGCTTTAAATGTGCACTGAATGTGCTTTACGGTATGCTTTCTCACCTTGGTCAGTATTTTGTGGGATAAATTCAAGTACATGCCGTAATTATAGGTTTACGCAATTAAATTGGATGGACACGTTCTGTCACCCTAGTGCAACAAATCCACTTTAAAATGCATCAGATTTTCTGTGCTTTGGAAAGTGATGGGAAAAGGTATTGAAAGGTGTTTATTGACAATTCATCCTGATTTCCTTACACAGAGTCTGACTACATCTGCTCTTTTATTGAGCATTCATTCTTTTATGTTTGTGGACAAGGAACACTTATTCTGATTTGCTTGTGTGGGAGATTGCAGTCAAACATAACTATCCACAACTGCTAGTCAATGCATGAAGGGGTTAAGGACTACAGAGTAGTATTGCTAGATTGTCTCAGTTAAGTCACGCCCCCTCTTCTCCAGAGAGGAAGTGAAGCTCCCTTCCTCTTCCTTCCTTTCTCTTCCTGCAACATTTAACCAATGAAGGAGGACATGTGTAAGGTTGCTTCCAAGCTTACAACAAGCGTTTGGAACTATATTCTGTATTTTCTACCTGACAGTATTTCCCCGGTATTATCCTTGCTGCTGCATGGAACAATGCATGACTGACACCTTAAATCTGTAAGTAAATCATTTTAACCTTACCTCACAGTGTGTGGCCTGCTCATTCCTAGAGGGGTAGAAAGAAGTCAGCTGTTGTGTGCTGCTGAACAGGATAAAAAAGGTTTAACAACCTTTATTCCTAACCCTATACAGGCAACTCCCCATTTACAGGGGGGTTACGTTCTGAGGTGCCGCGTATTTATGTGAAATCACGTATACAGTGGTGCCCCGCAAGACAAATGCCTTGCAAGACGAAAAACTCGCTAGACGAAAGGGTTTTCCATTTTTCGAGCTGCTTCGCAAGACAAATTTCCCTATGGGCTTGCTTCGCAAGACGAAAAAAATTCTGGGTTTGAATTTCTGTGTGGTGGGTGGCTGGGGGAACAGTTGGGGAGGGGTTTGCAAGAATCTGGAAACTTGTGCGTTTTTTTCTGCATTTTTATGATTTTCTGTGACCATTGGGCCACTCTGCTGTTTTTTTAAAAAAATTCTGGATTTGAATTTCTGTGTGATGGGTGACTGGGGGAACAGTTGGGGAGGGGTTTGCAACAGTTGGGGAGGGGCTGGGGGAACAGTTGGGGAGGGGTTTGCAACAGTTGGGGAGGGGCTGGGGGAACAGTTGGGGAGGGGTTTGCAACAGTTGGGGAGGGGCTGGGGCGATGCTTCGAGGTGACTGATTGCACCACCATCACCCTGCGGGAATTCTGGAAGGACCACTTCGACATCGTCACCTGCTTGAAGATGATCACCACGGCCTGGAACGGGATCAGCCAGAGAAATTTGAATTGCGCTTGGCGCAGCCTGTGGCCGGACTGTGTGGCACCAAGTGACTCTGATGCACCAGAGTCAACAGTGGTGCAGGACATTGTTGCCTTGGGGAGGACCATGGGCCTGGAGGTCACAGAGGAGGACATCAGCGAGCTGGTGGAGGAGCACGACCACAAGCTGACCACCCAGGAGCTGGTCGAACTGCAGGCAGAGGCTGCGCAGGAGCAGGCCTCGCTGGAAGAGGAGGAAGCAACTGAGGAACGGCTGTCCTCCAAAGAACTGAGGGACATTTGTCTGAAGTGGAAGGATGTGCAGGCTTTTGCACAGCGGCACCACCCTGACAAGCACGTGGCACATGACCTTGTGAACACTTTTGATACGAGGGTCATGTCGCCTTTCAGGGAGGTGCTGAAAAGGCGGATGAAGCAGCAGACCATGGACAGGTTCTTCAGCAAGAAGCAAAGAGTGGAAGAGGAACCTTCTTCGAGTTGTCCCCCAGAGTCTTAGAAAATGTACTGTACACTTTGTTGATTTTTAAATGTTTTTCTGTCATGTTTAGAAACTTAATTTATTGTTCCTTCAATTTTTGAAATGCTCTTTACAGTATGTGTGACTTTAAAGAGCACTTAATAAACTCTTGTTGTACCAAATTTGGCTTTGTTTGGACTTTTTTTGACCATAGGAACGCATTAATTGATTTTCAATGCATTCCTATGGGAAACCGTGATTCGCAAGACGAAAAATTCGCTAGACGAAAAAACTTGCGGAACGAATTAATTTTGTCTTGCGAGGCACCACTGTATTTGAAACACCATTGGGGAAGCCTGCAAATACCCTCTAAACGTCCAGGAACCCTCGAATACTCCTTAAAAAAACCAGCAGCATTAACTAGAGGAGTTGGAGAGCTGAAAATAATATCAATATATTTCACATCTGACAACCAATGCATCCCTTTGGTTTCAGATAGTACATGGGTAGATGAGTCCAAAAAGCCCGGAACACACATTTTCATGCACCTCTAGCAGCTATGGTAGCTCATTTTCCAGAGGTGTATACTCAATTCTGACCAAACTACAATACAGTGGTACCTCAGGTTACAGACACTTCAGGTTACAGACACTTCAGGTTACAGACTCCGCTGACCCAGAAATAGTACCTCGGGTTAAGAACTTTGCTTCAGGATGAGAACAGAAATTGGGCGGCAGCAGCAGCGGCGGCGGCGGGAGGCCCCATTAACTGAAGTGGTGCTTCAGGTTAAGAACAGTTTCAGGTTAAGAACGGACCTCCAGAATGAATTAAGTTCTTAACCCGAGGTACCACTGTATACATAAGGAGGCTTAGTTTGGTCAGAATTGAATATACACTTCTAGAGTTAACACTAAATTAATTGCTTCTGTTGCTGGACTACAACTCCCATCATCCCTGACCACTGGTCATGCTGTCTAGGAATGATGGGAGTTGTAGTCCAACAACATCTGGGGACCCACTGGTTGAGAAACACTGTGCTAGAGGGCTGCAAAAATTTGCGTCTCATCTACCCATGTACTATCTGAAACCAAAGGGGCACATTGGTTGCCAGATGTGAATTCTCTCCCCCCCCCAGCTCTCCCACCCCACTATGGGATTTAAGGATTCAGGTAGTTTTGAGCCAAGAACACTAAGCAAGTGAGGAATGCAGCGAGTACCGGGACTGCAGCTGGATACACCAGTTTGCAGATATCAAATTGCTCAAGCGTCCCTTTGCTACAGCAAAAAAAATATGCTGGACTAGACAGGCTAATAGTGTGACTCAATGTAAGACAGCGTCATAAAGTCGTATAGTACCGGGAAAGAAAAAGTGTGAGCGGATGATTACACAACACCAATTGAAACATTAAAAAAGGGGAAGACCTATAGCTCAGAGCCAGCATTTTCTAGGCTACATGCAAATGACGGTTTGCCTTATGTGAGGTCAGATTCCTTGTCCATCTAGCAAAGCACCATGTGCTCTGATTGGCGGCAGAAGCTTTCCAGGGTTTCAAGCAGAAGTCTATATGACAGCAACTTTTTAAAATGAAGATGGTAAGGAACAGGATGGTAGTGGCAAATTCAGAAATGCACAGCCGTAGCCACGCCCCCACAGCCACACACCCTGATAGCCACGGCCCTTCTGCAAACTTCTAAGTTAAACCATAATCCTGTCATCATACAATAATTTTTATTAGGGATGTGTTGCAACAATTAGCGCAGATTTCCATGTGTTCCCTTTCAGCGAGAGCTATTTTCTGTGCATATTTTATTTTGAAGTCACTTTGGTTGTGTTTCCCTTTGAGTTCCATTGCACGTAACGGAACTTGCACGCTATTCTCTCGAAATGGAAGCCCCTTGTATTTTTAGTTCCTAAACGCTAAACTTTGGAGCATGTGGAACAACTCCTCCGTGTTCTTCCCATGTACTTTCTCCAGAGTGACCCTAGGAACCAATTCTCAGTGACTGACACACCTCCATTGACTGTCATTGGCGCCAATCAGCACAAAGGGGGATATAATTGGTGTTTTTATACTGCTAAAAAACCCTGTGATCCTCAGATAAATGGTGGTATAATAGTAATAGAATAGTAGTAGTAGTAGTAAATAATAATAATAATAATAATAATAATAATAATAATAATAATAATAATAGCTCAGTTGGCAGCACATGAGATTCTTAATCTCAGAGTTATGGGTTCAAGCCCCATGTTGGGCAAAAGATTCCTGCGTTGCATGGGGTTGGACTAGATGACCCTTGGGGTCCCTTCCGACCCTACAATTATATGATTCTAATGCTTATTGCACCGTAAGTGTCTAAAAAGCCCCCCTTTCATGACAATTAGGCAGTTCTAGGACAATGGAGAAAGGGACACTGCTGGGTACTGAAGAAATAGTTATGGGTCTTCAACCCTCTACAACTTCGGACCACTTATGCACTTTTGTTAAGGGATGAATCTGGGATCTTCTGAATGTGAAGCATGTGCTTGGAAAAGATCATTCTAGGCTTGTTGTTGTTTAGTCGTTTAGTCGTGTCCGACTCTTCGTGACCCCATGGACCAGAGCACGCCAGGCACTCCTGTCTTCCGCTGCCTCCCGCAGTTTGGTCAAACTCATGTTAGTAGCTTCGAGAACACTGTCCAACCATCTCGTCCTCTGTCGTCCCCTTCTCCTTGTGCCCTCCATCTTTCCCAACATCAGGGTCTTTTCCAGGGAGTCTTCTCTTCTCATGAGGTGGCCAAAGTATTGGAGTCTCAGCTTCAGGATCTGTACTTCCAGTGAGCACTCAGGGCTCCTTAAGAATGGATAAGTTGGATCTTCTTGCAGTCCATGGGACTCTCAAGAGTCTCCTCCAGCACCATAATTCAAAAGCATCAATTCTTCAGCGATCAGCCTTCTTTATGGTCCAGCTCTCACTTAAGGCAGATTCCTATATTAACATTTTCCCCAAGGTAGTGTTTGTTTGCCTGTAGGCAAATTACCTGTGACATTCCAGGCAAGGTGCAGCCTTTCCCCCAACCTGCTTCCTCTCAGATGTTTTGGGCTACAACCTCCAACAGCTCCAGCCAGTATAGGCAACAGGCAGGGATGATGAGAACTGCAATCCAATAATATCTGCCTCTTAAGGAGGCTGTTTCTAGGACCACACACTGAGGCCTCATCTGCACTCTCTGTTTTTTCCTTGCACCAGTGTCCACTCATGAGGCGGACTGTAGAAGCACACTTGAATGGTGAAATCCTCTGGGGTGGCACCACCGTGGGTGCCCACCCACCTCAGCGATGGCGTCTTCCAGTGAGGTTTCATGAGATCTCACAAGCTCTTGCGAGATCTTGTCAGAAGCTGCTGCTTCATGACCCTGGTAAGTGAGACTTGGGCAAAGCGGGCAGCAAGGGGACAGCACATTCCTGTTTTGCTTCAGGCGGTAAAATGGGATGGGCCACCTGAGGCCTTTACCTATATTTAAAGCAGTATCATACAACTTTAAACAAGTCATGGCTTCTTCCAAAGAATCCTGGGAACTGTAGTTTGTGCAGAGTTATCTGGGAATTGTAGCTCTGTGAGGGGAATAGGGGTCTCCCTACAACTCTCAGCACCCTTAATAAACTACAGTTCCCAGGATTCTTTGGTGGGAAGCTATGACTTTTTAAAGTGTAATAAACAAAAATCTGCCCTTATTCCCGTTTGGGGGACACAAGAGCCCTTATAGAGTCCTTTGTAGGTTCTCCATCGGTCAGAGAAAATAACAGAAGCCAACCAGAGAATATTGAGAAGCAAAGCAGCTCATAAGCTTGATCTTTATTGAACTGTTGCAACAGGGTGCTCCCCTCACACGCAGGAAAGGAGGAGGACCCAGAACAAAGGTGTGCCCGCCCTTATACAGATATTTTAAATTGCCCGCCCTGGAGTCCAAGACCACCCCCAGAAACATCATACCTACATCACAGAAGAGTCGGTCCACAACAGAAAGCTGAGTGCATTGTTTATCTCCTGTCTGGCAGGTTACCTGTTAATGGTTACTTGACTGGATACCCTGGGGAGCCTGGCCAGTCTTTTGTAATGATAAATACTTCGTTCCTGAGCCAGGTCACAGGCTCACCCTATTCATACACAGGCATACCCTTAAGACAGGATTTGTGAATGAAAAGACAATGGGGAGGCTTTTCCATTTTCCTTTGACCTTGCAGAGAAATATTTGAGGTCAATTTGGGAGTCAAAATGGTTTCAGGGTGGTTTTCCTGTGCTGTTTCAGACATGTGGTCTATATATTTATGTACGTGTTTGCTTGGTACATTTATGAACATTTATTATATATATAAGACCTTATTTTTTTTATTTCAAAAGTAATATGATCCTGCTTTAAAAGTTGGCTCTGGGATCCAACAGGAAGTATATGTAGAAAAGAGAGTGAAAGAGCGATGTTTTCCTGCTTTAGTTGTGTTGTTAGTTTTTATTGTCTTATATTGTATTTATTTTGCTTTGTGGCCCATCTAGAGGCAGCTATATAGATTCAGTTAATAAATAGCTAAGAGTTTAAGTCTTGTATGCAGGATCCAGGCACGTAGCTGCCAATTCCTATCATGTGTGAAATGGGTGTTGGTCAAGGGGTGTGTGTGGAGTGTCTCCTGTCTACGTGGAACAGCCTGGGATTTCCTCCTTTTTTTTTTACTGGACATTGGCTCATAGCATCTGAAGCAATTGTAAAAAGTGAATAATGAGGAGTCAGGGTTCTCTAAACACTCCCCAGGTGGCCCCATGAGTCACAAGAAGCCTGTGAATTGGCTTGTAACTGGCAGGAGCTTATGAAGCAACAGAGGCAAGAGGTGCAGTAAGAACTTTTTTTTTTAACCCTCCTCTGAACAGAATGGTCAGTGTGACATTCATCACGTATTTTTACCCGAGGCCATTAAGGCTGACTCTCCTGCACTGTCTGGAACTTGCACCAACTGAAGTCTTCCAATTCCAGTACATTGGTTATGATGTCCTTTTCAAAAAACAGACGCTTTACTTAATGCTCTTATATTTCTGATTTTTGTTCAACGTAGCTTATCTGGTCTGCTAGGTAGAGCATTTAAAATAGGAGGGATTATTTATATAAAGGTCGTTCTATGGGTGGACAATTTTGCTGCCAGATTCAGGGGACCCTCTTATCCTGGACAAGGGGGAAATAAATGAATAACATAGCTGTTTCTGATCTTACTTGGGTGTCTTGAGAACTGAGCTCTTTTCCATTATTTTTTTTTAAGGTATTTATTTCCCAGCTTTCTTCCCTAGGAGCAATGGGAAGTACAACGGTAGGGATCATTCAGTCTGTAATGTAAAGGGTTGATTTTGTTCTCACTCAGCTACCCATGGGTGGTGATGGTGTTGCTTAGCAAACAGGCTGAGTAGCATGATCTGCACTGAGGTGGCACATGCTCTGATTGGCCTGTAGTTCTGAGGGAGTTTTCCTGTGGTATGTTTTTGCTGAATGTCTTCCTGTTATGTACAAGGCCTGAACTAAGGAAGACTAATTTCTCCTTAAATTGTGTATGGTTTTGTTCAGTTTCCTCAGTAAAGTATTCTCAAGACTTTTGTCTCTTGACTCCAGCTGTGTTGTTCATGTGACTTCACTTAACAAGGGGTTTTCAAGTAGCTTCCCAACTCCAGGATTTCAGATAGGGTTCTCTCCTGGTCCTACCTAGAGATGCAGGGAATTGAAACTGGGACCTTGCAGATGCAGATGGTCCTTCCCGATAGTAAAGGCAAAGGGACCCCTGACCATTAGGTCCTGTCGTGGCCGACTCTGGGATTGCGGCACTCATCTCGCTTTACAGGCCAAGGGAGCCGGCGTACAGCTTCCGGGTCATGTGGCCAGCACTTCTGGCGAACCAGAGCAGCGCACGGAAACGCCCCTTCCCAATATAGTACTAGCGTACAAATCCCTAAATGGCTGGGGACCCAAATACCTAAAGGAGCATCTTCCCTAGTATCAACCATCTTGGACCTTATGATTGGCAGGGGAGACCCTTTGGGTGGTTGTAGTGTTGGGTGCTGCCCAGTTAGTGTTAACCCACGCCAGGACTTTCTTGGTGATAATTCCCTGTTTGCGGAATACCCTCCCTGGTGTAGTGCAATTTGTTCCTTCTCTGTCGCTTCCCTTATTATTAACATTCAGGATTTTTTTTTAAAAAAAACCGTTCCTGTTCATCCAGTCGTTTGATGGCTGAAAGATATTGTTCCTGGCAACCTTGAAATTATTAGCTGTGTGGGTGTGTGACTGTTTTGAAATGTTGTTAGATGTTCTTAGTGTTTTGTTTTTTATTTTAAACGTATCTTTATTTTATTTTTAAATGTACAGTATTGTTTTATTAGTTCGTTGTCTGCCCTGGGCTCTTTTAGGAGGAAAGGTGAGATAGGGATTTAACAAATAAGTAAATACATTTATAATATTGGGACTAATCCAATGGATGCTTCTCAAGGCTCCTACGGGTGAGCTGTTCATCGTCCTGATCTCTTTGCCCAAAGCCTACATGGAGGTTATATGAAGTCCATTCTTTATTGTGCATTGTGATTAATCTGTGGAAGTTATACGACAATCAGCACCCGTCATAATTTACTTGTGTGGAGGTAATACTTTGTCCTGCCAATCAGTTGTTTATCTCACACTTTTTAGTGCATTTCCTTGTCACTTTTCTCTTTTTCAAAAAGGGAGTCTGTTGCACCAGAGCGCTTAAGTCCACTTTAATCCTTCAAACCTCGTATGCAAATTCCGTATCCCTCCCACAAAATGATGGAGGAGGCAGTAGTCGTAGATACTCTGTGTCATTGTTTCAGCAATGTTTCGTGTTAGGTGCTAGCTCTTCTGGGGCGTTTTGGCTCTGGGGGCTGTGTGGTTTCACGAAAAAGTAAGATATCCTGCTGAGTCAGCCTTGCTTGAGTCTTCCAGCCTGTTCATGTCATCTGATGATTCAAAGTTAATTGCTGGTGTAACCCTGGAGGTGTAGTAGAGATGGGAGGGCTAAGCCCAGTCGCCTGATGTAGAGTCCCACTGAAACACTCCTCTTCTGCCTGCAATATGGCAATCAGTGACATCACATCCTGGCCACACTGTCGCTTCCTGCTGAGAAGAGGCTCAGATCACAGCTTGCCTGAAGCCTTCCAGGCTCTGCGGCACCTCAGTTCAGTTCGGTGTAAATTGCACCGGTCCTGTTCCTTCTGAGTTCAGCTTCTTGTCAGTTACGGACTGTCAGGACTAAGGGGCATACCCTTTAAAATGAAAACAGGGACATTTCTCATTCCTGCCCCCCATCCCCAAGTGATGCTCCTCAACCCACGGTTTTTCTCGTGGAGCATTTCCTATCAGAAAGAGGACAAGTGTCACCGCCCCTTCATCAATGGGACTCAGCATAAATGTTCTTCACTGTCGTGAGAAAACCCCTTAATTCTTGTGTTATTTCATTTTATTCTTTGGGAGGTTTTCTTCTTGTAAACAGCAATAAATGAAAGGGGCAAGATTAGATGTGGACGCACAAAGCATTTTTTTTTTAAATCAAGACTCCTTGTGCCCTGCTGCATTCCCCCTTTCTCCCCACCCAGGGTGGCCCTGCCCTCTGCCTCCCCCCTGAGCCAGAATGTCCTGTGGGGCTGGGCCTTGGTGGTGGCAGTCTCTCTTCTGCCTTCTTGGCTGCTTTCTCTGCTTTGAGCTGCCCAAGGAAGAAGGCCAGCAGCAGTGGCCACGGAGAGAGCAATGGGATGTTCCCATTGCTGCTGCCCCTTAGGACAAACGCTGGCTCATCCTCCTC